>NW_006767731.1:4596-7952 GCF_000300595.1 Phanerochaete carnosa HHB-10118-sp | reverse complement strand
CCTAAGACACTCACGAGATTATCAAGCAGCGCCTCCAAACGTTCCAGCCGATTGTCGAAGGACGAGAAGCGCTCTTGTAACTTGAGAAGCGTCTCTTTGACGGAACCGTTGGAGGTCGTTTCTGCGAGCTCCTTTGATGCTCGTTGATAGAGCAGAAGGTTGTGCTTGAAAGAATGGACTGCGAGTCCTGCAGACCCGCTTTCATCTCCGCTTCCTCTCTTGGGCCTGTCTGCAGCGTCTCCGCCGCCTGCCTCGATATCGCTTGCAGCGCCCTCTTCCTTGCTAGCAGAGGTGTCCTCCGCCGGAGTGGCTTCCGACTCTTCCGCAGCCTCGCCATTTACAGCCGCCAAATTGGAAGAACCGGCGCCCTCAGCGTCGTTCAAAGGAGGCTGAGCGGGATCATCTTCCCTGTCTTCTCCGGTATTGTTCGCGGCAGAGCTCTGAGCGTCGCCGCTATTTGCAGCGTTAGAGCGGCTGGCGGCCATGGCGAAGGCGTATGCCGCGAACGAGAGCTCGTCCTCTTGGGCCAGTGCGTCCTCCTTTTCCACCTTACATTTCATGCATATGTAGGCGTTTCCTGCGAGAATTAGCGCAAGCTGCTACGGATGTATTCAACAGTCTTACCTGCGCAATCAATGCAATGCCAGAACGGAGCCTGGAGAGCCTCGCGACAGTAATGGCAGTTGTATGTGGTCGGTTCGGCTTTTTCATCTGCAATAATAATACTATCCATCAGCGGCAAAGTCGCCAAGAGAGACCACAAAGTAGGCAGACCGGTTGCACGTGAGCTCACGACGAGTTCTCTCGCCTGCAAGGCCAGATCCCACTCCTCTCTCCTGGAAGTCGGATTCCTCAACTGATAGATGGCGTGCGAGGGGAGGTGGCTCTTCTTGTCTGATTGACGAGTTGCAGGCTCAAGTGCGCAGCTTGGGCATAGATCTATCGTATCACTAAGTATCTCCATAAGCTTGCCGGTCTCGGTATCGATGTGGAGGCAGTCAAGGCAAGAGTAACGGGCCGACACAATGTCACTGCTGCATGCATCGCAGTATAGACCCCTGCGTCGAAGTTGAAGTCGTTAGGTCTGTCTTTCCGGATATGCGGCACCCGAGCACTCACCAGTGCACTGCTTGTCTCCGTCGTATGATCAAGGAGAGTTTACGGTAGAGCTGCAGATCCTGCTTTGAACACAGTGCCGCAAGTGAGGCAAGCTCTTCCGACTCGTCTGCGGATAGTGCCGTTTGATACGAGGGCAGCCCGGGGAACGCATTGGCATCCAGTCGGCCGTACAGCTTGATGAATCGCTGCCTAATCCTTCGACGATCTTTCAGGTAGGACCACTTGAAGTGACCGGCTTTGATTCGCACAACATTTAGGATACTGTCAATCGCGAACCTCCATAGTGCACGAGCCCTGTTCGCCGCAAGCGCCTCCTGGCTGGGTTCAAGGTAGGAGAACCGTATCGGCGCGACATGAAGCTCGAAACGACCCAGAACTGCGGAGTCTTCCAGAACAGTGTCGAAGTTGCCGAAGTCGTTGAGGGTGCCAAAGATTCCCACGATCTCGTCGCACTCCACGCTGAGCGTGCCTGAGTATCGCTGGATCCCCGATGCGCGTTCCTTGTTGAAGCTAATCGCGGACCCTTGGAGCTTGCCGGTGACGGTGAAGTCGCCCGTCCCGTCCATGCCCGATCCGGTGACCACTCCGTCACCGCCTCCGCCGTCTGCGGGTAGAGTGAGGTACAGAACACCGACCGAGAATCTACCAGTGAAGGTGCCGTCGAACTGTTTCGTCGACGTATGACCGCTCCAGACGGCGGAGTGACCGTCGGAGATAGGAGTGTATTGGACTTCACCTTCGTCGTAGATCTCAACGTGTGGGTCAAGATCTTGTTCGGGATAAAGGAGTGGCTCCGGGGGTTCGTCTTCCTTGACGATGTCGAGGTCGGTGTATGTGATGTTACAGACCTTGAAGTGTCTGTATAGGAACCAGAGGTTATAGACGGTCAAGAATCTCCCCTCTGCTTTGGACTTGGACTGGAAGTATATAGCAGACAGATATTCGCTGCTGTTGCTCACTTCTGTGTCATCGGCGTACTTGCAGTAGTAGTACTGGGCGAAGTACTTATCACCCCACGGGCGACGGTAGAGAAACAGGGTACTTACAATCCCATAGGAGAACTTTCGAAGCTGCTCTTTTGGATCGAGGTTCTGCAGTTTGCACATCGCTAATATTTGATATCCGTGAGTTCTGGGGAAGAAATCAAGGCAGGGTCGCAGAACAGACCTGTCAGATGTTCAGCACGAGTGCATGCCGCACCGTAAATCTTGCCCAGAGAGCCGACAATGTTGACGAGCTCCTGAGGATGCAGGGAGACCTTGCGCGCATGTCGAAGCACGTGCCACACGCGATGCAGCAGTAGATAAATTAGAGGAAATAAGTTCTGAGAAGATAGTAAACTGTAAGAAATTGATGCATACTGGAGCTATACTCACCTTCTCGAGACGAGCAGAGCCGACCACAAACTGAAGTGTATCTAATGCGTCGACGGAGTAAATAACCGACTCTAATTTTTCTTGATTCTGGCTTCTTCGCTCTCTACATAATCCCTGAAGCGATCAAAGAGATGGTCATCCAATTCTGTCAATTCGAGACCGTTGTAAGCACCAGCGAGTATCCGGTCCAGGCAGTAGGTAGGCCAAATGTCGTTCTGAAAGTAGTCGATAATTATGTTATTCCCCGGGGATGATTTTCGTACTTCCTGCACCATTATTGCTATTCGCGCGAGCAAAAGCTGGATACGACGGAAGTAGTAGGAAAGAGTGAGTGGAAAACCTGTAACAATACGTGAGAGGTAGTTCTACAACGATTAGACGTGTGCTAAATCCGTACCTGCTGCCCAGTACGCCATCCATTTGGCCAGGCTGAGAATATAAGTCTCAATCTCCTTGGATACTGCGCAGTGCGAAAGATCACGAACCTCCAGTCTTTTGGCCGAGCGTTACTGAAGGCATTCACTTCGGACACTGAGACGAGCGAAGATGCATCGTCATCGAACGCCTCGAGCAAGGGTTGGATGCGGGAGATGGTGATATATTCCAGAGCCCACTCGTCCTCCGGAAGGATATCGCGACTGGTGACTTGTGCAATTTCCTGTACTTTGGTCGAGTCAGGCTCGCCGCTGGAGGCCACGATTTCGTGAATGTCTTTGAGAGCTTGGCGTTCCTTCTGCGTATTCGCCCTATGGCGCTCGGCAAAATACTCGCGCAAGCTCAGCACAAGACTCCGAGCCTTGGTGGTGCCTTTCCACCCCTGGCAATACAAACCTCAGTGTGCGACCTTCAATATTACCCCCC
>NW_006767731.1:0-4307 GCF_000300595.1 Phanerochaete carnosa HHB-10118-sp | reverse complement strand
CCCCCCCCCCCAAAAAAAAAAAAAAAAAAAAAAGCTACACACCGACTCTTTCCAGACCTCGTATAAGTCCTATGTTGGCCGAATCGTTAGACTGAGTTTGTGCAATCTTCAAGTGATGCATACCTTGTCGATAATGCGGTTGTGCGGTCCGGAAGTGAATGCGCCAATCACACGATCGCTTTCACGCCTCGCAATTGTCGACATCTCCTCTTTTAGAACCTCCTGTTGTGCCTTAAACTTGCGACTGAACAGCTCCTCGTTCTCCTGCGCCATGTCCGCGAATGACTTGTTGACGTCGCGAATAATCTCTTTAAGAGTCGATGCTTGAACATCTTTCGAGGACGTTTTTCCATCACCTTGTGCGTCCTTGTCCCCGCTCCTCTCGATCAATTTCCGCATCAGATTCTCGTCCTTGAGCACCTTGTCGGCCCCGCCATTCAGCTCGATCTCACGGATGAGCTCGCGGTCCACGGGAGAGCGCAGTGCTTGCAGAAGGAGCAGCGTGCTCGCCTTGTTATCGGTCCTCTCGACATGGAGGGAAACCGTGGCCAGGGTTTCGTTCACTTGATGGATGCCGACGCTGGAGAAGATGGCAAGATCATCTCGCAGGGCCCGTCTGTGATCCTCAAAGATTTTGATGAAACCTTCTAGTTTGCCTTCCCATTCCAGACTCCGGAAGAGCTTAACTAGATAGGGTACGCTCAACATGCTTCACAGGAAGACATATGATGTGCCTACCGACTGTCTTCTTTTTGGAGAACGTGTCGCATATCGCAGAGTACTTCTCAATGTCATCAGCTATCTTCGTAATTCGTCCGCTAAGGCGTTCTTCGATGGTCTTGCCGTCACTCGCACGCTCTCCTTGGGCAATTGGACGCAGGCTAACACGACAAAGATGTTAGGATGAACAGTGATAGTTACCTGCTCATAACGTAAATCAAGCGCGACGTACATAAGCAGTACCGAGAGCATGTCGTTCATCTTCACCTGTATAAGCATAATCCGCTTGTCGTTTTGTCGTCGAGTCATCTCAAACTGAAGCGCAGTCTTGAATGCCAGCACGGCGGCTGCGTATGAGCCGTTAACGCGCACCACACCACGACTGATAGCCAAAGGTACATACCAGAAACGAAAGGGTGTATCTTTGTAAGATCGTCGAGAGCATTTGTAAGGATTTTGCAAGTCGAGCTTAGGCTGTCAATCTGCGACTGGGCGAGCTGAACGGTTTGAGCAGCGACTGGGGCGATTGCTTGTAGGGTCGGGTTGGATGCCTCAGCTTGCATGGCGCTGAGCATGCCTACAGAAAACGCTAAGACGAACATCGCCTTGGAGCGAAAGAGCAGCTCACCTATGACGCTTGTCTGTCTGGACGACCTCGTGGTGTCGGTCGCTGTTGACACCTTGAGGGAAGTCGACGCCCTGGCAAGGCTACCGTCCATGTCGGCTTCGTTTGACATGGCGATTTTCTCGGTATACTCTGTAGTCACGTAGAGTGGGTTCGGGGAGCATAGGGATAAAGATCACGGTAGTCCCATGCGTGGCGACTTAAGACGAGCGGCTAGCTCGGGACAGAGCGCTGAGCATTACAGTCAATGAGAAATGTGCAGCTTCCATCACGATGTGAGGTTGCCGGCGGCGTACCGTGTCATGTGTGTGGTGAATTTTGGTGATGTTCTACAATACACACCCTAAGGAGTCGCGACAGATCAGGCACTTTCGGGATCGGACAAGGTTGAGCGCATGATGGGTGCAAAAAGGCCAGCGCGAAAACCCTGATGGATCTGACTCGTCGGAACGCTAGACCCTTGCGAGTGCTAGTGAGAGTCTAGGTCCGCTGTGTATGCAAAGCCACACAGTTGGTAAGTAACGTCCCTCCACCCGGCAGATATACAGTGACCGACAAAGGTAGCGCGCGTGGCTACAAAGGGGTGTTGAGTTTACTCGATAGCTTCCTAACGACCAGTACTACTGTTGTGAATTGGATCGCGCAGGCGGGGGATTCACGAGTAATCGACGGTAAATTCTGAGGATATTACTACGAGTCCTTTTATAGGTTATCTACTTCCTAGTATATTTAGACCAATACTATATACGCTGAGGAAGCTGAGACGAGGGGAAACACGGCGGGGAGTGAACCGGCGCCAGAGCCGAGAGCGCTCTGCGCACATCATATCTAAAACGGGAAAGCCATATCCAAATATGGCATGACGCGGTGAGCGCGTCATGTCGGTGTCTCGGCGCGGCGCGGTGGATGCGCATCCAGCGGGTCAGCGCACCTCGCGCCTCAAATACTACAGCAACTACTGGTACGAGTTATATACAGATTATATGGTACCCTATTAAGGCTATTATTTGAGCTATACAAGTTGCCAAACTATGCAGATACTGTAGCACTATTATTGTTTTACTCAAAATATGCCATATTTTTGAAATATTCATAACTCTGCAAGGAGTGGTATAACAGATCCTTATTATTGGTGATATATAGTAGTCCCATGCATAGACTAATGTATAAATTTGACAGTATACCCTCTCTCCTAATCAGTGAATTACAAGCCTGGCTATATTGGCTACTCTGTGCTGCATAATTCAAAAATTAGGAGTATAATGCTGAAAGCTTGTACAAGCTTGTATTGCTGTATATGACTTAGGTAATACTAGTACAATATGAGAATGTTTATTAACAATGTGTTTGTCTGGCTGCTCTTGATATACCCAATGACTATACAGTAAGGATGTGAGCCACTAGTGTAACATAACCTAGAACTTCATGAGATGCACAGCATGTCAGCTACAAAAATAACAGGGACATATTGACCATTTATAAATTGTTCATGAATAAAATTAAAATTTTCTCACTGGTATTTATGGAGAGGCAGATGGGTCAAAATTGGAGCAGATTCTAAGAAAACAACAACAGCCTTCTGGTGTCTGCATAATTGGGCGATTTATATAGCTTAAAAAATAGCCTTAGTATAGTGTTATATATACATATACAAGTTGTGCTGGTAGAACTAGCCATCAGCAAGGTATTGAGCATACTTGACACCCATTTGTAGTCATGTGTGCTACTTTTGTCAGTCACTGTACATGCAGGATAGGCATGGTTACCATGCACGAGGCATTTGTTGAAGTGCCTAGTGGCTCTGGCTCAGCATTCCACCCAGCATGAACTTAAGGTGGACTCTTAGATTAGGTGCATACTGATACGTAGATAGTGATTGGACAATCATATGTAGTGCTCCCACACACAGACTCATTTAGGGCAGACTTCCCCATTCCATTGGACTTCTAATTTTGTTCCTTTAATGTATATAAGGACTCCTCCCCACATCTCCACTCTGCGTGCTCTTTTTCCTTTGCACTTAGAGTAAGCCTCCTTCATTGCCCTTGCATTATATAGTATGCTTACCATCTGCTGTATAGCTAACTCCTGTGTGTATTAGGTTAGACTATAACAGCATGCTCTTTTCTCTTTGCACTCAGACTAACTCCGGTGTGTATTAGATTGTGCCTGCATGCCCATCACCAGTTCGCACTCATGCAGCCGCAGTAGTTGTTACATGACAATAGGTTATGAGCTCTGGGTTGTAACTGGCCCCCACATCACTCCAAAGTGCAAAGAGCCTTACTCTTTGAGTTTCATCCCTCGCGCTATGGGTTGTACCCATAGAGTGATCTCACACTGCACACACAATACTCCCCACATTGCACACAACACCACACGCTAGAGTCACCCTCTAGTGCATGTCTGATTCCTCTGCCTCATGCCTACCTTCACCTACACCTGCCACTTGTTTGCCGTGCTCTACACTAGCTGTTTGTCCTCTGCATACAATTCTTGCCACTTCTGCTACTCCATCTACATCTCAATCCACCTCCACCATGCCTCGCCGTACAGCAATGTCCTCTGCCTCCACGTGCGCATCCGCTACCGGTTCACTATCAATGAAACTCAACGCAATCGGCAAGCTCAAAGGTTTCAGCAACTACCCCCACTGGTCCCTCATGATGCAGCAGTACTTCATTGCTGCACATGCATGGAAGGTTGTCAATGGCACCAAGACACAGCCCACAGCAACTACTTCCACTGCAAACATTGACACGTGGGAGACCACCAACACATACACGAGGTTCTACATCCTCAGCACACTTGGCGACAAGCTCTTGCACCTCGCAAATCCAGTGGACATTACAGCTGCCATGCTGTGGAAGAAACTGAAGGACAACTATGCCACCTCCACTATGATGTTGGCATTTGTCAAGTTCAAGTGTAATTCTCACATGCCATCAATGACAGTGATGAC
>NW_006767730.1:0-8010 GCF_000300595.1 Phanerochaete carnosa HHB-10118-sp | reverse complement strand
TCCGCTTTGTTGGGTCTGACCCGCGGAGTAACTTAAACTTCTTGCCATCCATCTCAATACGGTGACCGTTATTGAGAGGCATTCTGGGCGCAAAGAACCGTTCTGCGGCTTCCGGTACGTATAATACGGTTTCTAACCGGATATGCTGAATTCGTCCATCTGTGAGACGATGTTGCAGAGCGATTTCACCGTGACCTTTGATTTCGATAGTCTGACCTTTACCGGCCGTGTGTGCATGACCTGGCTTAGGGAATTCATGGTACCGAATAAAGTCAGTTTTATACGGTGTGACATGTGTTGTGCAACCGCTGTCGACCATCCACTTAGACTTGACACCCGTAGCATAAAGAGAAACAGAGATGGATTCCTCTTCGATCTTAGCTACTACAGGTACATCGACTATTCGTATGGTATTTACAGTCTGTGTGGTCGTCGCGGTATTGTCCTTCGCTTTGCCCTTTCCCTTTCCCTTTTTGCGCTTTCCGCCACCCTGCTGCTGCTGCTGCGTGTTGTTGCCGTTACCGGAACTCGAGCCAGAATTCGCCGGCTTTGTGTCCCAGTGTTGCTCCGTCGTGTGATTCTTGCGACCACACTTCTCACATTTCTTGTCGAGGAGTGGCGCCTTCGAGACGCGCGCAATTTGAGTGCGATTCGCGACGCGGCGCTGTTCCTCCTCGACGATCTTGGGCTTGATGAGCGCCGCTGTGAGCAGCGTAACATCAGTCTGCGTTGTGAGAATTGTACCAGCAATGGTCTGGTACGACTTGGGGAGAGCGTTGATCATGAGCAAGGCAAGAAGCTGAGGTTTGACTTCTATTCCCGCCGCGTTGACCTGGTTGGACTGCTCTGTGAGCGCGTCGAGTTGCGGGCCGAGTGCGGAGCTGTCAGAGAGCTGTGCATTGAACAGCTTCTGGAAGGCGACGAATGCGCCTACCGCTCCGGGTTTCTCGTAGCCGGCCTTGATCGCGGTCCATGCGTCTAGGGCCAAGAACTTGTCATCGACGAGATGACGAAGGTTCTGCGCGACGTAGAGCTGGATGATGCCCAGCGCCTTGTCATTTTTCTCATCCCATGCAGCTTGAGCTAGGATTTCCGTGGCCGTGGGTGTACCTGTCGCAGCTATTGGTCTGGCAAGACCAGGGACAGGAACGGTCGCTGTGGAGCCGTATCCCTGGATCAAGTACCAGACGCCCTGGTAGCGCAGGAAGGCTCGGATCGCGTCGGACCACTTTTTATAGTTGGTGCCGTCGAATTGCGGGATGGTGGATGTGGCGAGCTTGGTCAGGTCAGAAGAGGATGACATTGTTATCGTGTACGTAGAGGAGGCGAGCGTATGCGTAGAGTGTTTCACGTTCCTTTAGAGTTAAACCGACGTCGTAAAAGAAGTCACTGAGATCGAGCTCGTATGATTTGGCTCGTGTCGCTCGAAGTGATTCCCAATCTTCTTCCAAGAATGCGAGATCGTATGTCTGATTGATCGGTCTATAATATAGATCTTCTCCAATATCTTCCTGGTCGAGGTAACAAGCGTATGGTTCCGAATATGTGTCGGAGCTTGTGGGGAAGAAGAAATGGATTACGTCTTCGTCGTGGTTTGTTAACTCTGCTGTAGCGTTATAGCTTGGCGGTTCTTGGACGTGTTTGTGGAAGTAGAACGGGGTTAGCAACACTTCGACATATTGTTCGTGTGCTGTGAATGCTTCCCAGTCTGTCTCTATGTCGTCTACTATATTCAGTCGCTGTCTGAATTCTGCGACGGTTTCCTGTTTTGTCTCTACGGTTTCAGGTACCGTATTTGTCTCCTGAGAGGTAGTGATTGTGAACGCTGTTGAGCGAGCCACTTATCCCAGCTAAGCCGATTTAGCCGAGAGGTGGATAGAGTTGGGATTGGACGAAGGGACCAGTTAAACTACGACACTTGTTGTCGCTTAGGATAAACACACAGTAGTCAGGTTTCCGAGTAGAACTTCTTTCTGATTGTTACAATAGTGTTGTATACAAAGTATCTACTTGTTCTCGTAAAACCTAACTGCGTCAAAATATCCGTTCACGTAAACTGCGCTAAGCGCTTGTACAATCCGGGCTTTGTTCTTGCGTAGCCCTTTGAACGAGATATCCCCTATTTCCTTGCACCCTAATTCCCACTTGCGCCACTCCTCGTATTTGATGACGTTACAGACGTCCGCTAGGCAGCGCTTGATGCGCGTGAGCTGCTCGATGAGTCGGCGGAGATTGCGGACTCGATCGGAGTTGAGGTCGTCGAGCTCGAGAGTCTCAAAGACGTCGAGGCGTTTGAGCGTGCCGTCGAACTTCGGTGTGAAGATGCGGACGAGGTCTGCGGGAGTGTGCTTGTCGAAGTCGATGAGTATCGGCTTCGGGGCGATCGGCGTATGTGTCGCCGGTGGGATGGCAGCGAGACGCTGCTCGAGTGTCGGCTTTGACGGACCGGCGAGGATCCGTTCGCGCGCCTGTTGGATTTCGCGTGCAGCTAGACGCTGCTCGAAGTCGGCCTTGTCGGTTGCGTAGCGCTCGCGGAACTGTTCGCGACGTAGGCGCCTACCCTCGTGTGAGTTCGGAGGGAACGGGAGAGTGAGCGCTGGAGTCGGCGGGCGTAGTTCTTTGCCGCGGCGTTTACTGTACGGGACGGTCTCGACGGGGTCGTTGGCGTTGCCTGAGGCGGGCGCGTAGCCGGCGGAGTGCTTGTACCGCTGGAAAACGGAGTGAGGGGGACGAGCGGGCAAATCCTTTGGCACTAGAAATTACGCAGGAATGAACGCGTGAGCGCTCCGTCTGCCACTAGCACGCAACGAGACTTACTCGTAAACTGCGTGGATAAACTTTGTTTAAACTGGGTGAATAGGACCGAGGTTTCCCGAGGGGTCTTCTTCAGCAATGAGACTAGTAGAGTGGGGGTAGAGTGGCCGTGAGGCCGGGGCTCATAACCTGTTAAAGTGCGACTGAACTCTTATCGTATTCTGTGCTACAAGGCCAGTATATATACATGAGAGTCAGGACTCCTGATACCGCTAAGGGACCTATGGTACTACCTGTATGTAAGCGTGTACAGTAAGCATGAGTAATCTAGTCCGTATTACTACAACATAATCGGGGGTCATGTGATGTATCCCCATTAGTCCGTACAGGGCAATAACGTAATCGCCCAGTTCTGACAAAGCGTACCCACACGCGCGCGTGTTCCGCCGACATAGGTTGGAGCTCGCGCATCGTAGGACTCGAGCGCGAGAGCGCTGCAGTCTCGTACGCGAGACCCATAGGCCCCTCAGCGCCAGCAGCCCCTGCTCCGTCCCGCGCAGCAGCTGGGCAGACAAGAGAGCGGAAAACCTCCATAATCTTCAGGGCTGGCTGTACAATCGATGGCACGGTCTCTGATGGCACCTAGTTGTATTGGTATCACATAGAAATGAGCATAAACATATGTATATAGATTTCATTGGACGGATTAGTGTACCACAGTCCCGAGAAACACAATCCTGCTCCTGGTTCACGGCTGGGCGAGCAGCCTGGTGCGCTCCGCCCAGACCTTTTCGACGGCTGGGCGCTTGAGGAGCTTGTTGTGCCATTTGGCGGTGGCTGGGAACTCCTTCTCAAAGTCAACATCCTCGAGATGCGGAGTAGTGAGGTGATTCCACCTGCGAATATAACCCATAAGCAACCAGCGTCTCATCAGCTCAATCAATTATACTTACGGTACAAGGGAAAGGTCTGCGACGGTTAGTCTGCTGTCGACGAGCCACTCCCGCGTCGACAGCACGCTCTCCAGGACACCAAAAACACGCTTAATCTCGTTCTTGTACCGCTCTATCGCGCTCGGGACCTTCTCCGGGTGGTAGAACGTGAACCAGCCGGCCTGGCCGAAGTATGGGCCTTGGCCAGATGCTTGGAAATAGAGCCATTGGAGCTGAATGTAGTACTCGTCAGTGCCAGGCGCGATCGACAGCTTGTGCCCCTTATCGTACTTGTCGACAATGTACTGGATAATAGCATTGGACTCCCTGTGGCGCGCAAATCAGCGAGCCGACATGCGTGAGGGGATTAAGGGGATCCACCAGACGATGAAGTCACTGTTGCTGTGGTCAATCAGCGCAGGGATACGCCCGTTCGGGTTGTACTTGATGAACTCGGGAGCCTTCTGTTCGCTCTTCTGGAAGTCGAGATATACCGACTCGTAGGTCAAGCCAAGTTCCTCAAGGACCAAGGCGACCTTCCTATAATAATGCAAAACACGATCAGCGGGACCATATCACCTTAAGTCTTGAGACGAGAATGCGTACCATCCGTTCGGGCCTCTCTTGTGAGAGAAAAGAGTGAACTGTTTGCCGTGAGACATGGTTGGTGCACAAGAGGCGAGAGAGACGTGGACAGCAGAGCACTGTAGACTTCGGGGGAGCTGCTGGAATCTCTGCATGGGGCCGACGTCTCCTTAAATACATCTCAGAGATCTGGATATACCCACCAGCATTGTGGCTCGCCAAGGCCCCCGAAGAGATCAAGAACTTGCTGGTCCGCTCAGTCACGTAAGCATCGCGGCGCTGACCACTGCAGATTGACATTAAAACAAGCGTGTGGACAGCTGGATGACGATACAGCTGCAACGCTGTTGAGCGCAACCACTCATCGGCCGCGCAGCGCTCATCCTGGAGCAGGGATGACCGATGTCGGGGGCCGTCACCCCTGCGAGTGCGCTGCGTCAGCTAACAAAAGCTTAGCAATGAACCTCGACTTGGGAAAGTCAAGTTGTTCTGAGTGCTACAGGTCAAGGCTGAGCATTTGTCAAGTGATCTGCCCGCGTGTCGAGCGACGGGAACGCGTTCATTGTCGGTGTACGACGCCGAACATCGTAACAATGCGTACGAGGCGCACTGACAAAGCCGCTGCTTGGTGCGAGTCGGCGCACGTCAACCTGCATCAAAATCCGGCCTTTCAGCTATGTATTACCTCGGCAAATTAGGAAACGGGGCTAGTACCACACAGCCATAGTGTCATGAATATTACACAATCCGGATGGTTCTCCCGGATTCCATGGTATTCTTTCACTTTCTATACACCTCCGTATATTCGTAGGATATTCTAGGTATTCAGTCTGACATGTATATAAGGAGCCTGTACTGCTCAATAACAAGCCAGACTCGAGCTGGTCTTTCCTCACTCACATTCCTCTCGTCTGTCTCCTCAGCACTGTCGTAGCTCAGTCCAGTTGGATTGTTAGTTGCTGACATTAGCTCGAGTCTCCACCAACTGCCCTACGACGATCCTCGCCACTCCCACTCCAACCATCACACATCTTCACACGACGATCCACCCTATACGCACATCCAACTCTCACCCTAGCTCCTAACCCTACCGAATTCTATCGCATCAAGACCCGGACCCCTGGAACCTTTCTCCGTGCACTTGCGCGTCTTTTACCACATCACACACCCCGAAGCCACCTCTGTAATCACCAGCCCTTAGGCGGCTGGACAGAGCTCCGTCCAATTAGAATCGTACACCGCCCTACCATAGGTGGTGTTAAACGCTTTGCGCAGTGCAAGCAGATATTCCTGAGTACGACGTGGCAACCGGCTGAGGCTGGGTGTCGGAAAAGAGATAGCAGTTAGATCGACGATCTCTGTCAGGGCGTCGGACCGAAGAGACACAATCGCTCTTTGGGCTGCTATACTATTCCTAGAACTGTATTAAGAATAGTGTTTCGATTCTTTTCGGAAAAATCCTATCTTTGGCGAACTCTACCCCTGATCTGGTCATTACAACACGATTAGTCCCAGGGCTTGCTGCAACTGGCTCCACGGACCCGACACCCTATGACCACGCCGTCCTGCTATTGTAGAGGACATACACATCGAGAGCTAGAAGGGAGATCCGTCTACCTCCGCGGTAACGACTTACGGTACTGCGCGCAACAACCTTGCCCGCATTTTCCGGATAATAGTAATCGTTGCCCTCGGTGTAGAGAAGGACTACGCGGAGAGCCACTATCGAGGGTTAGCACAGGAGCACCCTCAGAATCTATCGCAGTACCACAACCCACAGCATCTGGTTCAGAACCCAGAACCAGAAGAGATACTCTTGAATCAGTCACTGATCATCTCCGTTCAATCGCTCTCGGAGAATCCGAAGCACCACCAGAGGGCCCTCCAGACCCCGTGGAAGAAGCAGTAGAAGATTCCGAAGCTTCAAACCCACCTTCCCGACGCTCTCCCACCCCACCTTCATCCCCATCTGACCCTGGCGCAATGGCCAAGAACCAAGACAATGCCGCGCTCATAAATGGTAGCGCGATGAAGCCCGATGCCTTCGATGGCACGAAGTCCAAGTATATCGCTTGGAAGACACAGATGAAGCTTTATGTAGTAACGCAAAGGAAGCGACTGCCTGAGCAATTCGACAGGGTCTTAATGATCTTGTCCTACATGAAAGGAGGTCATGCTGGCGAATATGTCGCCACATACATGAAAAAATACGACACCGATGAAAACACGGTGATCCAGACCACGGCGGAACTATGGGCGGATCTGGATGTACATTTTCTAATCGACGAGCAGGCCGAAGCCTACGACCGTTTGCAAGCAATGCAGATGGGGACGCTATCGGCACAAGAGTTCTTTTCGAAGTTCGAATTGTGCGCTTTCCAGGCGAATATTCACGACTTCGAAGCGCATTTCCAGGAACTCAAATCGCTTCTAGAAAAAGCACTCCGGGCTAACATCATTCGGCTTCTGTACAATTCATCGGAAGAACTTCCCGCCACATATGCACTCTACAAGAAACGGGTCGCGCGCATCGACCTGAATCAGCAACAGTATCGCCGAAGAAACCCTCAGTCCCAACGACAGGGACAGTTTCAACCAAGATCTCAGCAGGCGCAAAACCCACCGCGAGCGCAAACGAATGCACCCGCACCAGCAACTGCTACCGCGCCAGTTCAAACGCGGCGCGACGGAACAGGTGTCACATTCGGAGGAAGGGGACAACCGATGGATTTAGATCAAGCGCGGCGCCAGGGTCTTTGCTTCCGATGTGGTCAACAGGGTCACATATCACGAAATTGCCCTAATCGGCAACAAGCTCAACAAGTACGAGCCGCGGAAACCCCGGTAATTCCCACCACCAACACGTTCACACCCCTCGCATCACTGAACGAAGCCCCTGCCGCGACGGCAGAACCGTTCGACTGGAAGAAGGCAATCCACGAAGAAATTCGTGCGGCCATGAAGGGTTTTGCAAGCGGTCAGCCGGGCGCGTAGCCGAGTTGACCGAGCGTAATTTTACGAATTATCTATGTTCTTGGTTTGGAGTAGCAACGTATATACCAGAAAAAGGGGCGTCCGCAGAGCGGCGCGGAGAGGCACAACCCTCTTGCTTAATTCCCCCGAATAAAAAATTATTACCCACACCAGAACATCAGACCGAATCTACGCAGTGGCAGCGCCACACACCCTGGACAGCGGCTTGGATCCGCCAATGGATAATCAGCAAAGAAGCCTCGGCGCTTAGATTGCTGACCGAATGGGTACACTCAAAGAAGAGTGTCGATGCCTCCGAAGCCTGTATGAACCAAATCAGGCAGATGAAAGAAGAAGAAGCCATAAACTTCTTAAATGAATTGAGAAAGCAGCCCCGGTTTATCCGAGGAAGGAAGGGGACACAAATGGACGTCCCAATGATCATAACCACCCTGGACACGCAGCAGCACTTATCAGTCAAAGCGCTATTAGACACAGGATGTACTGGATCTTCAATTGATGCGCAGTTTGTCCGCGATAACAACATCGCTACAAAGAAACTGCCATCACCGGTCCCTGTCTACAATGCAGATGGCACGCATAATGCCGGCGGTGCTATCACAGACTTCGTTGAATTAAGGGTGGAAATTCAGAACCATGTAGAGCGACTTCCTTTCGCAGTTACCAATCTAGGGAAGACTCCCAATCTTCCTTGGATACGAGTGGTTACAGATTCATAACCCATCTATCGATTGCAGAGCAAATC
>NW_006767729.1:5147-8053 GCF_000300595.1 Phanerochaete carnosa HHB-10118-sp | reverse complement strand
CCCTCTAACAGGGGTCCTTTCTGGGTTAGAGGATGCCTTATGGCATGCACAACTTGGAAGTAAGAAAAGGTAATGAAGCTGGATGATAAATAACACAGGAACATTAACACTGATATACCCGATTGTGCACAGTGGCACAATCAGGCATGAGCTCTTTGCATGCTTGAGACATTCAATCTACATTGGGTAGGTACAGTATTTATACCCGATTGTGCACAGTGGCACAATCGGGCATGAACTGTTTGCACACAACTGCAAAATCAGGTGTTGATCTAGCTGTTTCAGCAAAATAAACTTGGTGGAGATAATGTAGTGAGTTTATATACACATATAAATGACAGCACAGTCATTCCGCTTAGCTGCATACAAGCTGTCGTTGACCAGTAAAGCTTGCTGAACAAGTTGCAAGTGGATGGATCTTTTACAACACTGAGTGGTAAGGGCATTTTTTTTGGTGGGAAAATTGGTTTGAAACTGATGAAACAAGAACCCATCTTCCCACAATCTTCAAAAATGAAAGACAAGACAAAACTTGAAGACTTTTCCTCAGTTTTCTGCCCTGGATGACCAAGATAAAACTTGGAGGTCGTGGCATAATTTTTCCTTTCATTTTTGGTGTAGACATTGTTGTCTTTTATCCTTGCTTGTCAACGCTGAAAAAACATGAGTTGTTACCGCAAATAATTTCACTCAAAATGTAGCCTAAATAGGCTATCTTATGTCAGATTTTCTTTGCAGAAAAACTAAAAGCGACTCTTCGGATGTTAAACCGCCGGACAATTTAGTGTACAATTCGGAGTTAAACCACAAATGTTACCGGAATTTTGGACTCCTTTTTCCCAGGTCAACAAACGTAGAAAAATGGAAGTGACAATCTTGAGCTCTGGCCTGAATTTTCAAAGCCAGATAAATCCAGAATAAACTAGGTATCAGTTTGATCTTCGCTTTTCCTCAGCCGTAGCAAACAATAAAACACAATGAAACACAATGGCGAATGGCGAACAGAGACAACCTATGCTGTGCATGCAGCGAACAGAGACAACATTCACGGCCTGAAAGACTCCTTACACGGCTCCTTACAGTCACCCCAGACTCACGTCTCCCCAGGAGTAGCCCGCATACTACAAAAGCTCACCAAGCCGGTGAGTCTTCCATTCGGCGTTCGCACTGGGAGAGAAAGAGTCCGGGAACATGAGTAGCGTACAGCCGTGGTGCACGACCTGTAGCGCAGAAGCGTCAGCACATACAGCGCGCATTTGATCGCTGCCGTGCTCGGCACAGATGCGTGAACCGTGCCGGGTCGAGATAGGCTGTCACGGCGCAAGTCAGAACGGATGTGAGCGGACAAGCGCAACTGCATGTGAGTGGACAGGCGCAACTGCATGTGAGCAGACAAGCGCAACTGCAGCGCGGTTGATACACTCAGTGCGCCCCACGGCCTTCTGAGGCAGCAGATCAAAGCTTTGGACGTGATAAGGCCTTCTCGGGGCCCTGGAATGGGTTCTCCGGATGCCATAATTGCAGATTCATTGTTTGACACTGTAGTCGATGTATCTTGGTTGCTCACATGAGGGTAACGTATATGACAAGGCACAGGTCGCCGCCACCGGCATCCATGAGCTCCAACTTCCGCTGCTCAGCAACGCCTTGCACGAGTGCAAGCGCATGTCAGCCCGTGCGACGAGTCTGTAACAGCTGACACTGCTCACCGTTCAGTAACGCCATGTGTTGTCTCCAGGCGAACCGTCAAACTGCAGCGCACTCGACGAACGAGTCCGCGGTCTCCGCAGGGCAGCTGAGATATCCTTCGGTGTCGCCTTCACCATCAATGATCAGCCTGGCAACTCTGCCCGGCGGCACGGGCTGCTTGAGCACCTGGCTAATCTTGATGGAATGACCGATGGGCGCAGATCTGACATGTGGTGCACCGTCGTCAGCGGGAACATTGGTCGCCACGATACGCATGGGAGGGGGGCCTGATGGGAGCTTTGCCGCCAGTCATGGGCTGCAAGTAAGTGCAGGCGCAGCTACACTCACATCCCGGGTCGAATTGTTGATCTACGCGATACGGTGTCCCGGGCCCCAGACGTCGCGATTGCCTTCGGCTTACCGGTGCTGCCACTAACGAGCTGGTCTGACTGTGCAAACCCTTGTAAGTTTACATATTTGAGCACAAAGAAATGACATACTACATGGCAGTTATTGTCCTTGACGACCGTCAAATTACTACAGACAGACGACTTGGACATGAAGATCACCAAGGTCTTCTCCGCAACGCTACGAGACTCTGCGGCACGTCAGCCTGAGCGTGATCCGCGCGTACATGTTGTCCAATCAATGAATCATCTACATGTATGTTATGCTTATTTGTGTCATGCTGAGTTGTTGGAAATAAGTAACATACCGTCGAAAGATTAGAACGAGATGATGATGAGCAAGTGGGAATAGCACCTTAGTGGACCCTCCAGCGCATCGCTGACGAGATGGGCACCGGCTTCAGGCATTCAACAAATTGGAGCGCGAGGGGGACGCTGTAGCTAGTGGGTGCGAGCTCGCAAAGTGGATTGCCAAATTGTAGTGATGCTATCATTGCCGCCGGTAGGGCTAAATTTAACCCAGTACAGGAGAGGCCCTGAGCCGGGCGATGTCGAACCATCAATGGGAATACTGACGGCAAAAGCTGACATGCGGGCCGGTGGAGGTGGCCGCTGCAAAGTTGAAATAGAAATTGCCTGCAGCCCGCAAGCGTCGCCTACCCAGGTCGGCATCTTGGCACAGCCAACCCAGACTCGTGCTGCAACTGGCCTGACCCATCATTGTTGGTGCTGGCCATTATCGGGTGGGTGTGCAGCTGGGAAGAGCACAGCGTGGAGGTATATAGGGCCGGTCGAGGCAGAATGACATGT
>NW_006767729.1:0-2075 GCF_000300595.1 Phanerochaete carnosa HHB-10118-sp | reverse complement strand
CCCAGCTATCATCAGAGTTCTTATAAATTAAGTAATTGGCATTGATGCATATAGAGAACATGATGCTCATTCTCTCAGCCATCTTTACTATGGTGTGCCGCAGGATTAGCTCTGACCTCAAGAAGTGTGCCCTACAACTTTGAAAGAAAGGCTGGCACTCTGATGACATCTGGGCAATTTTCTCTGTTTCTCAAACAAGTCTCTATGGCTGGCGCAGAATTTTCAAGGAGTTTGGCAATGTGCAGCAGCCAGTGACTCTGATGCTTGGTTTACCATGCACTTTTATAGCTGCTGTTATCTCTGAGCTGCATTTCTTGCTTGCAGGCAAGGTCTTTGAGTGCAAAGCCTAGCACGAGTCCACTTGTGGCTCAATCTGGAGTCATGGTGGCAGGTACTCAGCATCTGAAGATTTTCACCCAGAGCCACACAGATCTGTTCCCAAGGATCATCTGAATCTGCGAGTCATGTACCTGTGAGTATACAGATCACTGACAGGTTATTGTTGTCTTACTTGAAAGGAGCACACAGAGAGGTTACATAGTCAACATCATTATTGAATACATAACATTTCAAATGCTACATAGATCAGAAGTTGAAGTCTGACTGCTCCAATAGCATTGCAAGGCGAGGCATACTACTATGAGTGCTGTCTGAGTCAAAGGAGTCGTCTTCAAATGTGTCAGCAGCTTTATCTGTCAGCTCCATCTCTGGGACAGCGTCTGTAACTCTTTTGACAGCAGTCCCCTGTGCTGAGTGAATGGCAGTCTCCTCAGACACAGGGTTTAGGGTTTGGGGGGAGCCGAGCCGAGCGAAGCGAGGCGAGGTGACGTTGCTGAGGTGAGACTGGAAGGCGAAGGTCCGAACTCTGTGAGGAGTTCCGGAGGCTTTCGTGGTGACACTCATCAGCGCATTCCAGGAAGTACTTATACCTTGCGCCATGGGACCCCGGGGAGGGTTATGAGCTCTGGTAGGGGTCGGTAGGGACCGTTTCGAGCGCCGACCACTGCCCTTGACGCTGGCTCCTACCGCTTGACGCTCGCTTCCAACGCAGTGCGTGGCTGCCAGTGGCGACTGCATGTGTGCAGAGCGGCGGCCAAGTACAGCATAGTGGCTGTGTGGTCAGCATGCTGCAAAGAGTGACCGCCAGTGGCGACTGCATATTTAGTGGGGAAGCAGCAGAGTAGTTGTGGTCAAACCTCGCCAGCGATATGCAGACGCCAGTGGCGACCGCACGTTTGCAGGGAGACATTGAAGTACCTTTGGTCATAACCTTGCAAATTAGTTCAAGGTGTCCAGTGGCGAACATCTATGGGTGAAATTAGTCGAGCAGCATTAGCCAATCTTACGATCTATATGGCCGCCAGTGGCGACCACATATGTGTATCGTTGTTGTTTGTTTGTAGAAAAACAGCACAAACAGCTTTGGTTAACCTGGCGGGCTGCATGTGGCCGCCAGTGGCGACTGCACATTTGCAGGAAAAAATTAAAGTGCCTTTGGTCATAGCCTTCCACACTGCATAAGGTGGCCAGTGGCGACCACATACAGGCGGAACAAGTGATGTAGTATTAGCCAATCTTGCAATCTACACATGCCGGTGGCCTAATCACGGAGATAGCAATCATGCATTCAAATGGCTGGGAGTAGAAATATTTATCTCTTACATGCGAGATCGCCAGCAGCGAATAAAAGCACGCTCAAATGACTAATGACAAACATCTCGCCATGCGGACAGCAATGCGCGTTGTGCGTTAGCTATGCTTTGAATGGTTGGCTAGTTTACACATTGCTGACAAATAATCAGCCACTGTCTGCAGATTTGCTCCAGGAGTCCAATGATAGCATTTACTACACCAAGAAACATGACGATTGAATTTATGATTTATACAATATACAATTCACTCCTCGCATTCCATGTGCCCTGTCTCCACTGAGTCCACACTATCGTCGAGCGCAGCTTGATATGCCGTTGCTTCGGCGACGTCTGGCACTGCTGCAGCCTCGTTAGACAGCGCTCGCTCAGCCTCCCAGCTAACAGACGGTGATGGAGTGCGGGGCAGTAATAGTGGGCGACGGG
>NW_006767728.1:0-8064 GCF_000300595.1 Phanerochaete carnosa HHB-10118-sp | reverse complement strand
CTGCCATTGTCACCGCCATGGAATACCGTAGAGGCCGTGTTCCTTGGCGACGAAATCAACACGAGCCATCGCGCGGCCGCGCTCGGCGCCTACCAGCTCTGCACCCACCTGATCTTGCTCCTTCACGCGCTTGGTGTAGACATCGTGCATAGCATCGAGCGTCGTCTGTGCGATCTCGAGCAGCGACGGAGGCGCTGTACGTACGAGGCGACGATATATTGCGAGCCAGGAGTTCACCTCCTCGACTGAGTCATCCAGGTCGTTGAAAATCTCGGTTGCGAGCATTGTGACCGGCCGAATGTGGGATGTGGCGGAGGCGTTGTTCGAGGGCATCTGGTTTTGATTGCGAGGCGGTTGGTTGCACGTAAGGCGTAGACGTTGTGGACGCAAAGTGGCAATTGTTCGAGGGAGTTGTTGCTTGTTGTGCGAGCACTGAAGGCGTAAGTGGTCGGATAAACGAGCGAATGGAAGTCCTATAATCGATGTTGTAGTGGCCGGTGGCCTAAATGGTCTGAGCAATACAACGGGCTTTTCAGAGTTTGTTAACAAATTGTGCGGGCAATATAATAAACGCGAAAGGATGTGGTTTGGGACGAAGGAAGACAAGACGAGCACCGCAATTTATATCCGCGGGCGCCACTTTTTCCCTGACAGGAGCTCGGACCAGTTTGCTTTTTCTCCCGGCGAGCGTTGAGGAATTTTGTACGACACTACTGCGGAGAGTGGCTCACGCAGATTTTTTTCTGAGGTCGAGCACCGCCGACGACGAGCGCTAAATATCGAATCACGAGCTGGGAAGGGCCCATCTACATCTCGGCCCTCACTGAGGCTCGGTGCCCGGGCTGCATCTGTAAATGATTGTACACGAAAACGTTCCATTCTCCACTTTTTGATGAGGCTGATAGCCCAGCGTTCTCAAAAACGCCACATATCGAGTGAATGGAGCTGCACAAAGATCGCGTCGCGGCAGCCGCGGGAAAGCTCGCTCCAGCGTTTATTAGCTCTCCTTCCCCAATTAGGCAATCGAGTCAGTACCAACTTCAACCCCGACGCTTACCATTGTAGGCCACCGGTCTCACTAGTATATCTTATATCCTGCGGCCACGAATCAATTTTTGGTAGGCCATCCGCGCAACATATAACTACAGACCACTGCAGTGAGTTTTCCAATCAGCTTTCCTGACCCAGCACCCATTTCACACTCGCACAATATCTTCCACAGATAACCTCCCGTCTACAGCTCCCAATCCCCCAAAGACCCCTCCTCGGCCAACTCAGGCCGGTTCCGCTCCTCATTATCGCGCTTCCGCACTTTGTACGCCCAACATGGTCGACCGTAGAACCACCTCTGCCGACGACGATGCGAGCGCAAGCACTGCACTGGCAGTGGCTCCATGACGGGTTCCACGCCACTGAAGACCAACACCTCAAGCAGGAAGAACTCATCACACAAGCATGAAAATGTCGACCCATTCATCAAAACTGATCTCCACAACCACACCACTCTTGTGCTGTGCCTCCACTGGATCACTGCTATCTGCGGCATCTCCGAGGATGATTTCCTTGCCCTGGTCACTGCCATCACCAAGGCCAAGTGGTTCGACAAGCCACACATACAGGATGCGGTAGCGCAATTTTGCTTGTGCATCCACAAAAACGACCGATATGGACCATTCTGTGGCCTTGCAAACGGGGTCCTTCAGCTTGCGAAAGAAGAACCACGACTTGTGCAGCTGGGATTTAGCAACCATCCGATCTTTGGCGGCACCTGGATATGCAACAATCCAATTGTTATTGCACGCCACAAGCAGCATGGTACCAAGGGCATTCAGCAGAAACCCAACATCATCTATGTGCGATCGAGAGACCTCAAGGCGGAAGGGAGAGATAAAAAAGGGCTGGCTATCAGGATGTGGACAGAGCTAATGGCGTTCTGTGAGGTCAAGGAAGAGAAGGCAACAGAGAGACGCAAGATTGTGTGTGCAAGAATGCAGCCGCCTCAGGCTGTCGACAGGCCGCAGGTTTGGTCAATCACTGTCGTCCGTGTCGCTTTTGCTGACATTTTATTTATCAGGGTTCTCCGCTGACGGTTCCAGACAAAACTGTATCTGGAACCTCCTTTTTGCTAGCAGCCGCTCTCTCTGCCATTTCGGGCTTGACAGATGCGACAACCGCTCAGCCTTTCCAGACTTGGTCTGCAACTGCATCCGCTGGATCGTCATCTCATAAGCGTAAGCAGAAAGGTACTGACTTCAAAGACCTCAGTCTATCTTCCAGCTCCAGCTCCAAGAGGCAGAGATGAGCAGCACCCGCTGACGGCATACTGCAAGCTGCCAGCTATGTTATCAAAATCCTGTCGAATACAAACAGCTCGTGTGCCCATTGTCTCGGTATAGTCCTGTGGCACGAACAGCTCTCCCTATGGCTCTATGATGCGGCAGGGGTGGTGGCTACGTCTGATCAGCTGTCGGTGATCCAGGACTTTGAGAAATTTGCAGCTATCTTGATTTGTCTGGCGTGCTGCAGCGCGGAAAGGCTGGGAGCAATGCCCAAGATATGTCTGCCAAATGACACACCCTATCCCGACCACTTCCCTCCTAAATCTATGGATGGCCACACCATCAATATGTTCCCAGCCAACTGTGACAGCGAGAATGCTGAGATCACGTCTGCGCCTCCATCTGCCTCCACCTCCGCCTCTATATCTACCTCTTCTGCAACATTGTCAATGGAGAAGCCACCCATCCGCGTCATACTTGGCAGTCCTATCTTTGCCAAGTATGCTCTTGTCGGTCGACACACAACAGTGTACAATGCAACGGCAGAAAATTTGCTGACGTGCGCACCCGGCACTCCTCTCGTGGTCAAATTTTCTCAGCAAGTGCACACCTGCCTCAAGGAGCAGGATCTGCTGAATGCCGCTCGTGCAGCCAGGGTCAGAAATTTACCCAGCCTCCGTCTTGCAAGAGACCTGTGGTCACTGAGCGAAGGCTTCTGCGGACTTTTCTGCGAGGAAGAGCCAGTAAACTACGAGAGGCGTGTTCTGCGCGCACCCGTCTTTACAAAGTATGAGCCTCTTGAGGTGCTCTTTTCGCGATCGTCGAGATATCTTGGCGAGATGGTCTATCAGATGCTGAATTGTGAGTGTCTTCTGCATATCATCATCATCTTCAACGCTGACATTGAACTTCCTGCTAAGCCTCCATGATCTGCGATACAGAGTGCTGATACTGCATCGAGGTGTCAGCTTCAACAATATCATGGTGCTCACAGACGAGCCGGACGGCAAGCCGTTGTTCATCCTCAATGACTTCGACCTCGCCACTTGCGCGACGGTAGACGGAAAGCTCAAGGGGGGCCCAATATCAAAGCATCACACTGGAACACTCCCATTTATGTCGTACGAGCTTCTGCACGACATGTGGTCTACTTATGAGGTCGTGCGCAAACTGTCCGGAGACAGTCCCTTGGTACCCGCGCGTCATCACCTGCGGTTTGACTATGAGTTGCTGTTGTACATTGCCCTGTGGTGCACATTCAAGTGCGAGAAACTGCGGTTCACCGAAGCCAGGAACGTGATCAATGCCCAGGTAGAGCAGTGGGAGTGTGGGGCATACAGTGACCGTGACCTGTTCTCACGTAAACTTATGTTGCTGACAAAGATCATGGGCCCTAACTCCTTAAGGGAGATGCCGTTGTCCCCTCCCTTTGAACCATGGCTCCCGTTCTTTGAGGCATGGATGGACACCGTCCAGCCAGCTGACCACCTGCTGCAGAGGGCAAACTACTGAGACGACCTGGAACCAAAGGTATCAAGGGTGTTATTGGACAAAAAAAATTCTCACATTCACACCGGCTGCAAATTTTTGTTTTTGATGTGCGTCTAAGGTTATGCATGCGTATTCATGCATGATGATGCGTGTTTGGTCACTAACATGCGCTAACGTGCACAAAAGTGTGCATTTGACGAACTACACATTCATGTTATCACAATTCATTTTCACTAGATGTTTACTTTTGTGCACCTTCGCGCACCTTCGCACACTTTCGTGCACCTTCGTGCACTCGAAGATTTAAATGAGATGTATAATCACGAAAATGAAAACCAATTGTCAGTTTACACGAAACTGAATAATAAGTTGAGTGCACAAATGTGCACGAACGCGCACGAACGCGCACACATTAGCGCCATTGCCAATCTCAAATCAGGGTGTAACCAAAATCAAAGCTCAGCGGCATGCACGATCATGTGCGTTTGTGCGCTTTCGTGCGCAATCGTGTACGTTCGTCTATTTTTGTGCACGATCATGTACGTTCGCCCACTTTCGTGAGCATTTGTGCGCGTTTGTGCGCGTTTGTGCACGTTTGTTCACGTTTGCGCACCCTTGTCTGCCAAACTGTGAGTACAGTCTGCACCAATTCCAAACTCATTTTTTTTGTCCAATAGCAACCTTCATACAAAGGACTCTTCTACCGTGACAAGTGAGACTGTAGATTGGTATTGGAGCCAGGATAGAATACTCGCTGCACTGAAAGAGGCTGAGCCGGTCCCTCTACCATCTTAGCAAATGCATGTTTCCATGACTCGGCGCATGTAGTCTGATCATAAAATATAAAACGCCAAGACAAATTGATGTATGCCACGTCGAGCGCTCGTGATTACAAATATTATGTTCATGGAGGCCGTGCGCAGACCCTAGTTTGGCGCATATGGAAGCGTTGTGTTCGAGAACACCGTGCAGTTGGCAAATCGAGTCAGCTAGCGAGCAATGAGTGGTGGGTGGAATAATCGTGCCGACCGACGATGGATGAACAAACAAGCAGCGAGACCAGACCAGACCATGCGCAGACCCTTGCATGTGTAATTCAAAGACTTTCAGCTTAAAGAAGTGTTCGATTATGCAGGTTGAGTGTCGTCGCAAGGCCTTCATCCGGGATACCCAGGCTATTGAACGCAGCATCACACGACCACAATCTTCAAGTTACTGGGGTCAGTTCTTGATTATATATACAAGCACGTGTAGCCCTCTACTGCCTGTCAGACCGCATAGTCCGACCTGCTTTCGAATGTCGTTATTGCCACTGGAGTCAGTGCACAGTCCAGGCCAGAAGAGGTTGCGAACCAATCCGGGGTCTCGACCCTCCAAGCGCCCCAAGTCACGTGATCTGGGACCCCGATTGACGAGACACCACGACGCTACCGCAGGGCAAAAAATCTTCACTGCTTCTGACATACCTTCAGAGTTCTAGCCACGTCCCTCCTACTTCCTCTGACTTCATACATTTTGACTATGTCACAGCACTCCAGCACAACATTTTCCTCTCATATTTGCAGCAAAGGGAACTTTGTTGTCTCAGCAGCAGACTGCCAGCTCAAGTCTCGCTCAAGCTCATTTGTCCGGAGGTGCGCAATATAAAATTGATAGAAGGGGGGCTAACTATTTTACAAATTCCACGACTAGTTCAAGTGTATCTCTGTGTTACATTGAAAAGGAGACCATGCGCTATTACAGCATGATGAAGTCAAGCTGCATCCTGAGGTTCTGCATCATCACCGGCTGGAGTGCAACTATCAGAGGCAACCCAATATTGTACAGTAGGTCAGGGAGAGCAGCGAGTACTTTGTTGACCGGCAGGAGGTATACAGTGGCGGATGGAGGCGGTATGACGATGAAGGCACCTCAAGCCAGCTGTGCGGTCGGCGTGATGACGGCAAGCCCTGGCGCGGCAACCGGTGCAGCTGTTGCAGGGGCAAGGGGAGCAACAACCACGGTGGGCGCAGCTGTTGGCATGTTGGCAACATCTGCCGCGTGGACTTGGTCACGGTTCTCCACGTGACGAGACGGGTAGCAGAAGGACAGGCGGACTGGGTTGCACCTGCTGCGCTTAGGCCTGGGTCTCTCAGGGACAAGCTCTTCATCGTCGTGCTTGCTGCGGTGGACAGCAGCGTTCTTCTTGTTCGCAGCGTGCCTCTTCCGGAGCTCTTCTTTGACCTCCTCTTCCTCGACTTCCTTGACTTCCAGTGCTATCTTCTTTCCCCTCTGATTATCCGTCACAGCTGCGTGTGTACAGAGCTGACCACGAGGGAGCGTACGATGGCCAGTCGTTGCAGTTGGAGCTGAGACGTGGTCAGCGCGGCCCGAAGGTGCGCCGTATCGGAGGTGGTTGTTGCGACACAAGGCGGCGCCTTGTCTGGCTGTATTCGTTGTTTGTCTGCTCGACGCAAACTGGCCAATGGTGGATACCTCTGTACGAGCTGATTGTCGAGCATCGTCGTTTCTGGGTGCTTGGCCGCTGTGTTTGGGGACATGCGACGGCTGCCCCAGACTTGAGCGAGCTAGAGCTACGCAGGAGAATAAGTATTTATCCAAATCGAATATCAGATAAGCGGAACTCACCCCAGTTCTGCGGGAAAGTTGGCGGGGGGCTCATGACGCGATATTCGCAGTGCTCGAGTGGCGGCGAGACACGTCGGCGAACGGGCAGAAGTTGGTCTTGTGTGTGTTGCTGTCTGGCGCCGCTGTCATCGTCGCTGCTGGCGCCACTGTCGTCGTCGCTGGACTGACCATCTTCCCCGACACCAGACTCGGTGACATGGCCATCGTGGCCGCTCGCAGCGCCGAACAACTCGGTACGTACCTGATCCCGCTTACTCTCTTTCTGGGCGTGCATATTGCTTATAGCGATAAGCTTCCGCTGTGCCCTGCCCTTGAGTTTGGGAGGCGCGTCGGATGCGAGGGGGCTAGTTACTTTGAGCCAGTGGTAGAGCCGCGCGATTGACCTGTCCAGGACGTGTAAATCCGCGAGTGTGGACGTTGTGTCCAGCGAGGCGAGGGATGTGGCGTGGGCGCTGTTTGGGGACATTGTGGTTTGTTTGTGGGGCAATTGGTTGTACGCTACGCATCGATGTTGTGAGTACGACGGGGATAATGTTTAGGAGTAGTATTCAATTGTTGTGCGAGTGGTGAGGGCGTAGGTGGTAGGACAGACAAGCGATGTGGCCTTATTGGTGGTTCTAAAGAGCGGGGAGTGAAAGTGTCAATGACCTAGTGACTCCTCAGGATGTCGGGAACGTTGAGACGTCTAGCGAGAATCTTCGACTGTAGTGAGTACTGTAGTGGACCATATCGATCTCAATACGGTAACATTACGTGGTACGCGTCATGGGGTACGGCGCGGCGCCTGATGCGCTTCGGCGGATCAATGGCTTGGCGCCTCGAATGAGAAAGCCGTCGGTTACGCAACCGTAGCTATCGATGATCCACGCATCGGGAACTTCAAAACGGGGCGAAAACGAGGCGTACTTGTTGGCTCTGACTTGTTGGCTCTGATATTTCCCAAGCGGTGGATGCCCATCGGGCACGAGGGGCGTAGCGCTTATTAATATGGCAGTAATAGATGGAGTAGATAGCAGCGCGGAAAGCCTATTTCCAATTATTCTCAAGCATATTGGCGGCCTCTCATCGCCTCAAAGCTCAGAGTGTTGATTTCCCGCTTCTATACCGGTTTTACTCACAATGGGTCCAGCATCTTCAGTGCCAACACCTCCAGAAGAAGTCAGCAATCTTCAACGCCGCGCGGCGAAGCACCGCTCAGCTGTGAAATGGTACACATCAGGAAAGACATTTCGAAAAGGTTACAATAATAGCTGTTTATAGAACACCGGAAAAGTCGTTCATAAAGAGTGCACAAGCAGTAGCTCACCTTGAACATAACTTGCCCCTCGCTTTCCTACGTTGACTAGTATGTCTGCACTGTCAGACCAAGCACTTGTCCAAGCCTACTCACGAATGTAAGTGGTACTCCTGCTTGCAAGTTAGCAACCTAATACTCACACCTTCGTCTCCTAGATTTACGGCTAACTATATCAACGCAGCAGCTGCGTGCAAGTACATCCTTTGCTTCCCATTGCATCGCTTACACAGTATCTGCCCCTCAGGCCTCGCTGCCTACGAATTTCTGGTCACCTTCGGCGACGAGATTGAGATTGTTTGGAAGAGACCCGTCACCGCGCGTGCCGTTCTCCTTGGCTCAGTACGATGGTGTATGCTCCTCGCGGCCGCC
>NW_006767727.1:0-8136 GCF_000300595.1 Phanerochaete carnosa HHB-10118-sp | reverse complement strand
TTCTTCGAGTAAGAAGAGTAAGAAGGTTAAGATTTTGCCTACAGCACCCAGCAGGGCAGGAAAGGGGAAGGCAAAGCCTACTCAGATATGGTCACTTGCATGTTTGCATTTGCATTTGCATTTGCATCTCATTTGGCACAAGACTTGGCTCATGTTGACCCAGGAGAAGTTGGGAGTAGTACAGACCAGTTTCGTGGTCAAGCAGCTTTAAGCATGTCATGAATATTACAGATTTCGGATGGTTCTCCCGGATTCTACAGTATTCTTTTACTTTCCATACGCCTCCGTATATTTGTAGTATAATCTAGGTATTGAGTCTGACATGTATATAAGGAGCTCGTACTGCTCAATAACAAGCCAGACTCAAGCTGGTCTTTTCTCACTCACATTCCTCTCGTCTGTCTCCTCAGCATTGTCGTAGCTCAGTCCAGTTGGATTGTTAGTTGCTGACATTAGCTCGAGTCTCCACCAACTGCCCTACGACGATCCTCTCCACACGACGATCCACCCTATACGCACATCCAACTCTCACCCTAACTCCTAACCCTACCGAATTTTACCACATCAAGATCTGAACCCCTGGAACCCTTCTCCGTGCACTTGCACAACTTTTACCACATCACATCCCTGAAGTCACCTCTGTAATCACTAGCCCTTAGGCGGCTAGACAGAGCTCTGTCCAATTAGAATCGTACTTTGCCCTACCATAGGCAGAGTTACACGCTTTGCGCAGTGCAAGCAGATATTCCCAAGTACGACATGGCAACCGGTTGCGACTGGGCATCGGAAAGGCGGTAGCAGTTAGATCGACGATCCCATTCCGGGCATCGGACCGAAGAGACATAATCGCTCTTTGGGCTGCTACAGTATCTCTAGATCTGTATCCTAAATAGCGTTTTCGGTTCTTTGTCGGAAATATCCATCTTGGGCAACCTCTACCCCTGATCTGGTTGTTACAACACGATTGGTCCCAGGGTTTGCTGCAATCAGCCTCACAGACCTATTGACACATGACCACGCCCTCTTGTGATTGCAGAGGATACACACATCGGGTACTAGAAGGAAGATTCATCTACAAACGCAGCGATAATGTATGATACTGTGTGCAACAACCGTGCCCACATTCACCACAAAATAGTACCCGTTGTCCACGGTGTGAAGAAGAATTACGAGGGGAACTACTAGACAGAGTCACTACAGGAGAACCCAACAAATCCCTCGCAGCCCCTCAACCAATAGCGTCTGGCTCAGAACCCAGAGAAAGACGTGATACCTTCGATTCGGTCACCGAGTATCTCTGATCAATCGTCCTCGGAGAATCCGAAGTATCACCAGAGGGTCCACCAGACCCCGTAGAAGAAGCCGTAGAAGATTCCGAAGCATTGAACCCGCCTTTTTGACGTTCTCCCACTCCACCCTCATCTCCATCTGATCCCGGCACAATGGCCAAAAACTAAGACAATGCCGCTTTCATCAATGGAAGTGCAATGAAACCCGATGCCTTTGATGGCACGAAATCCAAGTACATCGCTTGGAAAACCCAGATGAAGCTTTACGTAATAATGCAGAGGAAGCGACTACCTGAGCAGTTCGACAGGGTCTTAATGATCTTGTCCTATATGAAAAGAGGACACGTGGGCGAATATGTAGCCACGTACATGAAGAAGTACGATATGAATGAAGATACCGTAATCCAGACCACGAAAGATCTATGGAAGGATCTGGACGTACACTTCCTAATTGACGAACAAGTGGAGGCATACGATAGGCTGCAGGCAATGCAGATGGAAGCACTATCAGCGCAAGAGTTTTTCTCGAAGTTCGAACTATGCGCCTTCCAGGCAAATATCCACGACTTCAAGGCGCACTTCCAAGAATTAAAATTGCTTCTAGAAAAAGCACTGCGGGCCGATATCATCCGGCTTCTGTACAATTCTTTGGAAGAACTCCTGGCCACCTACGTGCTCTACAAGCAACAGGTCCTGTGCATCGACCTGAAGCAACAATACGGTAGACGAAATCTGCAACCCCAGCGACAGGGGCAATTTCAGCCGAGACAGCAACAGGCGCAGAACACACTGCGAGCACAAACTAGTGCATCTGCGCCAGCAACTTCCACCGTGCCAGTTCAGACACGGCGCGACGGAACCGGTGTTACCTTTGGCGGCAGGGGACAGCCAATGGAATTGGATCAGGCACGACGCCTAGGCCTCTGTTTTCGATGTGGTGAAAAAGGTCACTTATCGCGCAATTGCCTGAATCGGCAACAAGCCCAACAAGTACGGCCGCGGAAACCCCGGCAGTTCCCACTGCCAATACATTCACACCACTCACGTCGCTTAACGAAGCACCTGCAGTGACAGCGGAACCGTTTGACTGGAAAAAGGCAATCCACGACGAGATTCGTGTGGTAATAAAGGGTTTTGCAAGCGGTCAGCTGGGCACTGTCGTGGGCGTAGCCCCGGCCTCCTATTTTATTCCCATTTTCTCCAATTTATTCCACGATTATACGACCCTCCAAACGTTGTCGGCGCATAGGCGCCAGTTTACAAGCCATAGCCGCGCGCTAAACACCTCGAGAACGCATCACCAACGGGCACGCATCAGCGCATCAAATGCGCCTGCATCGCCGCCGCCTCGTCGCCGCATCATGCTTCCTCGGTAACAGCCGCACTCCGATCTCCATCGGACATCCAATCCCCGTCGGCCTGACAACGTCATAAGCCATGACACACCGGCCCCGTCTATCTCCGAGTCCGATCGGCAACAGACTTCCTATCCCCGTCGGCCCGACAACGTCATACGGTATGACACACCGGCCCTCGTTTCCTCGCCTAAGTCCCCTAGACACTAGCAGTCGCCGTAGCACCAGTCGCTTATGTAAAGCCTGGTCCGTGCGCAACCTGACTAGTATATAAGGCTCCCCTTTGTCGCTACCTAGCCCCATCTCAACCTCTTGGTTAATTGGGCTAGGTAAGCCTTCACTTGTATCGTAGTACAGATTGCTAATACACTTGGTTAATTGGGCTAGCTGAATAAGCTAACGCACTAGTCGCCAGACCTTGTCGGCGCCGCCTTCTGATTAGATCCACGTAGTATCCCTCGTGGTGTGTCGACGCAAGTCCACATCAGGCACGTAGCCGAGTTGACCGAAGAGAATTTTACGAACTATCTGTGTTCTTGGTTTGGAGTTTCAATGTATATACAAAAGAAAGGGGTGTCTGTAGAACAGCGCGGAGAGGCTCAACCCTCTTGCTTAATTCCCCTGAATAAAAAATTACCTCCTACCTCGAACTAGACTGAACCTACGCAGTGGCAACACCACACCCCATGGACAGCAGCCTGGATCCGCCAATGGATAGTCAACAAAGAAACAGCAGCGCTTAGAATGTTGACCAAATGGGTACACTCAAAGAAGAGTGTTGATGCCTCAGAAGCCTGTATGAACCAAATTAGGCAGATGAAAGAAGAAGAAGCAATAGACTTCTTGAATGAGTTATGAAAGCAACCTTGATTCATCCGAGGAAGGAAGGGAACACAGATGAACGTCCCCATGATCACCACCACCCTGGACACACAACAACGCTCATCAGTCAAAGCACTATTAGACACGGGATGTACCGGATCATCTATTGATGTGCAGTTTGTCCACAATAACAACATCACTACAAAGAAACTGCCATCACCAATCCCTGTCTACAATGCAAATGGCACGCATAATGCTGGCGGCGCTATCACCGACTTTGTCAAGTTAAGGGTTGAAATTCAGGACCACATTGAACGGCTTCCTTTCGCCGTTACTAATCTAGGAAAGACTCCAATCTTCCTAGGATATGAGTGGCTCCAAATTCATAATCCATCTATTGATTGGCAGGAACAAGTCATTCAGTTTGATTGGTGCCCAATCATCTGCAAATACGCGGCCCGATTAATTGATATTGATGCCAATCAAGAAGAGCCCAGCGATCCGGAGGCTCGCCTAGAAGAAGGGGATAGAATCTTTATTCTAGACCACAAAACCTACTTTGCTACGAAAGCAGCGCGTATTCGCACCACGGCCACTGATCTAGCGATCAAAGAGAGTTTGAAACACGAAACCAAGACCTTTGAAAATGACATCCCAAGCCACTATCACGATTACGCCAACATATTTAGCAAAGAAGATTTCGACTCTCTACTGCAAAGACGACCATGGGATCATGCAATCGAACTCACACCAGGCGCGCAACTGATCAGTTGCAAAGTCTATCCTATCTCCGTAAACGAACAAAAAGAACTTGATGAGTTCATAGAAGAGAACCTCCAAACTGGGAGAATCTGACCATCGAAATCCCCGTGGGCTCCTCTGTTCTTCTTTGTCAAAAAGAAAGATGGACGACTTAGACCCGTGCAAGATTATCGGAAGTTGAATGAGTTGACGATTAAAAATCACTACCCACTTCCTTTGATACAGGAACTAGTGGACAAGTTAAAGCAGGCACGGTAATTTACGAAACTAGACGTCCGATGGGGATACAACAACATCCGCATCAAAGAAGGCAACAAAGAAAAAGCAGCGTTCCTAACGAATCGAGGACTATTTGAGCCGTTAGTAATGTTCTTTGGTCTTACCAATTCCCCAGCTACATTCCAGACTATGATGAACGACATATTCCAAGATCTCATCAGTCAAGGACACCTGGTAGTCTACTTAGACAACATTCTGATCTTCACTCAAGATTTGAAAGAACACCGTCGGATCACGCGGCAAGTTCTTCAGATTTTAAGAGAACACAAACTTTATCTGAAACCGGAAAGTGTGAGTTTGAGAAATCAGAGATAGAATACCTCGGGATGATAGTAGGAAAAGGAGTTGTCCACATGGACCCAGTCAAGATAGAAGGAGTTGTCAATTGGCCTCGACCAGAGTGCAAACGAGACATTCAAGCATTCCTTGGATTCACCAACTTCTACTGAAGGTTCATCTGAGATTATGGCAAAATAGCAAAACCGCTCAGTTCACTAACGGGCAACGCTACCTTTGAATGGACCGTCAAACAAGAAGTAGCATTCACAAGCCTGAAAAATGCTCTCTGCACAGCGCCAGTACTGGCTATACCCAATGACAATGACTCCTACCAAGTAGAATGTGACGCTTCGGACTTTGCCATAGGAGCAGAGTTAGCCCAGAAGCAAGAAGGCAAATGGAAGCCTGTCGCTTATCTGTCCAAAGCCATGACAGCTGCCGAAAGAAATTACAAGATTTACAATAAGGAACTTCTCGCAATCATGACTAGTCTTGATGAATGGTGTCAATACCTCATGGGCGCCGTACATCCGTTTGAAATATGGACGGATCACAAGAATCCAGAATACTTCCGAAAGCTGCAGAAGCTCAATCGGCGTCAGATCCGAAGGGTAACTGAATTAGCTGAATATCAATACTCGTTGCATCACAAACCTGGGAAATCTAATTGCAAGGCAGACAGACTATCCTGTCAAAAGCGACACAATGCAGGGAAAGAGGACAATTCTGATATCGTGCTATTGAAACCAGAACATTTTTGTGCTTTAATCTGTAGTACTGTATTTAGTTTAGAAGGAATCGACCAGGACTGGGTTGTGGAAATTAAAAAATACAAAAAGAACTGAGATTCGCTAGTTACCGTAGCTCTACAGAACAAGGACAAAGACTGGAACGAAGATAGTACCAGACTCGTGACATGGAAAAACCGTATTTACGTACCGACAAACAGGAGACTCCGTGAACAGATCATTGTTCATCATCATGATACCCCAATGGCCGGACACCCCAGTCAATACAAAACACACAAAATGGTCACGCGAAATTACTGGTGGCTTAGAATTTGAGAAGACATCCGGAAGTATGTTGCTGGATGCGAGAAATGCCAGAAGACCAAGGTTCACACGACACGACCTACTGGACTTCTCTTCTCCAACAAAATTCCTACGTGACCCTGGAAAATAATCTCGGTAGATAAGATAGGAGTACTACCGGAATCTTTCAGGTACAACACTATTCTCGTAGTCGTCTGCATGTACTCCAAGCAGATAATTGCAATACCAAGCAACATTGAACTCAATGCCGAAGGATGGGGAAAAGCACTTCATGATCACGTGGTGGCACATTATGGACTACCCCAAAGATCATCAGCGACAGGGGGACTGAATTCAAGAACAAGTTCATTTCTGAACTGTACCAATTGCTCGGGATCGAAGCCAATCCTTCCACCGCGTATCACCCTCAGACAGATGGACAAACAGAGCGTATCAATCGTGAAATAGAACAGTATCTCTGACTATTCATCAACTATCGACAAGCCGATTGGGCCGAATGGCTGCCGCTCGCAGCATTCTCGTATAACAATAAAGTTCACTCATCTACCAGATATACCCCATTCTTTGTTAACAAAGAGTACCACCCTTACGAGGGAACCCAACCAGTACGAGAAGGACTATGTGTAAATGTACAACAGTTCATCGATAGAATGAATTGAGTACGTGAAAACACTAGCGCGGCCATCAGTCTAGCGCAGGAATCCATGAAACGCTTCTATGATAGAAAGAGGAAAAGCGGACCAGAATACAAATCTGAGGATGAAGTTTGGTTAGAAGGGATAAACATCCGAATGGACAGGCCAATGAAGAAGCTCGACGATAAGCGGTATGGGCCCTTCAAGGTCAAACACAAAGTCGGTGTTTCTGCCTATGAGTTGGAACTCCCACGTCAATGGAAACAACACCCGTTTTTAATGAAAGTCTCCTTAGCCCTTTCAAAGAACCTACGTACCCCTCACCTCGTAAATGGCGAGGAAGAATGGGAAGTCAAAGAGATCCTTGACTCCTGCCGTGACCAAAATGGAAACCTTGAGTATCAGGTTCTCTGGAAGAACAGCTCTCACGGTGATCGCCGTTCTTGGGAATCACGGGCAAACTTGACCAATTGTCAAGAACTCCTTCAGGAATTCCATGCGAGACGTCCTGACAAACCTGCACCTATGACAATTAGAATTCCCCCCCTATTGACACGACCTGTGCACATACTCACGCACGATGCCACTCTTCTGGTGCAACGTATGGGCGGAATTCTTCCCAAACCCGGATCAGAAGAAGCCGCTGGTCTTGACCTTTACTCAGCCGAAAACGTTAAAATACCGGCACGAGATTGTAAAATTGTCGGCACCGGCATAGCAATGCGAGCCCCTCACGGAACTTATGCACGGATCGCACCGCAAAGTGGGTTAGCGGTTAAAGAGATAGATATTGGTGCAGGAGTTGTAGACCGAGAAGTAAGCGTAGTGATGATCGAGAACGTCCGACCAATTGGACAGCAGGGCTCAGAGCCCTCTGTGAGCCCTCAAGCGCCCATTCAGACCGCGAGCCCTCAGACGCCCATTCGCTTTTCGTGCGAGCCCTCTGTGAGCCCGGCATCCTCGAGCTAGGCCTCCCGTCCGTCCGGAACACGTGGTCGCCACCATGGCGGCCCGCGCCTGCGCAGCGCCGCCGCCGTCGCGTCCCTTTGACCTCCATCGTCGCCGACTCTCTCTCCTGCCTCCTCCCCATGCCAGACACCTCAGACAGCCCCGCACAAGCTCAATGCTATGCAAGTGTACTTGGACAGTGTCAGAACTTGGGCGATTACGTCATTGCCCTGTACGGACAAATGGGGATACATCACATGACCCCTGATTATGTTGTAGTAATACGGACTAGATTACTCATGCTTACTGTACACGCTTACATACAGGTAGTACCATAGGTCCCTTAGCGGTATCAGGAGTCCTGACTCTCATGTATATATACTGGCCTTGTAGCACAGAATACGATAAGAGTTCAGTCGCACTTTAACAGGTTATGAGCCCCGGCCTCACGGCCACTCTACCCCCACTCAACTAGTCTCATTGCTGAAGAAGACCCCTCGGGAAACCTCGGTCCCCTTCACCCAGTTTAAACAAAGTTTATCCACGCAGTTTACGAGTAAGTCTCGTTGCGTGCTAGTGGCAGACGGAGCGCTCACGCGTTCATTCCTGCGTAATTTCTAGTGCCAAAGGATTTGCCCGCTCGTCCCCCTCACTCCGTTTTCCAGCGGTACAAACNCTCCGCCGGCTACGCGCCTGCCTCCGGCAACGCCAACGA
>NW_006767726.1:0-8150 GCF_000300595.1 Phanerochaete carnosa HHB-10118-sp | reverse complement strand
ATTTTTTCAAGCTGTTTTGGCATATTTTTTGTGATAAAAAGTTCCAAATTTCTCTCGTGAGGTAATCAGCCTGAAACTACGCCACTATTCAGGCACGCGCGGCAAATCGTTGAGCTTAACACGCCCTGTGCAGGTGGTCTTGCTAGAGGTCATCTGACTTGCCTCATAGTAGGACTGCTAGGACTCTGTCAGCTGTGCCATCAGTCTCATTCCGTGACCAGTCGGTGGACCTCACCAAGCCCCATTGTGTTCCTGTCTGGCGCATCCAGGATCTACTATGCACCACGCAGTCGACTTCATCACTGAAAAAGTCCTCCAAAAGCAGGGCAAAAACGAGCACCAAAAACATGATTGTCTTGACTCCAGGTATGTGAATTATTTGATCAGATATTCCGTAGAGTACAGAGTTCGTCCAGTTCTGGTGTCCGCACCTTTCCGGTCTCAAACACAAGATGATTCAGAGTTCGTCGTGGGCAGGTTCTGCCTTCAAAATGGCACCAGAGACGTTTGTGAACCACGCCTTCTGGTCTTTCAGGCACGCCCACTCTTCCAAACTCCCTGTGTAAGAGTACATGTCATCAAACGTACAAGGGTTGAAGTGCCAAAGTGCTAAGCTGGTGACACACCTCTAAAGAACGTCTGGAAGTGCAGACCCTGAACGGAGGACTTGGCCACATTAGTGTCTTGCAGAATGAGCCCTGTAGCGTGGAGCACGGACTGGCCATTGATGAAAACTTCAATTTTGCCTGTGTGTATGTGCGATCAACCGTGCCCTGAAGGAGACTCGGTGGAGGGAAGCATACCATCTGCGTGACCCACAGTGTTCATCCTCACGCGCTCTGCGATGACCGTCCAGCGTCCCGATGCAAGTGTTCATCCTCACGCACTCTGCGACGACCATCCAGCGTCCCGGTGCAAATGTCCAGAGGCCGCAGCCAACAGAGAAACCGTATCAGGGTTGTGGTGTGATTGTGGCACGTCTAAGAGCGCGGTGGTGTTCATATCATTCAATAGGATGTAGGTGTAGAGCTCGCCCTTGCCGCCCAGCCTGTGTTCCCCTCATGAGCACCGGCCACCCAGTGAGCCAAGGAAGCCACTTACCTCCACATAAGCCACAGATTGAAGCACTTGCATTGGCTCTCTTGTCGTCCATGTCGCCATCTTGACTCGTGTGCGCGCAAGAGGATCAACTCAGCTGTTCAAGACACAAAAAGACAGAGTTCGGAGCACACAGATGCCTGGCAACTTCCCGCCCCTCTGCCACTCCCAGCCATCCTCAAACAGGACCTCGTAGCTCATGATGACCTCCTGCCACTCTCCACGCCGCTTGAGCTTGTGCTGCCATGTCTCTGGACCATGTATATAGAACCCAAAGCCACCTGGCGGCGCCGTCTTGTTCCTGGGGTTGATGCTATCCTACGCAAAGACAGCTTCCCAGGCAGTGGGATGTGCTGCGTCTGCGTAAGGTGGGATGACAACATTGTGTGAGTGACGAGAGACATTGTGTATGCCGAGCTTGGAGTCAAACAGCGCAACATGTGCAGCGTGCACCAGAGAGACAGCAGGGGCAGTCGTGAGACCCGAAACAATTTGGGCATGTGGGATGGGGAAGAGAACATTTGTAGCAGTCATGATGCAGGTCCAGGAACGAAAAGCACGGCCGATGCTGCACAAAGTCTGCCCGTCCCGCTTTCGCGATTACTGGAGAACGTCTAGGAGTTGGGAATTCTGTGCCGTCTAGGGTGTTTACACTGTCTGCTCTGTTCATGCCATCCATGTAAGCGCTCCATCACATGTCACAAGCCTCAGACCTGGGATGGTGATAAAGCACACTGTAAGGCCATGCCTCACACTGCACACAGCAAGAGAGACATAGGATATACAAGGTTATTATACTGTAGTTAGAGTGTCTTAATGGGCCAACAGGCGTGGCATGGAGTCACTGGCTCCCTTTCTGCAGTAAACTAAGTGCTCTGCTTTTGATACTCATTTATGGGATCAGAAGTAAGCACTAAAATTAAAATTAAAATTGCAATATACCAGGAGCATATATATGCTGTATTTGAAATGTTTATTATCACATACCGCGACAGGGCTGGACATTGTAATCAGACAAGTGCTCATTTTATATGGGCAAAATAGGCACCTAAGTTAGAGTCCAGCATTTTCTGCACCGCAGAGCGGTGTCTTGAGAATAAAATAAATTAGAGAGATGGTATAGACAGCATAGAGCCTACGAGAGAACATGGATGTTATAGACAGCAGAGACAGAGTGAGCAAAACGCATGAGCAAAGCAGGACTCTGCTTGTGACACTCTGTCACGAGATGTAACACACCAGTCTGACGTGCGCGTTACAAAACATCACGTTTGACCTAAAACGGAAGGTGCAGAGAGCGCCGACAACATAGATGACACAGAAACCCCAACCCCGGGACCCTCTGGATTACATGGTTCCCACACGTTCTCTACTACTCTTACTGAGCAGACATGGCATAGGGTGGTAAGCATAGTTTTTTTCTTGAGAAAACTTAGGCAAAAGCAGCTAAGCAAGGCCCAGTTATTCCTCGATTCTATGCCAATGCAAACTGAGGAGAAACTAGTGCAAAACCAGCTAAAATGGTCTAAAACACAGTAAAACTGGTGGAAAACTGAGTTTTGCCTTCGGTTTTTTTTTTTTCAAGTGAAAACCAGAGAAAGTTGGGGCCTTGTTTAACCAGTTTTTGGCCAATTTTACACCAGAAAAAAGTGTACTTACCACCCAGTGTGGATAGGGTTCAGCAAATATCAGTAATTACCTGAGAAGCCAGTACTTACTGATTAATAATCATTACCGCCAGTTCAGATGTTGTAATGTAATGCAAGAGATGGCATCACTCCACTACGTGATAAATACTCTCATGGTAGTTGTTCTTGTGGTGGCTATTCTCGAGGTTGGCATCTTTTGTGATTGGCATATGCTCACTCAGGTAGCATTCTCGTGACTCTCCTGAAAATATAAATTTACATATGTGTTTGTTTATGTGGTCTGTGAACACCCTTCTGGTTCTTGCCACCTGTGGCGGCTTGGGCACAGACAATGAAACAGTGGGGTAAGCGGAAGTAACAGGATTGATCAGGGGCATGCGGCAGCACTGAGTATATAAAGGGTAAGGTTGGGAACAGGACATGTAAGGGCATAACAAATAGTAAGGAACCATTTACTTACTTTCAGTCCATCTAGTTAAAGATACGAGTAATACTCATACTGTACTGTATTGAACTTTGTATTTACTGGTATTTATTGCATGTACCACTGGAGTTACAGATAGATCTGCCATACAAGAAGTGTACATCATTTCTGAGTCCCTGCCACAATTGCACTTGCCTGAGAATAGTCCACAAGGTCATGCACACTCGCCTGATAGTAAGGCTATGACTCAGGCATTGCCAATGCATGTGTGCAGCAAGAACAGTCACAGTCAGCTTGTGTTGGGTCAGGTCTGCTAAGAGGTTGGGTGAGCACCCAAATAGCATGCATTGTGAGTCTGTTACTTCCACAGCATGAAGTATGCTAAGAAACACAGTGGTCAGTAGCAGTCCAAAACAAACTTGCAAAGCTGCTCACCCAGCCCTAGTATTTAAAGTCATTGGCCAGATGAGCTACATGTTGCAGAGACTTGCTCACCTGAGGCACAAATGTAGGCTGTGTACATCCATGAATGCCAGTAGTCAGCATCCTTGGACAACATTCCTTGGTCTAGCAAGAACTGCAGAGCCTGTTGCTGTGCACCCCGAGGTGGCACACGGGCTGGACACAGTGTTTGTGAAAATGCGGGCAGGTCAGCATGGGCACATGCTTGGATGACAGTGAAAATAACATGGAGGGCATGCTCAGGACACAGCTGCCACCATATTATGTGCAGCCTAATGATGCATTCTGTGCTGGAGTACAGTGCAAAGCTGCCGCCATCACTGAAGGACCTTAACTCACTGCTCCCACTACTGCAGAAGGTGCTCCTTGTTTGTGGTGGCAATGCTGAACACTTGCTGGCTCTGTTTTCAGTCATGCACGCTGCTTTCCCCACCAGTGACACTGGCACCAGCAGCATTACGGCAATGCATGGAGTCAGTGCTTGCACCGAGGCTCAGCAACAATGATGCGCTGCTCATGCATGACCAAGTACTAATCTGGCACTTGCCTGATGCCAAAAAAGTAGTTATCTGGTGCTTGAGTATGATCAACTGATGACATTGATGCCGCTAAAGCTCACACCAATTCTCCCCACCTGTTATACATTATCAATAATTACAGGCTGGTACTGGTAATATATTGGTACTGTACTGTACTGTATTTAGTTGCAATGGTACTGGCAGTCCAGACACCAGGCTGGTATTTACTTAGAAATTACTGGTAATGGGATATTTTATTGCATTAAAATGGTATTTTTGCCAAGCACTGGGCGTGGATACACAGTCAGGACATATGTTATGACTAGTGGTGTGCGAGCCCGGCTTGGGCTCAAAGCCCGGGCCTGAGCTTGTGGCAGCGACAAGCCGAGCCCTGAGCCTGAGCTGAGCCCAAGCCCAGCCCAAACCGCAGGTTTAAGCCTGGGCTTGCTCACAATATAATGAATATCCTGGTGCTATGAAACGGGAGTATATTTGAATGTAGTAGATTATTACTGCGTGTACTCACTGAATTCAGCCTCCAGAAGATGTACACTTGGGGAATAAGTTGAGTCGCAGCGAAGCCCACAAGCACGCGCCTACGGCAGGCACCAAACGGTGATGCACAATCGTGCTTGGCGGGGGCCGTCAAGTCTAAAATATCAATATTATGTCTGGTATGTACATCTTAGATCTCTCCCACCTTATCCTGAACTCAGGAAACAGTAACAGAGCCGGTACACCCAAGCCTGAGCTTCCGGGCTGGACTTGGGCTTGACTACGCTCTGAGTCTGGCCTTGAGCCTGCTGCCAGGCTTGGCTCGGGTCAGGCTTTTTGGGCCGGGCTTGGCAGGCTCGCAGGCTTTGAGGCCTGGCCTGCACATCACTAGTTATGACCAGCAAGATCTTGCAGGCTAGATGACAAACAGCCCCAAAAGTGTGGATATATTGAGTATGCATGTGTGAACTAATTGAGACCCATTAGGAAAAATCTCTCCATACAAACACCTGCAATTATATGATGGCCCATATAATGTGATTACAATTGCATCATAATTGAAACAATATGACAATATGTATAATAGCACAACAATTACCAGCTGTTGTTTCCAGATTGTGCTCAGTAGGTGTAGACACCAAATTACTGACATGTAGCTCTAAGCAAGCTGCAAGGCCATGGTGCACAGATTGCCATCCATGCCATGACGTAGTGAGATAGTGTCATCCTCCTGAACCAAGGAGAACAGAGATGATGCCCATGCCATACCTGCTCTTGTCCAGCATCATAGAGCCAGCTTTTTCTTGTTCTCCAGGGCCCAAAGTGCAACCGGAGCTACTCGGCATGAGAGGCAATGTGAGTAGTGGTGCATGCAGTCAATTGGTGGGAGCGTCAGAGACTTTTGAGAGACTGTGACATCTGCATGGGCAACTGGCCCATTAGGTGCCGGAACTATGGGAGCTGCTGGTGGCAGTGGAGGCAGAGGTTCTGGAGGAGGAGGCAGAGAAGGTGGAGGTGGAGGTGGAGGCGGAGGTGGCTGTGGTGCCACCAGTGACAAAAGGTAGGTCTGCAACTGGCCGTCAATCCGCTCATCTGAGTCATCAGCAAATTGAGCACACAGGCCTATGCGCAGCAAAATGCGAAGGTCAAGTTGTCCAACATGGCCAGGAGGCTGCTGTCCGGTGTCCATTGTTGATTCACAGAAGAAGGACATGGCAACTAGTGATTTGACTGGCTTGGCTTCAAGCCAGCAAGCCAGCCAAGCCAAGCCTATGCAAGCCAGGCCAAAGGGTGCCAGCTTGGCAAGGCTTTTGACTCAGCTTGAATGTCAAGCCAGCCAAGCCAAGCTGGAAAGCCATGGCTTCAGATAATAAACTTATTGTGTTTAGTACTGCTGTTAGAGTGATCAGCAATAAAGTGCCTTCTGGCTCAGGACAGCAGAGCGAATGCTGCAGGTCTCTGGCTGCGTGCAGTCTGATGCCTGCTTGGCCACTGCCTCTCCCCTGAGCACTCTAGACTGCGACCACGCACATGCCATGTTGCTCTATGAGGATGCGGCAGCAAATTTGGAGGTCGGATATGCAGCAGGCAGACAGGTATCAATGAGGGCTATCGTCACTGACATTCCAAGAGACGATGCCTGGCCCGAACATTGCCGACAACAACCTCACAGGCATCAGACAAAAGCCAGCCATGATGAGAGAGCAATTCAAGTTGGTTCAGGCTGTCTGTGCCAGTAACTCCTGTTAGTTGCCAAGAGGCCACTACGACCTTCATGCGCATTCGAGCAGCGAGCGCCTCTAGGTAGCACAACAACATCTGCAGGGCGCCCATACCAAAGTGCTGTATGACTTGCGTGCTGCCACTGGCAGATGAGCCCTCACATAGGCATGAAGTGGTTTGTTTGGGTGCAGCTGCTCGAGGGCACGCACGGAACGTTGTGCTGCACCTTCTGCGGCTCGCTGGCACCCCTAGCATCCCCTAATGTAATAGGTGCTCGCCTTGTTGTGTCAGACTCCGCTGTTCGCTGCTCGCGCATGCACCATCTTCAGACATTTTATTTGGTGCATCCTCTCTTTTGTATGAAGCTCGAGCTTCTGAAGAACTTCATTGACATTCCACATCTATATTATGCTTAATATTATGTATTTAAACATTGTACTATGCAAGGAAACTATTTACATGTTGTACATCTTCATGTGTCTACGTGCAGCGGCTGTGGAACCATTGACAAGGTCAATCCACAACACCTGCCTAATTAGGTTGCAAGCCGCGGTCCAAGCCAAAGCCAAGCCACTGGCTTATGGCTTGCTTGCGGCTTGGCTTGGGTTTTCGCAAGCCTGAGCCTGGCAAAGCCGAGCCAAAGCCATCAGCTTCTGGGCCAAGCTGAGCCAGTCAAATCACTAGTGGCAACAAGTTGAAGAATCCCTGCTACACAAAATTCCAAGGTACAAAGGAATCAAATAGCCAATTATGGCTCACCGGACCGCAATAAGGACACAAACTGGCCTAGTTGAGGCGGCGTGTGTTGAGGCCGTGCGAGTTGCTGGTACGAGCACAAACGCTTCTTGCAACTCGTCGGCCAGCTCCTAGACCGTACTCTAGGGTTAGGACTCCTAACCCTAGACTGGTGAGCTGCGAATTAGCGTGACTCGGGCGCTTTTAAATATATTCGGCATTTTTTTTCCCGAGTTTTGATTGTCGCACAAGCTCAATGTTGTCTAGAGCACACAATTATCCCATGAACTACTCAACCAGGACTACATATATTGCAAGAAATATCATCCCCCTCGTCAGTTTCATGTGCACAGTCTGTGTTATCAGGCCGGTCAACATCTAGGACGGGCCACGGCCTTGGCAAGGGAACTTGAAACCAACGTGTCATCCACTGCACGAGGATATCCAGAGGGAGGGTGGACTGTTAGAACGTGCTCCTTGTCAATATACACTGGGTAATGCTCGCACCGGGGCAGTAGTCCCGACACTCACAGGTATCCGGACATACCGCTTCGTCCTCGCGCGGGCGAAGGTGCGAGAACCTGTCTTAAGCCCAAGAGTTCGGCCTAACACACATGTGCTCCCGACGGCGGTCTTGCCCGACGCGGCCTGCGCCCGCCTTAGTCACCGAATCGAGGTCACAATCACGAAAGGTCTCTGAACTCTGAACTGACCAGGTTTCAAGTGTCACAGGTCACAGGGCCTGAACTGTTGGTCGTATCGCTACATTATACACGACAGTTGTCGCAACACTGTTTCAGATCACCCGTCTGCGGGCGCATTCGCATTTAAATTGACGCAGGCGGCAAATGTGGGAGGACGAAGTCTCCCCCGTCCCCTCTTGGCTCCAGCCCTAACGGCGATGATGAGGCTCGCACCAACGTTCTTTGCCCTCCTTACCTTCTGCGCCGCCGCGCTTGCGTGCCCTGGCGAGGAGGGACACGTCCACGCGGATGCCCATAAGCGCGAGTTCCCGCAGCTGCCTCTCACACCGCCCACCCGGCCTCT
>NW_006767725.1:0-8150 GCF_000300595.1 Phanerochaete carnosa HHB-10118-sp | reverse complement strand
CCGGAGGAAATGGAGGAGGAGGAAGAACTCAGGAACGCGACCCCGATGCCATGGACATCGATGCCGTATCCCGAGACCAAACACGCCGAGAAGGACAATGCTTCAATTGCGAAGGCAAGGGACATATTGCCAGAAATTGTCCTTCGCCCAAGAAACCCCAGCAACGCGACCAACAAGGAAGATACCAACCCAATCGCTCGCAACAAGGCAACCGTCCTCAGACAAACCAAAGATCAGGACAATGGAATAAAGGAAATTCCACCAATGTCCGCGCTACAACGGTCAGAGAGGAACCCAACCTCATTGATCTCGACAACAAACCTAGAGATTTGGTCAAAGAAGTAACCAAACTCTCTCAAGAAGATGCTAAGGATCTCTTCGCCCGTTATCTCGAAGCTAATCCGGATTTTCATGTCTGAGGGTTGCCCCAACGTCAACGCCTCTTAGAATATCAATTTCCTCTGTATTAATTGCCGACATGCAATCAAAATCGATGCATATCCCCATCCAAATCAGAGCAAAAGAAACTGTTGGAAAAGTCCTTGCACTAGTCGACTCAGGAGCACAAGGCAAATTCATCAATCGAAGAACAGTCCGGGAGTTAGGACTACAAGAGAAACCCTTAAAAAGACCAATCAAAGTATTCAATGTCGACGGAACCCCGAACGAACTTGGGTTCATTCGCAACGAAGTAGAAATCGACATGAACGTGGGAAACCAACCTACCAAAGAAAGGTTGTTAGTTACCCAATTAGGCAAACAAGACATCATCCTTGGCATGGACTGGTTACAAGAAAGAAACCTGTCCATCAACTGGAACAAAGGCACCTTAGACTTCTCAAAAAGAATTCAAAGATGCGAAATCGAGGAATTACCAGATAATGAAGGAAGAAGCATCAATGTTCTTCCATCCAACGACTCAGCACTCCTTAGAGAAGAAACAGAATTCGCGGTCACTATCTCAGAAGGAGGACAAATACCCACTAGAGGAACAGAGGAAGCCGCAGGACTTGATCTCTATGCAAGCGAAGACCAGATAATACCACTTCAATCTCGCATGCTTATCAAAACAGGGCTAAGCGCTCAAGTTCCTGAAGGAACCTATGGACGAATTGCACCAAGAAGCGGACTAGCAGTCAAAGGAATCGACGTAGGAGCAGGAGTAATCGACAGGAACTATACTGGAGAAATTCGTATACTCCTCATCAACTCCAAAATCGAAGAACACAAAGTGGTCAAAGGAGATCGAGTGGCGCAACTAGTACTCAAACGAATCTCTATGGCAAAACCCAAACAGGCCAAAACCTTACCAGGAACCAAACGAGGATCAAAAGGGTTTGGGTCTACCAACACCGAAACAATACAAGAAGCCAGACCAGAAGAAATAGCTCGACACATACTACATCTTCTCAGAAAAGGAGCACCTCTGGACCGGTCCATACACATCGCCTCGATAATCGCCTCAGAACCCATCCTACAAGCCGAACAATGCGAAGAAGGAGACTACATCCTCGCATACACCCTAGGAGACTCCTTCACATACACCATGCGCACCGAACCAGATGAAATGGCCAAAGATATAGCATCTTTATGGATTAACGCAAAAATCAACCCGGCAATGGCAATGGCACAACAAGCAACGGAGAATACAAAAAACGAACTACCAACTGCTTATCAAGACTATCAAGACGTCTTTGAAAAGCAAGCAGCCGAACGGTTTCCGGAATCAAGACCATACAACCATGCCATCGACCTGAAACCAGATTTCATCCCCAAAAATTGCAAAGTCTATCCGTTATCTCCATTGGAACAACAGAAACTCGACGAATTCCTCGATGAGAATATGCGAAAAGGCTACATACGACCATCAAAATCACCAATGGCCTCATCATTCTTCTTTGTAGGAAAGAAAGACGGAACACTATGACCATGCCAAGACTACCGGTATTTGAACGATAGCACTATCAAAAACGCATACCCACTTCCTCTTATCTCAGACCTTGTCGACCAACTCAAAGGATCCAACATATTCACTAAGCTTGATTTACGAGCAGGATACAACAACGTATGAATCAAAGATGGAGATCAATGGAAAGCAGCCTTCAAAACGAACAGAGGACTATTCGAACCAACGGTCATGTTCTTTGGACTATGCAACTCCCCGGTAACGTTCCAAGCAATGATGAATGACCTATTCCGCGACATGGTCAACGAAGGATGGCTCGTCATCTATATGGATGACATGCTTATTCATTCATCCAATCAAGATGAACATAGAAAGAGAACACGAAGAATCCTTCAAAGACTCCGTGACAATGACCTTTTCCTCAAACTTGAGAAATGCACCTTTGATGCATGGCAAGTCGAATTCCTCGGAGCACTCGTATCACACAACCAAGTTGCCATGGACCCAGTTAAAATCAAAGGAATATTGGACTGGCCGATACCAACTACCGTCAAACAAGTTCGAGGATTTCTAGGGTTCGGCAACTTCTATCGACGCTTCATCGACCATTATTCAGACATTGCAAAGCCACTCAATGAACTCACCAAGAAAGACAAGCCGTTCAATTGGACAGACGAATGTCAGAAGGCTTTCGAGACGCTAAAACAACGATTTACATTGGCACCTCTTCTATTAATGCCGGACGCCACAAAGCCATTCCTCATTGAAGCAGACGCATCACTTTTCACAACAGCAGCAGTACTCCGACAACAAGATATCAACGGAGATTGGCTACCAGTCGCCACCTGTCCCAATCCTTCAACCTGGCAGAACGCAACTACGAAATCTACGATAGGGAATTACTGGCAATAGTACGAGCGCTCGAAGCGTGGCGCCACTACCTAGAAGGAAAACCAAGCGCCACAAAAATCCTCACCGACCACAAGAACCTCACGTACTTCCGATCTCCACAACGATTGAATAGACGACAAGCAAGATGGCAGCTATTCATGTCCCAGTTCAATTATGAACTTGAACACCATGCAGGCACCAGACTCATCCAAGCGGACGCCATGACAAGAGCCTCTGCACCAGCTGATGCAAAATTCGACAATACAGAAGAAGTGTTACTACCCGAAGACAAATTCGTCGCCACAATCCTACTACCGGACTCATTATTCACCGAAGAAGCAATCATTTCCGACATTGAAATCGAAGCACCCACTTCAAGCGTGGATTATAAATTGGCAGAAGACATTCAAAAACATCTTACACATGACGACATTGCTGAACAAGTACGATCAGCACGACTAGGAAAAACAGACGCATTTCCTTTCAAGTCAAACACGGATCAATGGGAAAAAAGAGACGGACTACTCTTCTATAAGGAACGATGCTACATACCAGCAAATCAAGCACTACGACGCCACATCGTATCCTCCTACCATGATTCCCCTGGAGCTGGACACCCTGGACAATGGAAAACAGGAGAACTCATCCGACGCGAATACTTTTGGCCAAGCATGCAAACCTTCATCTCAAATTACGTCCGAGGTTGCGCAAAATGCCAGCAAATGAAAATTAATCATCAGCCAACTATTCCACCTCTCCAACCGATCAAATCTACTCGACGGGACTGACCATTCGCAATCACAACCTGCGACTTCATCACACACCTCCCGGCGTCTCACGGATATAATGCTCAAATGGTCGTGGTAGACCATGATTCTACAAAGGGGGTAATTCTTTGCCCTTGCACGGAGAAGATAGACGCACTAGGCACAGCCAAACTCTACCATCAATATGTCTACCGAAGATTCGGACTACCAGATGTCTTTCTCACAGACCGGGGTCCGCAATTCGACTCCCAAGTCATGAGAGAATTGTGGAAGCTAACCGGAGTACAAGGACGAATGAGCACTGCATACCATCCTCAGACCAACGGTCAAACAGAACGAGCCAATCAAGAGGTAGAAGCGTACATCAGAATTTTCTGCCAGAACAATCCGCACAGCTGGGCACAGCTTCTTCCCGATATGGAAGTGGCGTTCAACAATCGAGAACACAGCGCCACAAAGCATTCGCCATTCTATCTCATGTATGGTTCACACCCAAGGATCATCCCCACAGCCTTTCCCAAGACTAAGGTTCCATCCATACAACAATGGCTTCTAGATCGAACCCGCGCACACGAAGAGGCCCACGCTGCCTTAGACCAAGCACAGCATCGCATGGCCTCAAGGACTTACAGGAAGTTTTCACCATTCCAGAAAGACCAGAAAGTTTGGCTTGAGATGACAAACTTCCAAGATGGTTATCCCTTCAAGAAACTCGCACCCAAATGTCAGGGACCATTCAGAATCAAAGAGGTTCTAGGACCTTTGGTATACAAACTCGATCTTCGAGGGCAGCGAAAACTTCATGATGTCTTCCACGCCTCGCTTCTCACCCCGTATCATGAAACCGAGCAGCACGGCCCCAACTTCATAGAACAGCCTCCAGAGATCATCGACGGCCATGAAGAACATGAAGTCGAGGCGATACTCAATCACAAGACATCCTATGGCTATGTCCAATACCTAGTCAAGTGGAAAGAACAGCCACAAGCAGAGAACTCCTGGGAACCCAAGTCCCATCTAAAGAATGCCCAAGATATTCTGAACGCGTATAAAAGAAGGCATAATCTGCCTATTCGTTCTCCAGCCAAGACAACCCCAGTCGCAGCTACAACAAGTCTCAAGTCTCCAAACCAGCCTCACCTTTCTACAAAACAATGTCTTCCACCCTCGCCACCATCTTCGAGCGCGTTCCCGTCTCCACCCTCACCGAATCCACTTCACAAATCCGCATCCGCAGTCCGTCTTCCATCAAATTCTTGAACACCCAGCACGCCTACGATGCCGATGCCTCCGATAACAACCTTGTTCCATCCCGTGCACCCACTCCAGACTCACACGAGAGCACCATCCCCGTCGACGAGCACTCCGAATCCCACTGGGACTGGAGCGGCGCCAGCGCAGAAGAAAACGAGCGAAGATACTGCGAAACCACCTACCTCCAGCGGCTCACCGAAATCTGCAACGACTACAATGCCTGCGAGCTCCTCTCGCAACTTGCCGAGGAAGAGGACAATGCCACAAAGATATTTGCAAGGACTGTCACGAGTTTCCACGCCCTCAATGAACATTTCACCGACACTCATCGAGACGCTGCGAACCTGGTGCACATCAGCGACGAAGGCCTCGCTAGGCTCAGGACGCAGATCGGGAGGACGGACACAGAACACCTAGAGGCATGGAGAGATTTCGCCAATTACTCAGAAACGCACCCTTCGGCATCCCGCATCGTCAACACCGCCCATCGTTATCAATTCGGGCCCTCAATCCATTTCGCCTATCTATTCAACGACTTCGAACCCATGCCCAACCCGACGCCAACTTACTCTCGACCCCTCTCCGAACGCATCACATCTTCGTCATCCAGCCAGTCCTTTCGGGGATTTCGAGACCAGCCATCATCTTCGCAGGCATCGTCGTCTCCCCCATCGTATGAGTCCAACCGCAATGTCCCCACCAAGAAGTCGGTTCGTTTCGCCTCCCGCGACAAATCCCTCAACGTCATCGATCCCGGCTGGACATCTCCGAGCGCGCTCTCGGATTGGACGACTCCTGCAAAGGTTTCGAAGAGGCAGCTCAAGCGCGAACGCTGCCGCCGCAGCAAACAGTCCAAGCCGCTCCTAGTCATCAAGAAAGCCCTCGAGGACGCTGTCGCGCGAGTTCAAGAGGAGATATGGGCTCTGAACTAATTTTGACCGTTGCTCGAAGATAGATTGGGGGGTAATGTTATGATGGGCATGGTGGCGTGGGATATCATTTCCTATTTCGTCTCTGACTCTAGCCTAGTAGTACGACTCACTTCCGACTCATAGAGCGCAGCTTCCCTGACTCACCCGCAGTCCCTTTGACTAGTAGACTAGTCCTTAGGTTAGGTTGAGCAGTAGTATAAATACCCCGCGCATGTACAGTAGTATCTCAGCTTTCAGCTCCTTCGTATATTCACGTTTCTTTATTCTGCTCTAACCTCATCTGCGGATAAGGCGATCAGACAAGCTTCAGGCTTGCTAAGAAACCTCTGTCATAACAACTCATTGCCCACTCATTGCTCAATCATCGCCAAAACAATGGTGGTCACTTACCAGTAAATCGCCACTTACAATGCATGACCACTTAAACAAGCAACTAATCACCTCACCAACAATTAATCATGTCGTCTCCACTCCCGACACCGGTGCACTCGCGCGAGAGCACCACAGGCTTGCAGACGGACGTGACAAGCGTCGCGTCGTTGCGGCGCGTGTCCACCAGCGCGGCGTCGATGCTCCGGATGCGGCTGCACGCGCCGTCATCGTCTCGCCTGCTGTTCACCAGGCCTACACGACTTACCGTCCCTCTACCAACACGCCGCTCTTGGTCTCGTTCAACTCAATATCTCCCTGCATGCAGATATCTTCCTTATTCCCGCACGATGCGTCTCCGTCGTCTCCATCCCCCCGCTTGCGGTCCCTGCCTCTCGTCTCCAACTAACACCCTCCGCAAACCACATCATCACCTCTGAAGACCTGCAACGGCTCCGCGCGCTCACGAAGCCTCTTCCACCTGCGCTCCCCAGTCCGTCCTCCTCCTCGCCCGACCGCGCCGAGGCGTACACCTTCACCCACCCCTCCCTCAACATCTACTTCGCCGACCTTTTATCTGCCGCGCGGCACTATCCGCTGCTCGACAGCAGGCTGCTCACGCTGCGCGCGCACTGTGACGCCACGGTGCTCGTGCGCACGTACCGCATGCTCTGTGGGTGCAGCCTTGGCGCGGAGCTCATCGCGAGCGTCGCCGCCGCTGCGCCTAGCAAGGACACAAGCGAGGACGACGACGAGCTCCGCACCGCTCACGCAAACGTGCACTTGTGGAACGACGACGGCGGCGACGGCAAGGACGCGTGGCTCGGCGCCAAGATCCACGCGGGCCACCGCAAGATGGGGAGCGTGCGCAGCGTCGAGGTACACGTCAAGGGACCTGACGTCGACGCCGGGCCGATCATGCCTCCCCTGGTCGCGCACACGACGGGCCACCACACGCCGCGCACGGCGGCGTTCGCGAGCCACGACAGCTTCGCGCCGAGCAGCCTCATGGCACCGCTGCCGTCGGCGCCTGAGGTGTGGGACGTGAGCGAGATCGACGCCGAGCGGGTCTTTCCCCGCGCGGGTTGTCCGCTTGCATTGCCCGACCCGCTCGCATTCGCGGGCGCTGTTCAGGCGACCGGCAGGTAGATCAGTGGGCGACCAGTGGACGACCAGTGGACGACCAGTGAACGTGTCAGCGGGCACACACAGCGACGCCAAAAAATAGTCAATGTATTTGTATTACAGTTCTTTTGCGACAAAAGTCAGCTCTCCTATTTGAGCAAATAGATAGTAGATGCATACTTTTTTTTGTACCTATCCCAATAGAAAATATATTTATTATTCTATATATGGATAGCCCAGCAGTATTTGTACCTCTTTTTGCTGCAAGCAGAACAGCTTTTTGCAACAGGATCCACCAAAAAAAGGTGTCTTTGTTTGGCTCTTATTTCCAGGTTTTACCTATCGTATGTTTTTACCAGAAAGTGTTCGGTCTTTTTGGCTTCTATTCTCATAACGATTTTCGTGCCCCTTTCAGCTGAAAATATTAACTAATTAGCCCCGTGTATCCCTCCTCCTCTGACCTCTGGATACCATGATGAGCGACGGCTGAATGCTAAAATATCAAAGAATGATCAATATGTATGATTTTAGGTGGTTATTCTTGCTAATTGAAACCGTACGCAGTGAAGTTCGAGGCAGCGGGTTTCTAAGCTGGCTCGTTTGTGGGGGACAGCGACAGAGATTTGCGTTCGATATACGATGTGGACAAGTCCGCGATGTCGATTACGCAGGATGCGAGGGTGCTATAAACTATATTGCTCCATAGGTGAACTTGCGGCATGCATTTGCAAACTAGCTAGCTCTAGTGCGTCTCGTCAACATTTCATGAGCTAGTGAGAACAACGACAAGTGCCAGTTGGTCTCCAGGTAATATTGCAATAATGATATCGACAGGAGATGGCACCTATAAGCAAGCTCTCGAGGTGCGCCGTCTCTACTTGGCCTTTCATCATCAGTTCACTTCAG
>NW_006767724.1:4253-8154 GCF_000300595.1 Phanerochaete carnosa HHB-10118-sp | reverse complement strand
GCTGTATGACAATGATGATCTGGCTGTGGACGAGGAATAGGCCACCTGTGCAGACCCGAATTCGCCGAGGGTGTTATGACAGAGGGTTCTTTGCAAGCCTGAAGCTTGTCTGATCGCCTTATCTGCAGATGAGGTTAGAGCAGAATAAAGAATTGTGAATTTACAAGGAGCTGAAAGCTGAAGTTCTACTGTACATGCACGGGGTATTTATACTACTGCTCAACCTAACCTCAGGACTAGTCTACTAGTCAAAGGGACTGCGGGTGAGTCAGTGAGGCTGCGCTCTATGAGTCGACAAAGGCAGTACTACTAAACTAGAGTCAGAGATGAAAGAGGAACTAATATCCCACGCCACCATGCCCATCATAACATTACCCCCCAATCTACCTTCGAGCAACGATCGAAATTAGTTAAGGGCCCAGATTTCTTCTTGGACTCGTGCGACTGCCTCCTCGAGAGCCCTCTTGATGACTATGAGCGGCTTGGATTGTTTGTTGCGGCGGCGGTGTTCGCGCTTGAGCTGCCTCTGCAAAACCTTTGCAGGAGTCGTCCAATCCGAGAGAGCGCTCGGGGACGTCCATCTGGAATCGATGGTGTCGAGGGACTTGTCGTGGGAGGCGAACCAGACCAACTTCTTGGTGGAGATGTGGCGGTCGGACTCATATGTGTTAAAGTGCGACTGAACTCTTGCTTTATTCTGTGCTACAGGGCCAGTATATATACATGTGAGTCAGGACCTCTGATACCGCTATAAGACCTATGGTACTGTGAGCGTAAGCATGTATACTAAGCATGAGTAATCAGATATCGTATTACTACAAGATAATAGAGGGATCATGTGATGATATCCCCATTAGTCCGTACAGGGCAATGACGTAATCGCCCAAGTTCTGACACTCCCACTCGACTAGTTATTGCCTAATCTACTGAAGACCAAGCCTAGCATAGACCGGAAACGCTCAAATTTTGTTGCACCGAGTGGTTTCATCAATGTGTCAGCGATCATTTCATCCGTACTAACATAGACTATATCCACTCGTTTTTCTTCTACGTATTCGCGTATGAAGTGATATCGAATGTCGACGTGCTTGAGCCTTCGGTCGTGAGCAGGATTGACTGCGAGAAAGATTCCTCCTTGGTTGTCTGCTACCAAAGGTGGTGGTGCAGTAGGAAAGTAACCTAACTCTTTTTGGAGTGACGTTAGCCAGGCTAACTCAGAGCATGCCTCCGAGAGTGCCATGTACTCGGCTTCCATCGAGGATCTTGCCACCGTTTTCTGCATCCGAGATGCCCATGTGACTGCTCCATCGGCCATCAAGAAAACGAAACCGGTTGTTGATCGCCGGTTATCCCGATTTTCGCCCCAATCTGCGTCTGAATACCCTATCAAACCGGACTGATTTGAGCCAGAGTACCGGATACGATACTCGGTGGTGTGACAGAGATACCGGAAGATGTGTTTCGCGGCTTCCACGTATTGTGACGTAGGGTTTTGCATGTATTGTGAGAGTCGTGTGACTCCCCAGGCGATGTCGGGTCATGAACCAATCATCAAGTAGATGAGACTACCAATCATAGACTGGTAGTGATGGCGGAGTGTGTCGGTAGCGGTATATGTTTCCGCAGCTTTCTCGAGATGTATGCCTTCAGGCAGCGGTGTGCGGCAAGGTTTTGAGTTGTGCATCTGGAACTGAGATAGGATTCCTTCGGTATACGACTGTTGGTCGATTTCCAGACACTTGTTGTTTCTATCACGAGTGATCCGCATTCCAAGAAATGTACTAGCGGCTCCAAGATCTCGCATTTGGAATTTCTCTGCAAGAACTTTCTTCACTCGTTGGATCTCGGGTAAACTTGGACCCATTGGTAGAAGGTCGTCGACGTAAACTATAAGGTAAACTTCGACTTTGTCGTGATGATAAACGTAAACGCCAGCATCTGAGCGCGTGCGTTTAAATCCATTTTCGAGTAGCGTAGTGTGTAGCTTCTCGTTCCAGGTGCGTGAGGCTTGGCGTAAACCATAGATTGCCTTCTTTAATCGACACACCATCTTTTCTTGTCCTTTCTTCACAAAGCCTTCTGGTTGTTCCATATAAATCTCCTCGTCGAGCTCGCCATACAGGAAGGCCGTTTTGATATCCATTGCCTCGATTTCCCAATCTTCGAGTGCGGCATATGCGAGTAAGAAGCGTATAGCTTCATAGCGTGCGACGGGAGAAAAGGTTTCCTGAAAATCTATCCCCTCTATTTGTGTGAATCCTTTGGCCACAAGACGTGCTTTGTAGCGGCCGTCGGGCTTGATCACATAAACCCATTTGCATTTCACTATTCTCCGGTTGTTCGGTCTGTTGACCAGAATCCATGTGGAATTCTCCTCCTGAGACTTGAGTTCCTCTTTCATCGCGATCTCCCACTGTTTCGCATCTGGGCGAGACATTGCCTCGCGGTACGTAGTGGGGTCAGGCTGGTGAGCATGACATATCCATTGGAATAAATTCTGACGGAGTTGATCGTCGACTTCCATTGGAGAGTTTTCACGTTGTTCACGTGCTTCTCGTTCTTCTCGTTGATCACGTTGGATGTCTCGTTCCTGTTGACGCCATGCTTCTGTGGGCGGGACGTCACCATAGCTGTTGTCGGGAACACGGCGTTGGCCTGCATTCTCACGCTGTGGTCTGGCCGGGTGTGGCACAGGTTGTGGTTCGAGACTCCATCGTTGCCTAATATCAGGAGCAGGTGGTGCTGCCTGACGAGATGGACCGGCTGGTCCGCTCTGACGAGGACGATATTGTTCTCTCTGAGGTGGAGGTTGTCCAGGTGGACCGGGAACAAATGGTATCTCCGGATGCTCGTATGGTTCCGGAGTTGGGCTTCGATATTGTTCATAACGATCGGCTGGATCATCATTGACTTCGTCTTCATCCTGTTGTTGCGGTTCGTCTTGCCGCGGTTGTGGATGTGCGTTGTCAGGGGATTGATTATCAGGTGTGAAGTCATCCGGACTGGTTGGGTCCGGGTTCGGCAGGTCGGGTAGGACAGGTGGAAGTGGATCTTGAGACGTTCCAGGCTCACGAGGCCTTTCGTCTCGCTTGGGGAAGGAAGACTCATCAAAGGTGACGTCGCGTGACACAACGATGGTCCGGGTAGTTGGATCCCAAAATCGGTAACCCTTTGTACCGATTTCATACCCGACGAAGATCATGACTTTAGCTTTTGGCTGTAGTTTATTGACCCTCGCATCCTTATGTGTGTGGACGTAGGCTTTGCAGCCCCATACTCGAAAGTACGATACGTCCGGAACAGTGCCGTTCCATTTAGTGATGGGCGGCTTCCATTGATGACGGCGCAGAGGTTGTCGATTGTATATGTGTACTGCTGTTTCTGATGCTAGCTTCCAGAACCCAGACGTCATGCCAGCGTGATGTCGCATAGCTTCTGCCTTATTCTGAATGGTCTGTTGCCAGCGTTCTGTTCTGCCGTTCTGTTGTGGTGTTCGCGCCACTGAGAGTTGACGCTCTATTCCGCGTTCTGCTAGGAAATCGTCGAATTCACGGCCTAAAAACTCCCCCCACGGTCCGAACGTATAGCCTTGAGCTTGCGCTCGGCCTGTGTTTCCGCCCAAGCGACGAATTGCTTGAAGGCAGAGAAGGCATCAGACTTCCGTTTCAGATACCAGACCAAACCAAATGAGGAATAGTCGTCGAGGGTGGTAAGGGCAAACTTGTACCCGTCGAGTGATAACGACGGATATTCAACAAGATCCATGTGTATTAAGTCGAGGGGATGTTCCGCACGACTGTCAGACGCAGGAAATGCATCGCGACGAGACTTCCCGAATTCGCATCCATCACAGGGAGTATCCCTGGTTGGTGCCGAGATTTTATCCGGGACGCCTTTGACG
>NW_006767724.1:0-3812 GCF_000300595.1 Phanerochaete carnosa HHB-10118-sp | reverse complement strand
ACTTCTTGCCATCCATCTCAATACGGTGACCGTTATTGAGAGGCATTCTGGGCGCAAAGAACCGTTCTGCTGCTTCCGGTACGTATAATACGGTTTCTAACCGGATATGCTGAATTCGTCCATCTGTGAGACGATGTTGCAGAGCGATTTCACCGTGACCTTTGATCTCGATAGTCTGACCTTTACCGGCCGTGTGTGCATGACCTGGCTTAGGGAATTCATGGTACCGAATAAAGTCAGTTTTGTACGGTGTGACATGTGTTGTGCAACCGCTGTCGACCATCCACTTAGACTTGACACCCGTAGCATAAAGAGAAACAGAGATAGATTCTTCCTCGAATTAGCTACAAGAGGTACATCGACTATGCGTATCGTATTAACTGTCTGAGTGGTCGTCGCGGTATTGTCCTTCGCTTTGCCCTTTCCCTTTCCCTTTTTGCGCTTTCCGCCACCCTGCTGCTGCTGCTGCGTGTTGTTGCCGTTACCGGAACTCGAGCCAGAATTCGCCGGCTTTGTGTCCCAGTGTTGCTCCGTCGTGTGATTCTTGCGACCACACTTCTCACATTTCTTGTCTAGGAGGGGCGCCTTCGAGACGCGCGCAATCTGAGTGCGGTTCGCGACGCGGCGCTGTTCCTCCTCGACGATCTTGGGCTTGATGAGCGCCGCTGTGAGCAGCGTAACATCAGTTTGCGTTGTGAGAATTGTACCAGCGATGGTCTGGTACGACTTGGGGAGAGCGTTGATCATGAGTAGGGCAAGAAGTTGAGGTTTGACTTCTATTCCCGCCGCGTTGACCTGGTTGGACTGCTCTGTGAGCGCGTCGAGTTGCGGGCCGAGCGCGGAGCTGTCAGAGAGCTGTGCATTGAACAGCTTCTGGAAGGCGACGAATGCGCCTACCGCTCCGGGTTTCTCGTAGCCGGCCTTGATCGCGGTCCATGCGTCCAGGGCCAAGAACTTGTCATCGACGAGATGACGAAGATTCTGCGCGACGTAGAGCTGGATAATGCCCAGCGCCTTGTCGTTTTTCTCATCCCATGCAGCTTGAGCTAAAATTTCCGTAGCCGTGGGTGTTCCTGTCGCAGATGTTGGTCTGGCAAGACCAGGGACAGGAACGGTCGCTGTGGAGCCGTATCCCTGGATCAAATACCAGACGCCCTGATAGCGCAGGAAGGCTCGGATCGCGTCGGACCACTTTTTATAATTGGTGCCGTCGAATTGCGGGATGGTTGATGTGGCGAGCTTGGTGGGGTCAGAAGAGGATGACATTGTTATCGTGTACGAAGAGGAGGCGAGTGTATGCGTAGAGAGTTTCACGTTCCTTTGGAGTTAATCCGACGTCGTAAAAGAAGTCACTGAGATCAAGCTCGTATGATTTGGCTCGTGTCGCTCGAAGTGATTCCCAATCTTCTTCCAAGAATGCGAGATCGTATGTCTGATTGATCGGTCTATAATATAGATCTTCCGCAATATCTTCCTGATCGAGGTAACAAGCGTATGGTTCCGAATATGTATCGGAGCTTGTGGGGAAGAAGAAATGGATTACGTCTTCGTCGTGGTTTGTTAACTCTGCTGTAGCGTTATAGCTCGGCGGTTCTCGGACGTGTTTGTGGAAGTAGAACGGGGTTAGCAACACTTCAACGTATTGTTCGTGTGCTGTGAATGCTTCCCAGTCTGTCTCTATGTCGTCTACTATATTCAGTCGCTGTCTGAATTCTGCGACGGTTTCCTGTTTTGTCTCTACGGTTTCAGGTACCGTATTTGTCTCCTGAGAGGTAGTGATTGTGAACGCTGTTGAGCGAACCACTTATCCCAGCTAAGCCGATTTAGCCGAGAGGTGGATAGAGTTGGGATTGGACGATGGGACCAGTTAAACTACGACTCTTGTTGTCGCTTAGGATAAACACACAGTAGTCAAGTTTCCGAGTAGAACTTCTTTCTGATTGTTACAATAGCGTTTTGTATACAAAGTATCTATTCGTAAAACCTAACCGCGTCAAAATATCCGTTCACGTAAACTGCGCTGAGCGCTTGTACAATCCGGGCTTTGTTCTTGCGTAGCCCTTTGAACGAGATATCCCCTATTTCTCTGCACCCTAATTCCCACTTGCGCCACTCCTCGTATTTGACGACGTTACAGACGTCCGCTAGGCAGCGCTTGATGCGCGTGAGCTGCTCGATGAGTCGGCGGAGATTGCGGACTCGGTCGGTGTTGAGGTCGTCGAGCTCGAGAGTCTCGAAGACGTCGAGGCGTTTGAGCGTGCCGTCGAACTTCGGTGTGAAGATGCGGACGAGGTCGGCGGGAGTGTGTTTGTCGAAGTTGATGAGTATCGGCTTCGGGGCGATTGGCGTGTGTGTCGCCGGTGGGATGGCAGCGAGACGCTGCTCGAGAGTCGGCTTTGACGGACCGGCGAGGATCCGTTCGCGCGCCTGTTGGATTTCGCGTGCAGCTAGACGCTGCTCGAAGTCGGCCTTGTCAGTCGCGTAGCGCTCGCGGAACTGTTCGCGACGTAGGCGCCTACCCTCGTGTGAGTTCGGAGGGAACGGGAGAGTGAGCGCTGGAGTCGGCGGGCGTAGTTCTTTGCCGCGGCGTTTACCGTACGGGACGGTCTCGACGGGGTCGTTGGCGTTGCCGGAGGCGGGCGCGTAGCCGGCTGAGTGCTTGTACCGCTGGAAAACGGAGTGAGGGGGACGAGCGGGCAAATCTTTTGGCACTAGAAATTACGCAGGAATGAACGCGTGAGCGCTCCGTCTGCCACTAGCACGCAACGAGACTTACTCGTAAACTGCGTGGATAAACTTGTTTTAAACTGGGTGAAGGGGACCGAGGTTTCCCGAGGGGTCTTCTTCAGCAATGAGACTAGTTAAGTGGGGGTAGAGTGGCCGTGAGGCCGGGGCTCATAACCTGTTAAAGTGCGACTGAACTCTTGCTTTATTCTGTGCTACAGGGCCAGTATATATACATGTGAGTCAGGACCTCTGATACCGCTATAAGACCTATGGTACTGTGAGCGTAAGCATGTATACTAAGCATGAGTAATCAGATATCGTATTACTACAAGATAATAGAGGGATCATGTGATGATATCCCCATTAGTCCGTACAGGGCAATGACGTAATCGCCCAAGTTCTGACAATATGATGGGGGTGATGACGAGTTCTGCGAAAAGGATGGTTGGTCCTGAAAGGATCGAAACGACTGGTTGGCCGATAGAAAGGACTGGCTGGGCGATGAGGGGTGATGCGTTCGGAGAGAGGTCGAAAGTGGGTTGGTGTTGAGTTGGGCATGGGCTCGAAGTCATTGAATAAGTAGGCGAAATGAATAGAGGGCCCAAATTGATAGTGATGGATGGTGTTGATAATGCGAGCTGCTGATGGGTGTGTTTCGGAATAATTGGCAAAATCCCTCCAGGCCTCTAGGTGCTCCATGTCTGTCCTTCCGATTTGTGTCCTGAGCCTCGTGAGCCCTTCGTCATCGATGTGTACCAGGTCCACAGCGGTGTGATGAGTGTCGGTGAATTGCTTGTTGAGAGCATGGAAGCTCGCGACAGTCCTTGCAAATATCTTCGTGGCATTGTCCTCTTCCTGGGCAAGTTGCGTGAGGAGTTCGGCGGCACTGTAGTCGTTGCGGATTTCAGTGAGTCGCTGGAGGTATGTGGTCTCGCGGTACTTCCACTCGATTTCTTTGGCGCTGGCGTTGCTCCAGTCCCAGTGGGACTCAGAGTGTTTGTCAATGGGGATGGTGCTTTCATGGGAGACTGGAGTGGGTGCACGGGATTAGGGCAATTTCGGGGGCGTGGTAGGAGTCGTTGTCC
>NW_006767723.1:0-8198 GCF_000300595.1 Phanerochaete carnosa HHB-10118-sp | reverse complement strand
GAAGATCGGGGGCGGTGGCCGACTGGAGAGAATTGTTCCATGCGAATCGCCCTAACACTTGGGTCTCCCAGACTGTACGGCACGAGGCAGCAAGGCTTGTATCTCACTAGGCCTCACTAGTCATAAGCTTCGCACGAAAGCGCTCTATTCGCAAGTCGCAATACAACGCCACAGGTTCACGCCGCCCCCGCCGTTATCTAAGCCTCGTCTGCGGGCGCGGCCAGCACTAGAGTGCACTGTTCAGCCTTGGCCTGGATCGTGGTAACGTCTTCCGAGGACCTGTGCGTTCCCGCGTAGATTCAGCCACAGCTTCCTGGGACGAAGGGAGATCACGCGCACCACTCGGTCTCCAGCAGAACTTCCTCTACTTCTTCGGTGTCTATACCGAGGTCCTTGCTTTGCAGCACCATGTAAAGACATTCGGCGGTGTCTACCCGGACCTAGAGCAGCGGCATGGCTTAGCTTTAAGCTTTGGAGCGGGCTCGAAACGCGTCTGACCTTGGGGTACTGATGCCCGAGGAATACAGTAAGCTGCTCGGCAGAAATTTTCCGCAGATGCGGAACGCACAGCAGATTGACCACTCTGAGAGATGCCATGGTTAAACGCCGCAGTGAGACGGGGGACAGTGCTCACATTCGCATCGAAGCCGCGACCCTTTGGACATTCTTGAATTTGGCGACACCCTTCGAACTGATAGACAAAAGATAGCGCAAGCTGTTCGGCCCCGCGTGCCGTTAGCTTTTGCCACTGTATAGGTGCGGAGACGGAGGGCGTACCTCTTCAAGCCCTCGTAATCATCGTACAGCCTCTCGAAGGCCTCAGCCTCGAGCAACACACTCGACGTCTGCAAAACCGGAATAACGATACTGTTGGATGTAAGGTTGCCTTTGGCCTGCGCGAGGAGGTCCGTGGCCAACCCTCGAAGGTCATACCCCTCTTCTACGCTCTCTACAGTCAGCGTCCGCGCATAGGCCGCAAGCGCTTGAGACACCGGCCGTTGCTACCAACCGTGTATGTCAGCAGACGTCTCCCAGACACAGTCATTAACATACTGTACTGTCTGTCCTGCTGCTCACACTGAGCACAAGGCCCGATAGGATGGCGTGGCGATACTCTGGGATCGCGAGGAGCTGCACAACTTTGGGGAATAACCGCGAGCCGTCGTTCCAGTTCACCTCTTCTTTGTCCCTGCGACCAGAGAGTCAGGCGCAGCACAAGGCACCAATGAGGGGCTAACTTACCTCATAAACAAGTCTCTCATTAGGCGCCCATTGCGGACGACCCACTGGTCGCCATTCGGCAACTCTGGCCGGCTCAAGGACAGCAGTCTTGCGACCTGCTCGCCCGCTTGCTGGCGAACATTATCCAGCCGCTCCACACCTTGCTTAAATATGCCTCCGATGGCATCGTGGAACTTGGCTGGCGGCAAATACTGTTCGAAGTGTAGAATGCCCGGTGCGTTCTTCAGGAGCAATTCGATGGTCGATGCAAGGCCTCTGACACAAGCGATGCGTATCCAAGAGCCGACGTCTCCGCGCTCGTCCATAGTGTAATCCTCAAGGCCAGAAAGTAGGGCGTCGAACATGGAGCGGACAGTCTCAGGCTGTAAGACTGAAGGACGTGGATATATGAGGGTGCTACGTTTGACGGCTACGAGAGGTGACTCACACTTGTTGAGTCTCGAGACAACGTTCGCCAGTATTTGAGGTAGCGATTGGTAGGCATTTCTACGGGCTTCGACGTTCTTTGTCCCGGTCTGTACGAAGACTCAGCAGCTTATCGACGCGTCACCTCTACCGTACCTACCGATTTCTCAACATTAGCAACAAGGAACTTGACAGCAGGCAGCAAGCCATGCTCGTGCGTGCTATAGTCCAGGACGCCCAGCACGCGACAAGCATTTTGTTGAGTGGCTGGTGAAGCGGATTTTCCCTCCCTGACGAATGTGTAGACAGCGAAAGTAAGTCACGGACATCGTCAAAGAGTAAGGAGGGCCACATATCTTTGTACATAATCGGAGCAGTCAACCAGCTGGCTGACGCGCGCCATCGCATGGGCAACTGCCTCTTGGACGACGGCACTATTGCTCTTCAGAGAGAATTCAAGAATGCTTCGCCACTGTGGCCCTGACTTGCTGTTGCTTGTCTCTACTTCCGCCGAAGTAATACTGTTCGCGATTACCTCGCATGCTGCTGCAGTAATGAGTTCGTTCCGATAAGACTGCACAATTGTCTGCGACAGATTGGCCAGATAGCCAAAGATCTGCAACGGGATGTGAGTCAGACGCTAACTTTCTTCCTCGTAAAAAATACAGACCTTCCGAAGTTGAACAAGTGCCTGCTCTTCGGCTCCACCTGTTTGATACGCATCCGCCAGCTCGGCGAGAACCCATAAAGCGCCATGAATGTCGCCAGAATCGACCGAATCCAAGAATATTGTCTGCCCGTCCAGTCAGCAAAGAGGTACCACGAAGGAGGCGATATACGAACAGCTTCGTCTGCGCAAGAGGGGCCTAGCGTCCACAAATCCAGCTGACATATTTCCCGCAGTGATTTGGCGCCGAGTCTTCTCATGTTTGGGTCCCAGTGTCGAAGGGTCACAGTCAGTAGATGGCGTATCAGAACGGACCTGTAAACTTCATGCCTGCCTCGTTGTTAGCATTGGTGCACGAAGCAGATTGAGATTACATACTCAGCAACTTCAGGTGCTGCGACCAAAAAAGCATTACGCCTAATGCCGACGGCGTAGAAGTCTGTCTTGCGAAGAACGTCTATTCCGTGGGGAAACAGACTCTGTCGAACGTCTAAGGCTTAGATACTGTTCATCCTCAAGGGGGCAAAATATAGCGTACCGTTCGACCTACGAACTCCTGGAATGCGGCACTAGCCGCACGACGGATGTGGACTTCTCGATCGAAGACAGTAATAGTCACAAGCGTCTGTGCAAGTTCATCTGCAAAGGGGGAAAGGGCAGCGACGCTCTGTGCACGTGCGAGAGACCACAGAACGTAGGATGCCGAGTCCCGCACGCTAGAACCCACAGAATGCGCGCCCTTGCGGATGTCAAAATACAGCGCTTTACGCATCCAGTCTATGAGCTCCTTCAGTCGGCTGTCCGCAACCAAACCCCTTCTCGCCATCTCTGCACAGGCGAGACATGCACCATGCCATGTCGACTCGGCTATGGATGGCATATCGTAGAGCGAGGCTGCGCCTAGCGAGTGGATTGAGAACAGGGCGAGTACTGGCTGTAGAATTTGTTCTACGAAATCAGATGGAAGACGTTCTGAAATGCGGGCGACAGCTTTCGCGGATGAGTATCGGACGACTGTGTCCTTCATGTATAGGATCAGCGTTATGATAGAGAAAAGGAAGTCTAAGAGGTAATACCTTGTCCTGCAAGGCGTCAAGCAAACTTTCCAGTGTATCTTCCAACTCTTCAGGAACGTCCACGTCCACATCATCCTCTTCTATATTGATTTGCTCAGTGGTAGACATCAATGCCTTCCCTGCTGAAGGTCAAAACACGTGCCGGCTTGATATATCAACGGCATACCTCTCTTCATCCCCGCTCTGCGCCGCGGAGGCAGGAGGCGAAGCAGCACACGAGATATGAGCTTGATACGAAACTTGCGCACGAGGATATTGCTCATCAACACTTTGTTGCCCTCTACCGTGCGAGAGATGTCTCGTAACAGCGGAGCATGAGGAAAGACCTGACTAGTAGAGCTCGTCTTGACTAAGTCACAGATGACTTGAAGTGTGCCAACAGACTGCGGCTATGAGATGATAAATAGTGCATAGGGTGACTCGTACATACAAGGAAGATTGCGTCTGAATTCTTGAGGGCTTCAGTTGCCCACTCCAAAAACGCGGGAAAGCGCACGTTCGTGTCCCGCCTGCCTGGATTCATGAACATCCGTGAGAATCACGCGCAAGGCTAGGCTTCACCTGGCGTAGAGACGGGCGAGCAAGATGGCGGCACCTTCGCGCTCTATTCCAGCTTTGTTCAAGTAAGATCTCGCTGTCAGCTCCAAATCCGACGCAGTTTTGCCAACGTTCTCCGGCTCGTCGAACTGAGCGAGATCAAAAGGCAGCATGCAAATGAGCGAGAGCCAGAGTAGCATGATGTATCGCAAGGGCCACTGCTCTTGATCGTCTGCAAGCTTCTTGTTATTGACGAGAAACGACAGTGCGATGGTCAGATCGTCGATCTCGTGAGGGAAGAATCGAGCTGGCAGGCAGACATCAGTGAGAGATGCAAGATTGACAGCAAATGAGTACTAACTGATAGTCTTAAATCCGCGGGATTTGACGTAATTGTACAACAGTGCCGCGATACGTCCAAGATTCTCCGAATTCTGAAAGTTCCAAGATGACGACCAGTTTATAATGGAGAGCTTCAGACGTTCTACGATCGGGCTGACGAGTCGCTCTAAGAAAGGATCGAGGAGGTACGATTGCTCCTGATACTCATCGAGCTGGAAATGCGTCAGCGACAGGATCGGATTAGTGTAGCTGCAAAGCGTACTGACAATCATGGAGAGCTTTCTGAGCAACCGATCGGCGTCATTAGACTCGTCGCCTGTGGAATCAACGATGCACAGTTTGAGAAAGGTATTTTGAGCCTCAGAGAACTCTTCGTATTTCTCAAAAGTCGCAAAGACTCCGTCGTCAAGCTGACCTTCCTCCATAACCTCATTCGCGGTGATGGCGATGCCAGAGCGATGACGGGTGAACCGGGCGCGCTCGCCAGCAGTGATCGCAATTACTAAGCCTTGCGTACGTAATTCTGTAAAACCATCCTCACGCGTCCGGTCACCGATCACTGCTCCTGCGCTATCTGTCAGGCAACCCTCAGTTCCGAGAAATGGAATGTCTATAAGTGTGGGAGACTTGATTACCCATTGCTAGACCCAAATGCTTTGAACCAGACAAGCTCTTGTCCTATCCGATTCTGAAGGATTTGTACGTATGTACTAGAGTCCTTCGGTCAACGGTTAATGCATGAAAGGTTTTCTTGTGTGTATATTGGCCTAATGAACTACCTTTTAAGACCACATACGCGGCAAGTCCATTAGTGACGGGCATCGAGCATGACCAAACAAAGCGATCGCAGAGCTCGCAGCGCGAGCGTCTGCCGTAGCGGTGCGTTCGTCCCTGCGCCTCTCACCGGTCGGCTCTAGCCACAGTGCACCCCCTGCGACCACTGCATCCTCTTGAAATATTCCAAGCCTAATCAAGCTCTTCAGACAATGTTTAAATGCTCGCCAAAATGGATACAACGGCATATCCAGTGCCAAGAGGACGAAGGCTGCGGCGCTCAGCCCGCTGTACTCTCGTCCGTAGTAGATATGCCTGCGGCGCCGGACGTGCTAGCTACACGGCGCAACAGTAGCGACGACGTGCTGAGTCAATGCACGACTTCCTGATTATCAAGATGAGCACAGCTCTCACGGTGGCATTCAGACGGCATAATTGGCCCGCCAAGGCGCAACTTCTCTTCGGCGATTCATTGATTCACTGATCCCAGCAGCGTCAGCTTGTCATGCCACCGCATAGCTGCGCAAGCTATTCTGCCCCATAAAAGCAGCTTTGGCGACCTGCTGAAGCAACATCAGCACTCAGCACTCGGAACTAAGCATCCACAGACTGCGACACATCATGGTTCAAACTGAACAGATCACTTTCTACTCTCACATCGTACGTCTAGGGTCTCCCCGGGGACTGACCCAGCCTTCTAAAAAGCGTCTGACACGATCTTATGTCTAGTACTCTCCTTATGGCCAAAGGGTCCACATTGCCCTTGAGGAGGCAAACGCCGCATACACCTTCCACTCTATCGACTTGATGAACAAGCCTGCGTTTTACACTAAGGAGGTCAACCCGGTTGGCAAGGTCAGTTGTTACTTTCGTCGTCATCGAGCTATGGCAACAAACTGAAATTCAACGCTTCAGATCCCTGCCATCACCTATGGTGGCCCCAAAGTCGATCCAGAGCAGCCCTCTCCTGAGTCCACCAAGCTCAGGGAGTCTGGTGTCATCTTGGAGTTCCTCGCCGACCTCTTCCCAGATTCCGGTCTGCTGCCCAAGGACCCTGTCCTCCGTGCTAAAGCTCGCCTCTTTATCACCGTCGTCGACGGCCAGCCCTTTGAAGGCTTCAAAGGATATTTCTTCATGCGCGAGCCCGCCACCAAGCTCATTGACGGTCTAGACGCACTCCAGAAGCAGCTCCCGGCCACTGGCTTTGCTGTCGGAGAGAAGTGGACCATCGCCGATATAGCTATCGCGCCTTTCCTGGCCCGCATATTTTTGTTGCTCGAGAACGATTTGGGTGTTTATCCTGCCGGCGATGGCAAGAAGACTCTCGAGATCCTGCGCGGCGAGAAGTTCGCTCGCCTCAACAAATATTATGAAGACGTCAAGGCCCAGTCAAGCTTCAAGGCCACTTGGGATGAGGTGCGGGATATTTGATTTGGTTTGGTTGCAGAGCTAATATTGTTGCTAAATTACTCTCCTTCTGGACAGGATACCCAAACTACCATTTGGAAGAGCAACCCCATGTTCAAGCGCGAGTGAAATGTTTTCCGTCGTGAGAAAGGATGTGGCATCATCCCGTGGTTGTCATGTAAAGTACAGATAGGCTGGGAGACCAAAGAGTGAGGTTCGTGTGAAATGCGGAAACAGCCAGCAATTGGTTCAGAATGCCTAGGTAAGTACACAAACTATATTTCGACTAGCAGCCCCTGCACCGCGACTTCTGCAGCCTTCATGGGGCCGTGGTGAATGAATGAAAGCTCGCTGAGGGATTTGAGATTATCTCTCAGGTACTATTATCAGCTCGATCCTAAACGCCTGTGCACTTGCGTACTCGCGCGCACGGTCCACAGGCTGCTACATATCATTGATGGTATCGTCGCACTCGATCCAAGTTGGGTTTACTGGGCGTTCGCGATGGAGAGATTCTGTGGCCGCCTACAGTGGAACATTCGAAACCGGCTGTTTCCGTATGCGAACCTCGACACGTTTGTCGTTGCCGATGCTCGCCTCAAGCAGCTAGGGCTAAAGAACGACATCAATCTTGTGCAGATGCTGTCGCTCAAACCACCTGTAAGCCGCTCAGTGCGTGGGCAAATGTCGGCCGAAGGCTGTAAGTACTGCATACGTCGCACCAACTTCGCCCGGCTCGCTAAAGATTGGATGTAGACTCGACGTGTGTACTTCTGCCACTGCGTCTGCCCAAGGGCGCTGTCCCTGAGTGGCCCCAGCTGATGCGCCGCATTGCTCTCTATCTCGCGACGCGCTCCAACGTCACGCTTTCGGCCGCAAAGCCTCATGTCAAGTCGGACCGTATTGAGTTGTTTGGCAAGGTTCGACGGCTCGAGGGAGGCAACATAATGTGCGCGTCGGAATCGGCCGCATCTACAGGCGACGACCGCCGTGATGCTATATATATTCGGGTGAGCTAACCAACGATTTGGCTCGTATTACCGCGGCTATCTAACGTATTATACACTAGTACCAAGTTCTCGAAGACCGCAACGCACAGCACCGGAGCGCTCCCGAACACCTCGAGCTTGTCTCGCACTTTGCGCAGCTCACCAACACCATTGTTGTCCAACTGCCAGCTACCACTGTTTTCACCCTTGATGCACCCACTGCTCTCGTGCTTGCAGACGTTCAAACGTACAGAACTGACGCATTCCGCAATACAACCACTAGGCATGCCGTGCTACCAAGACCTCGCGCCACCAGTGGTCATCGATATGACCTGTGTGCAATGCCTCATTGGTTGACTGAAGCTCTCGGACGGCGCGCGGCCTATCTGGGCCGCCATTGACCGCAGCGGAGGGCAGGCAAGAGCTGTTTGGGCAGACGAGGATGAGACTTAGGGATTTTGCACAGATCGTGATCTGTTTGTGGATATTTCCCAGTAGCATGTCTAAATTCATCTACTCTTCTTAGTTTGGGTTCGGCTCTTTGTCCCGGATCCACATCGCCAGATACCGACCGCTTTTCAGGCGGTTCGGGACTTTTCGCCCGACCCTATGGCGAAATCCCGGGGTTCTGAACCCCATAGTGACTGTATCCTCGTGCGTTCCAGTCGCTGGACGCCCTGCGCTATCTGCCAGGCAGCACCGGCTCGTCAGTTACCGAAAAATGCAGGGTGTAGTGTGGGGAGACTTGATTATTCATTA
>NW_006767722.1:0-8314 GCF_000300595.1 Phanerochaete carnosa HHB-10118-sp | reverse complement strand
CGAGCGCATGAAGAAGAGGGAGCCAAAGCCGGACGTAGCCTCGTTCAATGTGTTCATGAAGTTCTACAGCCGAAGCAAGAATTTGCGTGGGATCTCTAGCATCATGCGAGAGATGGACGTTTTGGGTATGCATGGTGACATCTATACAGCTTCTGTCCTTCTGCCCGCCCTCTACTCGGCGCGGACGGATGCGCTACAGCTCATCCTCGCCCTTTTGCGCCAAAACGGTGTTACCGTTGACACTGATACATGCACGACGCTCCTGACACATCTCGTACGCTCGGAGGACGACACCGCGTTCGAGGCAGTCGTCGCCATCATTGAATATATGGAGGCTCACATGCCAGAGCTGGCGCCCACTAGCAAAACATTCGGTGCCGTCCTCTGCGGAATTGAACGCAGAGTATGGAGCAAGCCGTCCTTGGCTGCCTACTACCAGCACCTTGTCATCACGAAGATGAACAAGCATCAGCCGCGCAAGCTACCCAGATTCAAGCTTCAGATCATGCATGTTATCCAAGCATGCTGCGAAAACCCAACGCCCGAGGGGATGCGGCGCGCCATGGCATATTATCGGATGCACAGGCGCGCAAATAGCGAGAAAGGGCGTGCAGTGAATTGGCAGATATGGGGCAAGCTCATGGCCCACCTGATCCGAAGTGGCGAGTGGGAGCTCGCTGATGAGCTGGCCCGCGACCGAGCTGATGTCGACCAGCTCTCGCCTGGTATGCTACATCTGCTCGAACAAGCGAGAACACGCAGTAGTGATATTTCTTATCTGACGGACGATTAATGTGAAATAATGGACAGGGATACAGTATGTTGCGAGTATATGAGACCGCGCTTCGGGTCGTCCGTCATCGTGTAATGGCTCATTTCCCACGTTACCTGGACAAATTATTGTCGTGATACGACTACTGGACTGCGCGAGCACGAACTGGCGAGTGGCACGCGGGCATGATCTAATACACACGGGGGATTAGTCTGAGTGCGAAGGAAAAGAGCACACTGTATAGATCTAACCTAATACACACGGGGGATTAGCTATACAGGGCGTAAGCATAAGTGCATACTGCGCAAGGGCGACGAAGGGACTTACTCTGAGTGCGAAGGGAAAGAGCACGCAGAGTGGGGATGTGAGAGGAGTCCTTATATACTAAAAGGAAGCAAAATTGAAAGTCCGCTAGAATGGGGAAGCCTGCCATAAAGATGTCTGTGCGTGGGAATACTACATACGATTGTCCAATCACTATCTACGTATTAGTAGCGCCTATTCTAAGATGTCCACCTTAAGTCCATGCCGGGCGGAACGCCGAGCCAGAGCCGTTAGGCGCTTCAACACTCCCCCTTGGCGAGGCGATACGGAACGAGGCCAAGAGACTGGGTGTGACGGTTGTGTACCTCAGCCGGTAAGGGCTTTGTGAGAATATCAGCCAGATTGTCGACACCGGGAATCCTAACGAGTTCGATCAGACCTGCTTCGAATTGCTCGTGAACAGCGTGAGCTTTGACGCGGGTGTGTTTCGTGCGATGCTTGACGTTGGGTAACTGGGCAGCATCAACGACAGATTTGTTGTCGCAGTGGAGAGGGACAGGCTTTGCAAGTGGGTGTTCAATATACTCAGCGAAGATTTCGAGCCACTGTAAATGTCGGACTGCTTCGTCGGCTGCGAAGTACTCTGCGTCGAAGGTGTCTCGAGCCACAGAGCGTTGCTTGCAAGAAGACCAACTGGTTGCGCCTCTACCGAGTTTGTAAACCCAGCCGGATGTTGAGACGGAGTTGTCCTTGTCGTTCGCGAAGTCTGCGTCGGTGTAACCGAGCAAACGGCTATCGGTCTCGTCGTTCTGACCTAGACAGAGTCGATAGTTGGAGGTGCCGCGGAGGTACTTGAGAACACGATAGGCGGCAGCTACGTGCTTTGGTGAGGGGTTTTCCTGGTATTGGCAAAGTCGGGCGACGGCGAAGCCGATGTCGGGGCGAGTCCCGAGCATGGTGTACATGAGTGAGCCGAGGAGTGAGCGGTAGAGCTTGATGCGGTCTTGTGGGCAGTCCGCAGGGTCTTCCTCGTTCTTCTCAAGTATGATGTCAGTGCCGAGTGGTGTGGATGCGGGGTTGCAGTCTTCGTATCCGAATCGTTTGAGAACGGACTCGATGTACGTTTCCTGGTCAAGGTATGTAGCTCGACTCCCCCTATCCCTCGTGACGCGGATGCCGAGGTAGTACTTGAGTTCGCCAAGGTCCTTGAGTTGGAACCTTTCCTTCAATGCCTCTTTTGTTTGTTGGATGAGATCGAGGCTGTTTCCCATCATAGTTAGGTCGTCAACGTAAACCACAAGAATTTGAGTGGATCCCCCTCGTTGACAGCGAATGAAGATGGATACGTCGCCGGCGTTGTGGCATGCGAATCCAATGTCCTCGAGACAGGCTTTGAGCGTGAGGAACCATGTTCGTCCCGCTTGCTTTAACCCGTATATTGCTTTCCGCAGGCGGCATACTTTGCCTGCGTCCGTTACGAAACCTTCAGGTTGCTCCATGTAGAGCTCCTCGTCGAGTTCTCCATTCAGATATGCTCTATCAAAGTCGATCTGATAGATTTCCCAGTCCTGGATAGTCGCTAGGGCGATGAGGTATCGCCAGGATTCCAGACGGGCGACGGGAGCGAAGGTGTCTTCGTAGTCGATGCCTTGAACTTGCGTGAACCCCTTGGCTACGAGCCTTGCCTTGTAGCGATCCACTTCTCCGTTCTCGTTGCGCTTGACAACGTATACCCATTTGCACTTGATCGCCTTGCGACCCTTTGGTAAGTCGACAAGTTCCCAGGTGCCTTGTTCCAGGAGGCCAGTGACTTCGGCCTGCATGGCAGTCATCCATTCTGCTGAATCCGGGGTGTCAGCTGCTTGTTTGTAGGTTCGTGGCTCTCTAGCGATGGAGGAGTCGCCTACGATCGCAGCGATGTCGCCTGGTTCTTTGCCTGTGTTCAGTGCTTCCTCGATGTCCGCTTCGGTCGCTCCGGGCCAAATGCTCGTCCATTTCTGAGTTGCTTTACGCTCGTGGGTACCGCGGCGGATGCCTGATGACGTCGTGGCATGCTCAGGGTTGGTGAAGGAATTGTAGTCCCACGAGGTAGTGTTGGGATTTGGCTGGAGTGGCGGAGGGGCAACGACGCGAGATGGTGAGGCTTTGGCTTTGCCTTTGAATTCAGGCTTGACCGGTGCACTTGGCAGGATTGGCGGAGCTGGATACAACTCTGTTTGAGGTGTAAGGCGTGGTATTTGGGATACTGTAGGTGGTTTTGGTGTGATGGGTTGGGTAGGAGGTGGTACAGGCTGTGGCAGCTGCGTAGGAGCCGGTGGCGTGTTAAGGGGTGGTAGTTCGAGTTCGACAGATGACGGCAGCGTGGATGTAGATCCGGTCGGTTGTGTCGAGGACGGTGAGGGTAGGAGTTTATTGGGGAAGATCGACTCGTCAAATATCACATCAGTACTCGTGGTGATCTTTCTGCTACGTTTATCCCATAGACGATAACCTTTAGAATTTGTCTCGTAGCCGATAAACACCAGGCTCTCAGCGTTAGCATCGAGTTTCTTGCGTTTATCCCCGGGTATGTGGCGATAGGCCTGGCAACCGAAGACTCGGAAGTGGGACACGTCCGGTGTGGTGCCAGTGAGTCTTTCCAAGGGCATACGCCATGCAATGGCTTTCTTAGGGCCTCTGTTGCGTACGTGCACAGCTGTGCGAACAGCTTCTTCCCAGAATCCGTGTGATAACCTGGCGGTTTGTAGCATTGACTTAGCGGCTTCTACGAGCGTGCGGTTCATGCGCTCAGCTTTGCCATTTTGCTGTGGGGTACCGGGTATCGTGCGCTCGTGGATGATCCCAGATTTCTTCAACAAGTTGATGAACTCGTTGGACTGGTATTCACCCCCTCGATCTGACCGAAAAACCTTGATGACCGTATCGAACTGTCGCGCGATGAGGGCTACGAAGTCTTTGAACACGGAGAGGAACTCATCCTTTGTATGCAGATAGTAGACCCATGTGACGTCGGAGCAGTCGTCGATGAAGGTGGCGAAGTATCGGTGGCCTGTGAGGGACACCACCGACATAGGTCCGTCGAGGTCAGAGTGAATGAGGTTGAAGGGTTTGTTGGCGCATGAGGTGGATGATGTGGGGAATGTACGCCTGTGTGCTTTGCCCAAGACGCAGCCTTCGCAGGGATGCGAAGGTTTATCCATATCGGCGGCGATGAGGCCTTTGACGGGAGAGGAATCAGCAGCGGCGAGCTTGCGTACTGCCTCCCAGTTCAGGTGACCGAACCAATGGTGGATAACGTCGAGCGAAGTGGCGTTGTGCGTGGAGACCGCGACAGATGGTGGAGGTGGAGTGAGGTCCAACCAATACTGACCGCGGGACTTAGTGCCTATGCCAAACGTGGTGTTACCACGCTTGATTTGGGCTCGTCCTTTCCCAAAGACGAGATCGAAGCCTTTGTCTTCGATGCATGAGACGGAGATTAGCCGTCCGGACATTGCAGGACTGTAGAGAACGTTCTCTAGCCTGATGTTTACTGGTTTGTTGTCGACGAGCGTAGTGCCCTCGACAACACCTGAACCGAGCGTGCTTACTTGCGTTTTCGCCTTGTCTGCTAGTGTTGCGTATGTAGGCGACGCGAATGCAGTGTACTCAGCGAAGTCGTTCAGGCCGTTTGTAATGTGTCGTGTACAGCCGGAGTCTAACATCCAGCGTTTCACACCATGGAGATACCAGGAAGCGGAGTGAATTTCAGCCTCAGGAGCAGCGGCTCCTTCGGCGGTGACTACATGTACAGATGCGTGACCAGTACTACTACCGGACGGATTACTTTTACCGTCCTGGGCTTTGCCATTGCTGCCCTTCCGCGCCTCTTCGGCGGTGGCCTTTTTCTTTCTACAATCCTGCTCGTAGTGGCCTTTGTAGTGGCAGAAGTTGCACTTGCCCTTCTTGCCGTCAGGTTTGCCAGCTTTGGCTTTGCCTGAGGTAGACGCCTTCGGTGCATGGAAGGCGGCGACGTTGGTGGAGGAGCTGCGACGTTTCGCTTTGTCGAGGAGACGGTTGCAGATGTCGTCGAGCTTCAAGTCGGCGGGCTTGGTGACTGCGAGGATGGGCTCCACGACGTTGTTGAACGAGTCAGGGAGGGCCGTGAGCAGGCCGAATATCTGCAGGAGCTCCAGGGTTTGGAGGATCCCGGAGGCGCTGACCTCTTGCCAGAGTCGGGCGCGTTCGTCGAGTTGGGCAGCGAGGTCATCGCTGTCCGTGATCGCGTGCGAGAAGTACGCACGGAACTTGACGAATGCCGACATGGTGGTGGAGGCGGCGTAGTTGTCCTTCAGTTTCTTCCACAGCGCGGCGGCTGTGATATCCACTGGGTTCGCGAGGTGCAGGAGCTCGTCGCCGAGCGTGCTGAGGATGTAAAACCTCGCGTATGCGTTCGTCGTCTCCCATGCTTTGATGTCCACAGCGGAGACTGAGCTGCTTGGGACAGGGGCTCTCTCAGTGCCGTCGACGACCTTCCATGCGCGTGCAGCAATGAAGTATTGCTGCATCATCAGGGACCAGCGTGGGTAATCGCTGGAACCTTTGAGCTTTCCGATCGCGTCGAGCTTCATCGACGGCGGACCGGTGGCTGATGCGAATGCAGAGGCGGAGGACATTGTCGTTGTGCGGCGAGGTGCAGTTGATGCGGATTGAGAGGGTGTAGTAGGAGCGGCGGGGGTGCGACGTGTAGGACGGGGTGCCGGTGCAGGTGCAGGTGTCGGTGCAGTTGGTGAAGGTGGGCGTGATGCAGATGGACTAGACATGCACTAGAGGATCTCTAGTGTCCGTGTTGCGATGTGGAGTAACACTTGGGGTAAAGACCCTGAGGTGTTATGGAGCAAATGTGCGGCTGGTGCCGGATCTCTCCGAGTGAAGACTCGTGAGGGATAGAGGGTAGATGGGGGCCAGTTACAAGCCGGGGCTCATAACCTATTGTCGTGATACGACTACTGGGCTGCGCGAGCACGAACTGGTGAGTGGCACGCAGGCACGATATAATACACACGGGGGATTAGTCTGAGTGCGAAGGGAAAGAGCACGCTGTATAGATCTAACCTAATACACACGGGGGATTAGCTATACAGGGCGTAAGCATAAGTGCATACTGCGCAAGGGCGACGAAGGGACTTACTCTGAGTGCGAAGGGAAAGAGCACGCAGAGTGGGGATGTGAGAGGAGTCCTTATATACTAAAAGGAAGCAAAATTGAAAGTCCGCTAGAATGGGGAAGCCTGCCATAAAGATGTCCGTGCGTGGGAACACTACATACGATTGTCCAATCACTATCTACGTATTAGTAGCGCCTATTCTAAGATGTCCACCTTAAGTCCATGCCGGGCGGAACGCCGAGCCAGAGCCGTTAGGCGCTTCAACACAAATACTCCGTGCATATATGGGTCGCACTAGTTTCTAACGTCGAGAATATACCAGACAGTGTTGGGTCTGACCGACCGGTCTGACTCCAAAGGGATCAGTCGGGTCAGTCAATCGTTGACCGGTCAGTCGGCTGTTGCCGAGCTCGGACCTGATTAGTCATGTCATTTATGTGAAGCCACTGTTGCCCTCGAGAACCGTGACGGTGCCAGTGCTAGTTGAATGCAAAGCAACATTGTTGGCATATTTACTATGACACATCATAGTCACGTACGTATTCAGCTGTATGAACTTCTGGGATCGCTCCAGAGGCTACGTTGGGCTTACATCAGACGTCTTGGGTAAGATGCACAGATGCACTGTTGGATGCGCTCCGTGCACCATACAGATACATATTCAAGTTACTTAAACCCATTCTTGGCACTTAACAGCCCCCCTCACTTGCGAGACCCACTAGAGCTGTTTTGTGGCACGCCGGGCAGCGGTGTCGGCGCTGAAGGTCCTTGTGCAGATACGAGAGACAGCAATAATGCGGACAAAATCAAAATATATTGTGTTATTGGGAGTATATAGTGTTGAGGCATTTGTTGCCATCGCTACCTGCTCTCCTCTCCGTCTTCGATGACGTCGAGCAGCGTTGAGTAGCCCGGCCATTTCTGGGCGCCTGACCCCACTGACCCGTCAACTGACGGTCAGTCACTTCTGACCCCCTCTGACCCTCCCAACACTGATACCAGATGGACCCCATTAGCTAGCATGTAGAATACCGAAGCTCTCAACGGCACACAAGATTAGCCCTGTGATAGGAATCTGCAGACTGAAGAAGGCGTAGACCATGACCCGTATAAATTAGATTTTGGATTTTCCTTGGTAGCTGTACGCGCAACACGACAATATCCATCCCCCTACACTATGCAAAATCCGCAAACCCTAAGATCAGACCACGACCACACTGACGCCTCTATTTCCCAGCATCGGCTGCCTCCATCCGCACGCCCACTGTCCCTCAAGATAGAATCGGTTTCCCGTGCTTAGTGCATGGCCCGTATGCGACATCAGCAACCGCGACGAGATTAGGAACGCTGGCGGGGCAAACGGCGTCACCAGTGGCGGCAGGCCGAGTGTTGGCGCGATAGGCAGCAAGGTGGGATATGGGCTGCGCTCGAACTCTTCTTTTTGGGAGTGCGAGTATTTAGGAGATATGGTCGGATTGGCGACTGCGGTGCAAAGCGCGATTTCGCCGCTCAGACATTGCTGTACGAGCACGTCAGGCGGTGTCCGCGGAAGTGGCGTGCCGGACTCGGAAAGGCCGGCAACAAGCTCGAGAAGTCGTATTACGGTAGGAAGAAGCGTGTGATGAAGGATAAGCCCGCTAAATGTGCATTAAGCGTTAGCGCATACTCCTGCTATCCGATAGGAATCACGCACCTTCCACCGGTACCAACGAAAGCACCCCGCCATTGTGCATGTCTCTTCTCTCCAGCTTTCCAGGAGTCATCAACGATACCTGATCTGTGCAGCACATCTGCATCCGCGCTGTCGATGAGGCTCGATCCTAGCTCGAGCAGTACGCGAACGATGCCTTCCATGCCCCACGCACCACAGACGGCAAAATCGTCCTCGACGACCATGATCCATTCGTGCTTGAAGTGATACGCATGATGCAAGGCGTCTGAGAGATGAGCGTAGTGAGAAGGCGGACGGTTCGTGGGTGGATGCATCACGAAGTCGAGCGCAATGCCCGCTGAGCGCCACAAACTCCCCGAGCCAGTCGCCGAGAAGTAAGTCTTTGCACGATCCCACGCACGGTGATGCCCGTCGAGGCTGGTGTGGCCGTACACAGTCAGTGTCGTGTTCGATGAAGACG
>NW_006767721.1:3895-8327 GCF_000300595.1 Phanerochaete carnosa HHB-10118-sp | reverse complement strand
TAGATTCGGTCTGATGTTCTGGTGTAGCCAATAATTTTTTATTCGGGGGAAATTAAGCAAGAGGGTTGTGCCTCCCCCGCGCCCGCTCTGCCGGACGCTCCTTTTTCTGGTATATACATGGGTACACCAAACCAAGAACACAGATAGTTTGTAAAATTACGTTCGGTCAACTCGGCTACGCGCCCGGCTGACCGCTTGCAAAACCCTTCATAGCCGCGCAAATCTCTTCGCGGATTGCTGCCTTCCAGTCGAATGGTTCTGCCGTTGCGGCAGGGGCTTCGTTGAGTGATGCTAGTGGTGTGAATGTATTGGCGGTGGAAACTACTGGGGTTTCCACGGCTCGTACTTGCTGAGCTTGTTGCCGATTGGGGCAATTGCGCGAAAGATGCCCCTTTTCTCCGCATCGGAAGCAAAGGCCCAAGCGTCGTGCCTGGTCTAGCTCCATTGGCTGTCCTCTGCCACCAAACGTGACGCCTGTCCCATCGCGACGTGTCTGAACCGGGACACTTGCAGTTGGCGCGGCTACGTTAGCTTGTGCTCGTGGCGCACTTGGTGCCTGCTGCTGTCGAGGCTGGAATTATCCTTGCCGCTGAGACTGTGGGTTCCGCCGACAGTACTGCTGCTGATTCAGGTCGATGCGCGCGACCCTTTGCTTGTAGAGTGCATATGTGGCGGGGAGTTCTTCCGATGAATTGTACAGAAGCCGAATGATGTTGGCTCGCAGTGCTTTTTCTAGAAGCAATTTCAATTCTTGGAAATGTGCCTTGAAGCCATGAATGTTCGCCTGGAAGGCGCATAATTCAAACTTTGAGAAGAACTCTCGCGCTGATAGCGTTCCCATCTGCATTGCCTGCAGCCTATCATATGCCTCTGCTTGTTCGTCGATGAGGAAGTGTACGTCTAAGTCCTTCCATAGATCGTTCGTAGTTTTGATTACGGTTTCTTCATCTGTATCATACTTCTTCATGTATGTGGCGACATATTTGCCTGCATGTCCACCTTTCATATACGACAAGATCATGAGGACCCTGTCGAATTGTTCTGGTAGTCGCTTCCTTTGCGTAACTACATACAACTTCATCTGCGTCTTCCAAGCAATGTACTTGGATTTGGTGCCGTCGAAGGCATCAGGTTTCATCGCGCTTCCATTTAGAAGTGCGGCACTGTCTTGGTTTTCGGCCATCGCGCTGGGATCAGAAGGAGATGAGGGTGGAGTGGGAGAACGGCGAGAAGGTGGGTTTGAAGCTTCGGAATCTTCTACTACTTCTTCCACGGGGTCTGGTGGGCCCTCTGGTGGTGCTTCGAATTCTCCAAGGGCGATCGAGCGGAGATGGTCAGTGACTGATTCGAGAGTATCTCATCTGGTTCTGGGCTCTGAACCGGATGCTGTGGGTTGTGGGACTGCGATAGATTCTGAGGATGCTCCTGTGGTAACTCTCGGTAGTAGTTCTCCGCGTAGTCCTTCCCTACACCGAGGACAACGATTGCTATTATCTGGAAAATGCGGGCAGGGCTGTTGCGCGCAGTACCGTAAGTTGTCACCGCGTAGGTAGACAGATCTTCCCTCTAGCTCTCGATGTGTATGTCCTCTACAATAGCAAGAAGGCGTGGTCATAGGGTGTCAGGTCCGTGGAGCTGGTTGCAGCAAACCCTGGGACTAATCGTGTTGTAACGACCAGATCAGGGGTAGAGTTTGCCAAAGATAGGAATTTCCGAGAAGAACCGAAACGCTATTTTAATACAGTTTTAGGAATAGTATAACAGCCCAAAGAGCAATTGCTTCTCTTCGGTCCGAAGTCCGGAAAGGGATCGTCGATCTAACTGTTATCGCTTTTCCGACGCCCGGCCGCAACAGGTTGCCACGTCGTACTCAGGAATATCTGCTTGCCTGCTGCAAAGCGTGTAACGCCGCCTATGGTAGGGCAGGGTACGATTCTAATTGGACGGAGCTCTGTTTAGCCGCCTAAGGGCTAGTGATTACAGAGGTGACTTCAGAGGTATGATGTGGTAAAAGGTTGTGCAAGTGCACGGAGAAGGGTTCCAGGGGTCTAGGTCTTGATGCGGTAGAATTTGGTAGGGTTAGGATTTAGGGTGAGAGTCGGATGTGTGTATAGGGTGGATCGTCGTGTGAAGATAGGTGATGGTTGGTGTGGGAGTGACAAGGATCGTCGTAGGGCAGTTGGTAGGAGACTCGAGCTAATGTCAGCAACTAACAATCCAACTGGACTGAGCTACGACAACGCTGAGGAGACAGACGAGAGGAATTGTTATGATGGGCATGGTGGCGTGGGATATCATTTCCTTTTTCGTCTCTGACTCTAGTTTAGTAGTACTGCCTTCGTCGACTCATAGAGCACAGCTTCACTGACTCACCCGCAGTCCCTTTGACTAGTAGACTAGTCCTTAGGTAAGGCTGAGCAGTAGTATAAATACTCCGCGCATGTACAGTAGCACCCCAGCTTTCAGCTCTTTCGTAAATTCACGTTTCTTTATTCTGCTCTAACCTCATCTGCGGATAAGGCGATCAGACAAGCTTCAGGCTTGCAAAGAAACCTCTGTCATAACATTAGCTGAAAGCTTCTCAACAAGGCGGACCTAAGACAGGTCTACGCCACGAAGAATAGTCAAGACGACTACTCCACAAGCAACTGGGGTGAACGACTGTGCCACAGCAGCACACAGACATAACTTTAGGCCTGACAATAGGCACGACTACCATCGATACGACGAAGGACATTGGAGACGTTGTTTTCAACAACTTTGCCCCAACCAATACTACGCATATCAAGGAACAGTACGAGTACCACAAGGACTCGTCCTCTGCGGCCCAGCACAAGAAGAATTCATTCGAGAAAGGGACAGGCTTAACGAAGAAGCCAGGCTTAGAGAAGAACAAGCCCAACAAGCAACTCAACTATCCGCTAGCGTACCACCATCCAGACCACAGACACCACACCCATACGATCAATCTCGCAGACATAGCCGAGCATCCAGCAGGGCAGAAACCTCTACCTCTATCGAAGTAGACGACGAAACACCCGAAGTACAAGGATCACTTCAGGTACCAGAAATCAGACTCAAACCATTCGATATCCTCTTCCCGGATCTCGACGTACCCATCCCACCTGAACGACAGGAAGAAATATACGAAGTTACCAGACAACTTCAGACGCCCTCTACAATGGCAGACACAAATACTCTCATGCGAGAAATGATCGAGGCACTTCAGAAAGCAAATGAACATGCCTCTACCCCAAAGCCCCAGAAGTTCAATGGCACGCAACGAATCCAGGACTTCCTGAAAGATTGCGACATCTACTTCAAAGGCAAAGACACGACCAAGGATGCAAAGAAAATTCTCTTTGTACTCAACAATACCGAGAAGAAGCCACACGACTGGTGTCGCACCAAGTTTGACGAATACGAAGCTAGCACAACTTGGCCCACATGGACCAAATTCAAGGAAGACTTTGCCAAAGCCTTTCAAAAGGTGGATAGCGAAGTCGACGCCATTGTAAAACTCAACAGAATAATGCAGTCAGACTTCGATTCAGTCAATGACTACAACGTCGAATTTAACCGACTCGTCAAAGAAGCCAAGTACAACAACCCGAGCACAGACACCTACCTCCAACGTACCTATACAGGAGGACTCAAATCCGTCCTTGCAAAGACTCTCATCCAACGAGAGAAGAAGCCAACTACACTCCAAGGATGGCAAGAAGAAGCACTCAAGCTGGACAATGCAGAAATAGAATGGGACAAACTCAGACGAGGAAGACAAAGGGGAAGGATTGACAAGACTACCTCTCACTCCGGAGGAAATGGAGGAGGAGGAAGAACTCAGGAACGCGACCCTGATGCCATGGACATCGACGCTGTCTCCCGGGACCAAACACGCCGAGAAGGACGATGCTTCAATTGCGAAGGCAAAGGACATATTGCCAGAAATTGTCCTTCGCCCAAGAAACCCCAGCAACGCGACCAGCAAGGAAGATACCAACCCAATCGCTCGCAACAAGGCAACCGTCCTCAGACAAACCAAAGATCAGGACAATGGAATAAAGGAAATTCCACCAATGTCCGCACTACAATGGTCAGAGAGGAACCTAACCTCATTGACCTTGACAACGAACCTAGAGATTTGGTCAAAGAAGTAACCAAACTCTCTCAAGAAGATGCTAAGGATCTCTTCGCCCGTTATCTCGAAGCTAATCCGGATTTTCATGTCTGAGGGTTGCCCCAACGTCAACACCTCTTAGAATATCAATTTCCTCTGTATTAATTGCCGATATGCAATCAAAATCGATGCGTATTCCCGTCCAAATCAGAGCAAAAGAAACCGTTGGAAAAGTCCTTGCACTAGTCGACTCAGGAGCACAAGGCAAATTCATCAATCGAAGAACAGTCCGGGAGTTAGGACTACAAGAGA
>NW_006767721.1:0-3710 GCF_000300595.1 Phanerochaete carnosa HHB-10118-sp | reverse complement strand
GGTCAGAGAGGAACCTAACCTCATTGACCTTGACAACGAACCTAGAGATTTGGTCAAAGAAGTAACCAAACTCTCTCAAGAAGATGCTAAGGATCTCTTCGCCCGTTATCTCGAAGCTAATCCGGATTTTCATGTCTGAGGGTTGCCCCAACGTCAACACCTCTTAGAATATCAATTTCCTCTGTATTAATTGCCGATATGCAATCAAAATCGATGCGTATTCCCGTCCAAATCAGAGCAAAAGAAACCGTTGGAAAAGTCCTTGCACTAGTCGACTCAGGAGCACAAGGCAAATTCATCAATCGAAGAACAGTCCGGGAGTTAGGACTACAAGAGAAACCTTTGAAAAGACCAATCAAAGTATTCAATGTCGACGGAACCCCGAACAAATTGGGGTTCATTCGCAACGAAGTCGAAATTGACATGAACGTGGGAAACCAACCTACCAAAGAAAGGTTGTTGGTTACCCAATTAGGCAAACAAGACATCATCCTCGGCATGGACTGGTTACAAGAAAGAAACCCATCCATCAACTGGAACAAAGGCACTCTAGACTTCTCAGAAAGAATTCAAAAATGCGAAATCGAGGAATTACCAGATAACAAAGGAAGAAACATCAATGCTCTTCCATCCAACGACTCAGCACTCCTTAGAGAAGAAACAGAATTCGCGGTCACTATCTCGGAAGGAGGACAAATACCCACTAGAGGAACAGATGAAGCCACAGGACTTGATCTCTATGCAAGCGAGGACCAGATAATACCACCTCAATCTCGCATACTTATCAAAACAGGGCTAAGCGCTCAAGTTCCTGAAGGAACCTATGGACGAATTGCACCAAGAAGCAGACTAGCAGTCAAGGGAATTGATGTAAGAGCAGGAGTAATCGACAGGGACTATACTGGAGAAATCCGCATACTCCTCAACTCCAAAATCGAAAAACACAAAGTGGTCAAAGGAGATCGAGTGGCGCAACTAGTACTCAAACGAATCTCTATGGCAAAACCCAAACAGGTCGAAACCTTACCAGGAACTAAACGAGGATCAAAAGAGTTTGGGTCTACCGACACCAAAACAATACAAGAAGCCAGACCGGAAGAAATAGCTCGACACGTACTACATCTTCTCAGAAAAGGAGCACTTCTGGACCTATCTATACACATCGCCTCGATAGTCACCTCAGAACCCATCCTACAAGCCGAACAATGCGAAGAAGGAGACTACATCCTCACATACACCCCAGGAGATTCCTTCGCATACACCATGCGCACCGAACCAGATGAAATGGCCAAAGACATAGCATCTTTATGGATTAACGCAAAAATCAACCCGGCAATGGCAATGGCACAACAGGCAATGGAGAATACAAAAAACGAACTACCAACTGCTTATCAAGACTATCAAGACGTCTTTGAAAAGCAAGCAGCCGAACGGTTTCCGGAATCAAGACCATACGACCATGCCATCGATCTGAAACCAGATTTCATCCCCAAAGATTGCAAGGTCTATCCGTTATCTCCATTAGAACAACAGAAACTCGACGAATTCCTCGATGAGAATATGCGAAAAGGCTACATACGACCATCAAAATCACCAATGGCCTCACCATTCTTCTTCGTAGGAAAGAAAGACGGAACGCTACGACCATGCCAAGACTACCGATATTTGAACGATGGCACTATCAAGAACGCATACCCACTTCCTCTCATCTCAGATCTCGTCGATCAACTCAAAGGGTCAAGCATATTCACTAAGCTTGATTTACGAGCAGGATACAACAACGTATGAATCAAAGATGGAGACCAATGGAAAGCAGCCTTTAAAACGAATAGAGGACTATTCGAACCAACGGTCATGTTCTTTGGACTATGCAACTCCCCGGCAACGTTTCAAGCAATGATGAATGACCTATTCCGCGACATGGTCAACGAAGGATGGCTAGTCATCTATATGGATGACATGCTCATACATTCATCCAATCAAGATGAACATAGAAGATGAACACGAAGAATCTTTCAAAGACTCCGCAATAATGACCTTTTCCTCAAACTCGAGAAATGCACCTTCGATACATGGCAAGTCGAATTCCTCGGAGCAATTGTATCACACAACCAAGTCGCCATGGACCCAGTCAAGATAAAAGAAATACTAGACTGGCCAATACTGACCACTGTCAAACAAGTCCGAGGATTTCTAGGATTCGGCAATTTCTATCGATGCTTCATTGACCACTATTCAAACATTGCCAAGCCACTCAATGAACTCACCAAGAAAGACAAGCTGTTCAATTGGACAGACGAATGTCAGAAGGCTTTCGAGACGCTAAAACAACGATTTACATCAGCGCCTCTTCTATTAATGCCGGATGCCACAAAGCCATTCCTCATTGAAGCAGACGCATCACTTTTCACAACAGCAGCAGTACTCCGACAACAAGATGTCAACGGAGATTGGCTACCGGTTGCATACCTGTCCCAATCCTTCAACCCAGCAGAATGCAACTACGAAATCTACGATAGGGAATTACTGGCAATAGTACGAGCACTCGAAGTGTGGCGCCACTACCTAGAAGGAAACCCAAGCGCCACAAAGATCCTCACCAACCACAAGAACCTCACGTACTTCCGATCTCCACAACGATTGAATAGACGACAAGCAAGATGGCAACTATTCATGTCCCAGTTCAATTATGAACTTGAACACCATGCAGGTATCAGACTCATCCAAGCGGACACCATGACAAGAGCCTCTGCACCAGCTGATGCAAAATTCGACAATACAGAAGAAGTGTTACTACCTGAAGACAAATTCGTCGCCACAATCCTCCTACCAGACTCATTATTCACCGAGGAAGCAATCATTTCCGACATCGAAATCGAAGCACCCACCTCAAGTGTGGATTATAAATTGGCAGAAGACATTCAAAAAAATCTTACACACAACGACATTGCTGAACAAGTACGATCAGCACAACTAGGAAAAACAGACGCATTTCCTTTCAAGTCAAACACGGATCAATGGGAAGAAAGAGACGGACTACTCTTCTATAAGGAACGATGCTACATACCAGCAAACCAAGCACTACGACGCCACATCGTATCCTCCTACCATGATTCCCCTGGAGCTGGACACCCTGGACAATGGAAAACAGGAGAACTCATTTGACGCGAATACTTTTGGCCAAGCATGCAAACCTTCATCTCAAATTACGTCCGAGGTTGCGCAAAATGCCAGCAAATGAAAATTAATCATCAGCCAACTATTCCACCTCTCCAACCAATCAAATCTACTCGACAGGACCGACCATTCGCGTTCACAACCTGCGACTTCATCACACACCTCCTGGCGTCTCACGGATATAATGCTCAAATGGTCATGGTAGACCATGATTCTACGAAGGGGGTAATTCTTTACCCTTGCACGGAGAAGATAGACGCGCTAGGCACAGCCAAACTCTACCATCAATATGTCTACCGAAGATTCGGACTACCAGATGTCTTTCTCACGGACCGGGGTCCGCAATTCGACTCCCAAGTCATGAGAGAATTGTGGAAGCTAACCGGAGTACAAGGACGAATGAGCACTGCATACCATCCTTAGACCGACGGTCAAATGAAACGAGCCAATCAAGAGGTAGAAGCGTACATCAGAATTTTCTGCCAGAACAATCCGCACAGCTAGGCACAGCTTCTTCCCAATATGGAAGTGGC
>NW_006767720.1:0-8352 GCF_000300595.1 Phanerochaete carnosa HHB-10118-sp | reverse complement strand
CGTATCGATGCCGGCCGTGATATGCACAGCCCACGAAACGAGTCAAGGGCAGGGGCTGGACAGCAGGACGTAATCCCACTCAATGACAGCAAATTTCCGAGTAGAGCGGAAGTGGCGCCTAGGGGATGGAGCGAAGGCTTGCGAGAGTTCGACCGTCGTTTTCTTGACTACCGACTTGCGCTTCTGTTACAAGGAGCGTCGCTGCGGCTACGAATGAGATAGGGGGAATCATTGGCCGTCTGGCGCAGAGAAGAGTGGCAGAGGCGTTACGGACAACTTACGTTTGCTGCCGCGCCATACAGCTGCCGACGGAGGGCTGCGAGCGCAGGTGGGTGCCGAAATGCGAATATGCCGTCCACAGCATCCGACAGCGCCATGTAACACGGCGACCCGCGCGGCCGTGAGGCATCCCATCTTCTCGTCAACACCGGTTTCTTGGGCGCAATACTTACACGGATAGTGTCCACCCGTCAAAGAACGTTTGGCATCCGGCAGTTCCCATAAACCTAAAGGCGCGGGAGCCAGGAACGTGATCCGGGACGGCGACGGCAAGCTGAGACGTTGCGGCATTGGCCGACGTAGCGTGATGCCGGAGGGCCGGGTTCCCACGGAGCGTGGTGCACATGCTGACGAAAGTGAATGGTCGTTGGTCGATAGCAATGAACACATGAAACATACGTGTACTTACCTCACCGCCGCGCTCGATGATGCGGACCCGTCGGAAAATATTGGAACACTCCAAACAAACAAAGCTTCTGAGACAATCGAGGATGCTCGTGCACGAGAGTCCCGGGCTTTGAGAAACGTGCTTATTTGCGTAGTGCACATGTTGATGCGGGCATCGTCCTATAGATACTATTTGGACTCACCAAAGGTCGTCTATCGACTGTGAGAATCAGCCCTGCAGAGGCACGAGGCGTACTATCGGTGGAGCCATCGCCGTTCCTGAGCATTCTACGCAACGCCTGATGGCTCTCACCGCGGAGTGTGACCAGAGAAGACTATATGTAGGCATAAGTCGAAAGTTCTACACTCAGATAGAGAACAAAACGAATGAAGGCCTAAGGGTGGGATGCAAGCCTGCAGCGCAGCGAGATTATAAGCGCGGGCACCATGTGGGGCGTGAACCACTCACCGAATTTGCACTAGGCTGGGATGACGAGGCGACGCAGGGGTCATATCCGAATTGCAGCACGTCGAGACGCATATATGCAGCTCGATGATTGTATGACGCATACAACTGAAGGCCTAGGGCCTGATGACGAGCGCTTCTACAGGTCATACGACTCGTCTCGGACTGCCAGGGCCTGACGCCAGACAGCTCGGTGAGGGCGAGGACACACGTCAGAAATACTGTGTTGTGATATTGAAATAACCGCTGTAACCCCGACCTTCGCGAAGCCCGACCTGCTGTGCCGGACGACTTTGAAAGATTCCAGCGATTTTCGCCCTGCGAAAAGTGGCACACAACGCATCAGTACATCAGCACAGCGTAGCGATCCAAAGAGACATCGAAGGCTTACCCCAAGCGAATACTAAGCGAACATCCCCCAGACTAGCGGCGCTAGAACCGTCCAAAGGCCTGGCATTGCATCATCGCACGCCTCGATCAAGAGGAGACTGCTTCCTGGCATGTCCGTGTTCTCCCACGGAGGTGGACCAGGGTGCGCCGCACGAGCAAGTGCATGGCCGATAGTTCCGTCGCTCCGTAGGAGCCGGCTGCTTTAAGGGCGGCAGAGAGGTCAGACCGAAGGCTAACGGTGTGCGCCGTGAGAGCATGTGGTGATCCTTCTGCTCGTGCGCCAGCCGGCTTCAAGGCGCCCTTGGGTCAATGAATTCCTTGGCGTGTAGGCCAGCAAAGATGCTGCATTAGTCTGGAAAGAGGAGGTCGAATGTTAGTGGTATCTGTATACTCGTACCACGCGAAGATCTGTTTCAGACTCACGTTCACTTTGCAATGACGCGGGTCACGGCGAGCCGCCATAACCTCCCAGCTATTCATAAACATCAACAGCCAGCCTTTAAAGGCTGCTGGTGGTGATCGATTTGGAGAGCAAAATTGACGCAGCCTGAACAGTATATCAATCGTCAAGAGTCGGGGACGGGGACGGGGAAGTTGATGCGGCTATTATGCCTTGGGGGTTCGCGCGCTCCCAGCCAATAGCAAAGGGCGCGCGCCCAGGCGCAGCCAAACAGCGAAAACGACGCTGGAGCGGCGCAGATAAAGAGACGAAAACCTTCGCACTAGCTTGAGCAATCGCTTCTCTCAAGCCAAAATCGCGCTCACAGATGACCGCTCCCGGCCGGTAGGGTCCGAACAAGTTGTTACCACCGAACAGCGAGAACAGCGAAGGGAAGCCAGCTTACCCGAGTCTCCCAATTGACGCATACACGGCGGTGAGGAGCCGGATCCGAGGACAAGAACGTGGTCTGTCACCGGGTCAGCGAAGGCGTGCGCTGCGTCATGGCCAACCATACTTGCGTCTGCGCGTGGTGAGAAGGCAAGGGACGCCAACAGAAGACTGATGTGTTGGCGACTGAGCTGGGTACACAGGAAATCCGATCACGAAGGACGAGCGGGCGAGAGGGAGGCGCGCTTCAGCGAAGATTCAGGGATCGCGGTTGTAGAGAAGAGAACAGCGAAGAGCGCTGTTGCCCCATAAGCTCCGATGCCTTGTGGCGCAAGTTATGGCGGATATAGAGACAAACATAGGAGGTAGAGTGCACAAATATTGTGTTGCGAAGCTCCGGGCCTGAGCGGATTTTCTGGGACACAAGGCGGCCGTAATGAGTGTAATAAAAACTTACGGTATTCCTCACGACAGCGCTTTTACTTTTACTGGTCAGAAAGGGCCTGGCTTGCGAAATGAGGCAGCAACTGACCCTCAGGTGATGAGTGCGACTGGACAGAGGTGTAAGCTCCGTGGGTGATGAAGTGAGGAGTTTCCCAACCACGGAATGCCGTCATGAACTGCCACAGCGCATCGGAGGTGATCTTCCCCAGCAACAACGAACCAACACGAGCACCAGCTGGCCGCTGGCATGGGCACGTACTGGCTGCATGCCCGACCATGAGCTAAAGTAAACGTTACGGCAACGTAACATTACCGACGCCTCGTGAGAGTTCGCTGGCGTCGGACCCGATATCTGTGACCGGAATCTCGTCATCAAGAGTGCACGAAAGCCAACAAGTCGCCCACGAACCTGCGCTTCCAGGTACGCTCGTCGTAAGCCACATTTACGTACGCAGACGGGTGCGACGCAACCAGGGATCTCGTGCTGTTGCCACAGGCTTAGTGTTCTTCCGTATGTCCTTATGATCCAGACCTGGTGAAATACGTGGGCGTAGCAACAGCTGCGCGCGTCCGTGTGCTGCAGTGGAGTAAAAGTCAGTCCTCGCAGGCGGTAGGCAGATAAGCGTCAGGCGAACGTACACAAGGTAGAGTACGCTGGAAAAATTAGGGAAATGCGACATTGTATTCCAACGACATGTCTTATTTTCCGGTCGTTCAGTGCTGTGTTGAGATATCGATAGCAGGGTTGTGTTCAATATGGACTTAGTTACGGGGGGCACCGGCGACGGAACAAGGGTGACGGACGAGCCCGCCAGGAACGGAGGGCAAACGGCAATGGCCTGAATCGTCGCCCGATGTTATCAATCTTTCGGCGCCGGGTCTAGACCGCGGACAGGGCAGTAATGGCACTCAAGCCCGGATGCCGCAACAACAAACCGTCAACACCGCTCATAGAAATGGGGTTCGTACTTAGACGGAGGCTACAGTAACCGTCTACCGCTATCTGCTGCCACATAACAGTGCCCGGAACTTGACTAGGCATTCGAGGAGCATCGTTTCTGTGGGCTGTGGCGGAAAACAGTAGGCGTATTGGCTCTAACGTCAGTGTGGAGTCGGTGCACAAATACGCCGCGGAAATATTGCAGATAATTCCCGGAAATTGCCGGTCACGCTTTCTCGTTACACTTTTGACACAGCGCTTCAAGGCTTCATGCGTTCCGATTGGTTACCACTTTCAAGGCGATGGCTGTCACGCAGGTCACAATTGGTTAGCTCGCTCGCGGGGTCTGGAACATTGAATATTGATTGTCAAACCACCGCAGCGTTGATTGAAATTCTGTCCAAAGCGGGAACCATGCTGAGCAGGAAGCGCCGGTAGTGGAGAGCACAGAAATACGCCCGTCTCCGTCCCCGACCACCTCCTGCCTGCTCGACGACGCGTGCGCTATCACCGACGACGTCGACGTCGACGTTTCGCTGCGCGATTATCGACGCCTCTTGCGTGGCATACACGCTTAAGTATTTTAGCAGGCCTCGTGTTCTCTGCACGCACCCCGTATTCTAACTCAGCGAATCACGGGAGAAACGCCGTCATGACCAGGGATTCTTCGTCCCCTGCCGGGCCCTACTCTCCAGCATCTTCGTCGTTTGTCGCCCCAACAGACCCCAGACAACAATCCGTGCCGCATACAAGCCGTGATAATGTTGTCTACCCGCATACGAAATACCCAAGTCGCACGAACGGTGGTCCATCCTCTCCTGACGGAAGTACCACGCTTGTGCCATGCCGGAGCTCCCCACGCAGTCGAAATGTCTCAAAATCCGGTCTCTCTCCCATCCAGACAGATCGCGTGAGCCATTCATCCCGACCTAAAGTCCGAAGTAACACACCAAGCGACTCGGGATCGCCCACATCTTCCCCATCCTGCGTAGCGCTCGCATATCCCGGTGTCACATCGAATTTTAGCCTCCACGCACCCTTCCAGACCCATCAGCGTCACCACGAGTCCGCTGCGGCCGAAACGAGCACGAATAGGCGTTTGCTACAGGGCCTGCACCTTCAAGTACCGAGCTCCCCGCTGGACTCTCTCCCCGTACCTTCCCTTTCGCCTCCCTCCACACCTCCCCACTCTCCGCGTCAGCATAGTCGTTCAGAAACCCGCTCGCCTACCCCGCAAGCCAAGCCAGGGTCGCCATATCTCGCTGTCCGGGCCCCGCCATCCCCACCGCCGTTTTCCACGCGGTCACAGCTCACACAGTACGTCCATTCAGCCATTGTTTTCGTTGTGCCCCTTCTTTGCATTCGATCTCTTCTTCCCTGCTGCGAACTTTATCCTAGATTGGTGCCGTGCCCTGCCCCATCTCTGGTCCGAGGCGCGTGAGCGCCCTAGGCATGATCCAGATTCCAGATTGCACACGGAGGCTTCGAGGCCACGCTTTAATTGCCCCGCATGTGTAGAGCCCGTTTATTACCTCTGCAGCGCCCTCGACCATATATCAATCCCCCCTCTTTCTTCCCCCTCGCGTTTGTGTTCCCGTTTACTCACGTCCTCACCTTGCACAGCTCGACGCCGTCGCGCCGATCTACACCTTCTTCATACATTGCCAAAGCACTGATACCCCCTCCGGGAACGCCCACTTTGGCCATGTCGATGCAGATCCACACCCCCTCGCCGATCTTATCGACGCGGAGCAACAGTACAAATATGACGTCGCGAGCATCTCGGTCTCGCTCGAGACCGTCGTCACCTCTTACCGTTGCGACACACCTTCCGATCACAAGACCACCTATGCCCCGACCGCCGTCCTGCTCAGAGAGGCTCCTCCGCGACACGCTCCGTCGTGCGGAAGAGCAGGACAGGATCCTTGCCCTGCAAGCCCTGCCCAGCCCATCGCTCTTTGGCGCGACCCAACCAGCACATGGCTTCGTCCCATTGTCACCGTCAGGGCGTCGCTCACGTCGACATACGACATCATCCAACCCCGAGAACTCTCTGGACGCTTTCACTTACTGTGACACGGGCGCATGTTATAGCGACGACGACGACGACCTCCATGAGGACGCGCGTAAGCATGCACTCTTGCGAACTCCCTCGACCTCGTCCTCGTCTTCCGGCAATACCCAAGGTTACTTCAGCCGACCCCTCCACCCCCGTCACCACAGCGACGATCGTGAAGCTCGCCGTCGCAGCTCAATGCGTTCCCCTCGCCTTGACAACGCTTTTCCTAACGACTTCGAAGACCAGACATCTACGTCGTCTGCGCGAACCCAGCTCCATAGGTCACCCCAGTCAGCGTCGAGTGTCTCGCCGTCCTCGCTTTCTCAGTCGCCTCACGCATCACACGCACATTCTGTATCGAGATCGCCTGCGGACCCGGCTGATCCATGCGCGTGCCAGCCAGCAACATTAACACCTCATGAGGCTGTGCTGCGCAGTAGACTCGAGGGCGTGTTGCGGGGTGCGAAGATCCATGAGGAGCGCGGGAGTAGAGAGCGAGGATACCACACCGGCAGTTCTAATTCCATGGCGAGCAGCAGGAATATAAGTGAAGAGGGCGACTGGTTCTTTACTGTGGCTGAGGTGAGCTACTTCATATGGGATTGCGCAGTTCCACGTCTAACTGGCGCGCATATAGTCAACTTCGCCAGGCTCTTTGACTTATTCCACCAGGTCAAGATCGAGCACGACTCCTGCTCCTGCTCCCGGGAACCATCATCATCGCTCGCCGTCACTGGCGAGCCAAGGGTTGCGTTCGCCTATTTCGGCGAACGCACCGCTCACGCCGCCACCCACACCCCCCTTCAATGCGCGCATTGCCGCTGCGCAGTGCAAGGCGATGGACGGCTACATCTCCTTCGCCGACATCGAGGGCCTCGGCATGCCCGACGGCGAGGGTGAAGATCTTGTCGACGAGGAGGCCAAACACAAAGGAGCCGGTTGGCTCAAGTGGCTTCCTCTCGGCCACGCCAATCGGGACCGAAGCGAGACAAGATAACTCTCCTTTAAATTCATCGCATGTGTTACTATGGATTTCTCCGACCCTATCTACGCTGTAGAAGACTCGCTTTGCCCCCGACTTCGCGTACATGTGCTTTGCTCCTTACTCTTACTCGCCTCACCAAGCATTACTACTCCATCTTCGCATCGACCTGCACGACTGACATCTCACATCGACCCTGCGCATACGTACGAGCAACACACATAAAATCAGTACCAAGAACCCCATTGTTATACAGTATAATTGTTTCCCATCGACTCTACATTGCAGATCCGCTCAACACGGATGCTACCGACAGATGTTTTCGCATAAACGTCGAATCACTTGTCTTGCTCGAGCATCGTCGGGCTTGTCCCGCCGAAACCCCCTTCCCCTTCCTTTCTTCATGACCCGTCACGACTTTAACGATAGCTCCGTTCGCATCCAAAAGGCGGCGCTGGTCCGGCACCGCGCTGCCCCGTGCTCGTACGTACGCGTTAGTTTGTATCATGCACATCACGGACTTCACACATACATAAGTAAACCCGTGTATATTACCGCTCTCTACGAACCTTGGGAGATTTCTCCCGGGCTTGGGGGCAGGTCGGACCTGCCCAAATTACGTGCAGTAGATAGACACTGTACACTCAGTAGGAACTGCATGCAATTCAGTATCTTGTTTTGCGTTGCGCATGTGTGTCTCGCGGGTGTCTCGTGTGATTCCCGAGTGTCATGCGTCGTCATCTGGGCATCAGGACAGCTATGATCGCTGCTCACGCGATGCGGCTGCGATGGGTATGCACAAGCACCGGGTAAGCACCCGTCAAGTGTCTCCAGAATAGGGTCAGGCGACCGAGTGCAAGCTCGAGTTTGAGCCTAGGATGCCCGTGGGCAATTGGACGGGTGTCAGACGACCCTAGGGGCACAGATTAGACCTGGGGCTAGAAGCTCGAGTGCAAGCGTGCGCCTGGCAGTTCCGGTGGACCCATACGCCGCTTTTTGAGGGTAATCAATGACGCTGCTAGGGCCTGCGGTCTGGACACCCTCTGGGATCGAGAATGCAACGGGTTGACAATTGGAATACTCAACGGGATTATTTGACGTATGCTGCCAGTGAGTGTGGGCCCTGATGTGTATCGATCGCGATCACTCATACAAGTGAGGGACGCGCTCTGCAGGCCTGACGCGCGTACAGGTGGGACAGCCATGGGAGAGATTCTCTGCCAGTGGCGTGCGTGCCTGAGTTCGCGCGGTGCTCTCTGAGAACTAGGGGGATTCTGCGCGGCCCTTGAACGGGTGGGATATGTGGCGCCGCCGCGTGTGAGCCTAGCGCAGAGAAGGGGTGCGAGGGTCGAGGGTGGCCTGACAAACCGTTGGGCCATGATACGGTTCTGAGGGCCCTGCAGGCCTATGGGGAGCTGGAGCACTGCGGTGAGAAATGCGTGCGAGCGTGGAAGAGGGCTAGCCCTGCAGAGCAACGACCGTGGGGCGGGGGTTGCTGCTGCACGCGAGCACCCTAGGACACGGATGGCAATGCGACGAGCATTGGTGCTTCGTGAGTTAACGATCCTCTTCGTGG
>NW_006767719.1:0-8409 GCF_000300595.1 Phanerochaete carnosa HHB-10118-sp | reverse complement strand
CACGGATGCAAGGCGCTCAATTCCGGCGAAGGTGACACTACCATTGTCACTACGATGGCATGATCCGCGAACCTGCCATCGACCTCCCGAACAATGTGCAGGCCGCCGCCGCTCGCGTATGGATCGAGAACTCTGAGGGCCATGCCATTGCCAAGGAGGCCTTCGAGTCTACCCTCCCGCTTCGCTACGCTCCAGAGCGTCAAGTGTGCCATGGCCGGTCGCACGTTGCGCGTTCGGTTCAACGACCCGCACTGGCGACGCGATGGGTACGAATACGATCTTCGAGAGCCCCGAGGGCCTCTCGCTTCGCCAAACTCTAGAGCGTCAAGCGTGCCATGGCCGGCCGCACGCTGTATATTCGTTTCACAGCACGCATTGACGACGCGATGGGCACGAACATGGTCTCGAAAGCACGGTCATCCAGGCGCAGTAGGTGGTGGACGCGTGCCTGTCGCATCTTGCATTCACTGACGCGCTCCGCAGATTGATTCGTTCGGCAACGTCATATGTTCCGTACAATCCTGAGATTTGGAAAGACCTCCTGGCCCTGACGGGCGCGCTCGAGCAGAGTCTACTCGACAACTTCGCCTTAATCCGGCCAGCTTACCTGTCCGAGGAAGACGCGAGGAGACGTCCATGCGCAGCGGCTTTGCGGCGCCGACATTTGGCGTGCTACACCTACGACCCCAGAGCCCAAACAGACCGCCGACGCCGTCACGGTCGCAGGGCGGGGGGCGTACTCTCTGCGGGCTTCAAGCTTCGAGCTCTTTGAGCGTTCTCCGCCGAGGAAGTGCACCCCGGGCGTCGGTGTCGCTGGAAAGTTGCCATCGAGCGGGTCGAAGTCGAGGTCGTGCTCGATTCGCCCGGGATCCCGAGCGAGCCGAGTGAACACTCGCGCTTGGAGGTTCTCAGCCTCCGCCAGGGCCTCTGCTCTGTTGCCTGCAGCTAGGAGGAACGCGACGAGTGTGCGATTGCGATCTACAGTGCCAAAGCGTCACTGCTGGTGTCGCTCGACATCATGCGCCTGAAGTTGACGCTGGCCTTATCTGCCTTGGCGAGCCACTTCCGACATGCGCTGTAGGGTCCGCCGTACCTGCCAGGGAAAGAATCTGCGCGAAGCAAAGCGAAGTGGAGCGGCCCATATCGTCACGCTGAATGCCGAGACCGACAGCTGCGCGTGGTGCGATGAACAATTGGCCGGCAAAGGCGGTAGCTACCGGGGCTGTTCTACCAAGGTACGCAAGGTGTCTGCTGTTGGTTATCGACGTTGACCTCCACTTTCTCGGGACGATTTTCGTTGAGGTATCAGACAGCATGAAATTGATGCGGCGGCGCAAGTTCACCCGCGTCTGTGATACCGGCTTCAGCATTCTTTCCTCTACAATGAACCCCACGCCCAGGTCTGTGGCCGCGATAACGATATCCCGTCCTATGCTCTTTGTTCGATACCGAGCTGACGACGAGATGACAGCGTTCCAAGGCTAACCTCCATAGGCCTCTGATACTGCCGATGCCCTGGCGAAATACACCCCTGCGATTGACAGGGTTCGCCACCTCGCAAATACGTGCGGGTGAGAGGCACACGTTCCAGGTGGGCTGGAGAAATACACCCTTGCGATTCACCGATGGATTATGCATACCAATCGTAGTAGTAAAAGTGCCTTTGTCGACCATGTAGACTACAAGGTAATATTCGCAAGGTTTGCCTCTCTGCGCTCATTAATAGCTATCTTGGGACAGATATCTCTGTACCCTTCCGGAAGCTTGATATATGTCCCCTTGTCGGAACTCCCTGTTGCCCAAATACGGTCACTGGATGACCATGGCAGCCATGTCAGCTCACGGAACTGAACGAGCAGTTTTCCACGTATAGTTTTTTGGCCGCCTATTCTCACTTTGGCCGTGAGGACCAGCCATCGCGTCCAGTAACTGCACGAGCCATAATGGTAAGTGGTCTTCGGCCGTTGTTTCTGCATATCGGTGGTTGGGAAAAATCGGTTAAAAAAGGTGGTCTCCCAGGTTGAAGGGGATGCAGTCTTCACTATGGCGCAACGGAACGGCAGCTGAGACGATTGATACAGGTTCTCTGTTGCCTGATTTTGTTCCTCGTGTGGGAGCGTGCAGTAGTTTTCTTTCTTGCTCCGCGGGATAACTGCAACGATATCTCGCAGAAAATCGTGCCAAATGCCGTTGACTTCGCGATCAACATCTCCCGCATCTCCATGTTCGTGGGGTAGTTCGCTCATAGTAAGAAGAGGTCGCAGACTGACGCCAGCATCGGCCAGTCCGAAGTCAATGTCGCGTTCTGGTGAATGCCGCGGCGGGCCAGATGGTACCTTTCGCCGCTTCCTCGTCGGACCTGAGAGCTTACGCTTAGCTTTCTCGCTGCTTTGCATGAATAAGAGCTCGAGTTCTGGAAAGGTGGGCCGGTTATAGATGAGCGCGTAACTGGCTGCATTGAGTGTACGCTGTTCAGGAAGGGCGAATACGTCGTGGCGGTATCTCACGTCGGAGACAAAGTAAAGTCCTCGCTGTTCGATTGTAGGGACCATCCGACCATCAGCTACTATCTCGTCCAATTCGGCCAAGTTTTCATCGTCGTCGGCTTCGGCTTCGGCTTCCCACAAGGCCGCAGCGGATACAATTTCATTGTCCCAGCTCTGCTCCCCGGGACGGAAGATGTGCGAGTTCTTGATCCATATGGCAATAGCCCCCATTCCTAACACTGGCCGTAACACCCGCAGCTGTGGTGACGCTTCTGTAAGAGCCTCGAAAACGTATTTGACGGCCGCAAGCCTCCACCAGCGGAATTTCCTATTCATTTTTAATATTATTTCACCTTCAGCCTAGAAGTATCTGCTTACCACCAAATTGTGGGATCAAATCCAACCACTGCAGAATTGATTAAGTCCCGACGCATATCCCTTAACTTATGCGCCGGGTGCCGGCTTTGATGGATAGCCTTCAGCCTAACCTCGTACCGAGCAGCTCCTTCCTGTTTCACACCGCCATTTCCGGAACAGGTGTCATAGAGGTTACCAAGAGTCTCGATATCTTTAAGGAACCCTCCCATGCGATGCGGCAACAGGTCTTCCGCTCTGTGTCGCCTGAATGAGCCTCGGTGGAGCTGGTATGTGGCAGATTTGTCTGTTGTGTAGACATTGACATACTGCACATAGTCCTCAGCTCCGACAGTTGGAACTTCAACACGGAATCCAGAGAGATCATACAGGAGGGAGGAAATATCCTTTTTGAAGCGAGAGCCGTCAACAGTGGAGGTAATCTTTTCGGGAGCTGCATGGGGAAGGGCATACTGAAGTAGCTCCTGGTGGCAACTTGTTCTCCACTGGAGTACTAAGTCAGGCGATTGGATCTCCAGCCCGATATCGATATACCATTCATTTTCGGCATGAAACATGTTATCCCTATCGATAATCTTGAAGGTATCTTCTAAAGCCTGGTCGCATGCATCTGTATCTTCTGGGGAATGTAAAGTAGCTGATTTGGTTCCTCGCCACTCGTGAACAAAGAAGCTGTTCTTGAAGTATGTGTGGCGATCTAGATTGTTCCTGAGTGCATCACAGAAGACAGAAAGAAGATGAGGGGGGATGTCGTGTCTGCTGAAGTGAAATTGTTGTCTTTCGTCTCTCATGGACATAAGGCATGCACGATAGTTAACCGGCCAGTGAGAAATGGACTGGGGGAGCACAGTTGCAACCGCAGGCCTAAGGCAATTGTCGTAGAACATCTCCAATTCCTCACTGGTGACCCGCTGGTCTTCTCCACGCTGGTACATGTGAGGGAAGAAGACCAGAGTCTTCTGACGCAGTTCGGCTGTGGAAAGACAGATGTTGGGGATCTTGTGTAGGTCCACCTTCATTGGGCGATCCCATTGCTAGGCATGTTATCAGATGGCTTTAGTCACCTCACGGCATATTGAACTGCTCACCGATAAATGTATGAACTTTTTCAGATGGTTGGACTTTGCTAGACTATCCCTGAATGGCGCGGCGGGGTAGACAGCGAGAGGTATTCGGAAGGGCAAGTTGGTTGTAACACCGATGAGAGAGTCAAAGTCTCGAGTGAGCGTGATATTGCTGAGGTCGCTGAGTGATATGCAATCTTTGAAGACATCGATATTGATTCGCTTTTCACCTTGAGCTGTGGATATTCTGCCGGCAAGAGCGAACTTCACGAAGGCTGGAATAGCCCGCGTCGCCGCTCCCTGGTGGATGATGGCTTCCGCGTAGTTGACGAATTCTTGCAAGGACCACGTTTCTGTGGGGAGCTCTTCGTCTGGATACTGGGACATGGTCGTTCACGCGTTCACGTCCTGCGTTTTGTGGAGCTGAAGTAGCAAGTCGATTTATCGTAGACAATGGTATGGTAATAACCGAGGGCGACGTAGCGCTTTAAAGACCAGGCGCTCCGGGGAGGTCAGTTCTTGACTCAGCCCCTTCTCTCTAAGGTAAGTACGGATGTACTGATGGATATTTCGCCAGAATATACCGGTCAATTGACGTGCAGACACGTCAGGGAAGTGCACGCCCATCTCGCTCGCCGTTTGACAAGCTCCTCCACACGACCCAAACCTACCATGTCAGACTATCAGACTACACCAATCGCACCTCAAAATATTGCACCTCAGAATATTGCACCGCAGGACGGTGGCTCCGGCACAGCTCCCGAGCCAGCCCGGGACGTCGAGCCGGCACCGATCACAGAGCAGGAGGTGGGTGAATACCGAGAGCAAGACCGTTTCTTGCCAGTGAGGTACTTGCCTCAAGATTGGTCAACTGCTAAGCTGATGGCCGGTTCAAACAGATAGCAAACGTCTCCCGCATCATGAAGGCATCTGTGCCCGGCACTGCCAAAATCTCGAAGGAGGCCAAGGAGTGTGTGCAAGAATGCGTCTCCGAGTTCATCAGCTTCATCACTTCCGAGGCGGCCGAGAAGTGTCAAATGGAGAAGCGCAAGACCATTGGTGGGGAGGAGACTCTCTGGGCCATGCTCACTCTGGGCTTTGAGAACTATGCGGAGACTCTCAAGATTCATCTCGCAAAGCTGCGTCAGGTACGCTCCGAATTCTTGTACAGCGTGGGATGACCTAGCATACCACTCTGAAGCCCCAGAATCAGTCAAACGCGTCCGGCGCGAATGCACGACCAGATACTGGAACCTCAAGCGACGCACGCGAGGAATAGCTCGTTGTCGCAGTATGCACCGTGTAACACCGTACCAGTCTCACTCTCAGCACTGTTGTAGACTGCTATGACTCTGGCTTCCCAAGAGCTCTTGACGGAAAATGACCTGCGACTCCGCCGATGCTTCGTACTTATCTCGTGTCCTCTGCACGTCGATACTCTCTTGCATAAAATTGTACTGTTTGTACCATACAGCTTGTGACTTCCACGTTAAATTTCACCTTTACCCTTGATGGAATGCTGCTTTGCTTGCAAAGTGCTATAAGCTTGAATACATGCGTAATGACCGCATCGTCGGGCGCCTTAACTCTGACCTTCGCTTCCATCATGCCTTTTGGCGAAGTCGTCTGTGGTGCTCCAGGCAGCGGCAAGTCTACGTACTGCTACGGAAAGAACCAGCTATTCAACGCACTCAACAGGCCCATTGCCATTGTCAACCTCGACCCTGCAAATGATAGTATCCCGTACCCCTGCGCAATAGACATTTCGTCCCTCGTCACGCTTGATGCTGTCATGCAAGAGCACGGCCTGGGTCCGAACGAAGGAATGCTGTATTGCATGGAGTATCTTGAGGCAAACTATGATTGGCTCGAGGACCGACTGAAGAAGCTCAGCGACGACGCCTACGTTCTCTTCGACCTTCCAGGCCAGGTCGAAATCAGCACGAACCACGAAAGTGTGCGGCGTATAATACGCCGGCTGACCAAGAACGGGTTTAGGGTGCGTCATGCGTACATTCCGATGGAAGCTTAGACTGACCAAGCCGTACCCTAGCTAGCTGCCGTACATTTATGCGACGCACACTACGTGACGGACGCCTCAAAGTTTGTTTCTGTGCTCATGCTCTCGCTACGCGCAATGCTACACCTCGAGCTTCCGCATGTCAACGTGCTCTCGAAGATAGACCTGATTGCGCAATACGGCGAGCTCGGTGCGCTCTAGCCGTCGTTCCCCGCCACGTGCTCCACGCTGACATCGTTCTATAGACTTCAACCTCGACTTCTATACCGAGGTTCAGGACCTGGCATACCTGGAGAATGCACTTACCGCCACATCTCCGCGATACAAAGAATTAAATATGGCTATATGCTCTCTTGTAGAAGATTTCGGCCTCGTCGGCTTCGAGACACTTGCGGTCGAGGTCTGTACATCCCTATTCTCATGCCCTACACTGCGCTAACACTTGTACAGGACAAAGAGTCCATGCTCCACCTGATGCGCATTATAGATAAAGCGACTGGCTGCGTCTTCGTTCCGCCACCAGACGCACGGGTTCCGCAGGGTGCAGTGAACAATACTGGTGCTCCGCCGACGCAGAGGCCGAACATGTTTAGCCTCATGTCGAGCGCTATAGGCCCGATGCCTGGACCACGCAGCGACGTGCGCGACGTCCAGGAGCGCTGGATCGACGCGCGAGAGGAGTATGATGAGTGGGAGCGTGCGCAGTGGCGAAAGGAAGGAATTGCAGTACAGGAGCAGGCGCGGAAGAAAAATCACATACGGCAGCGTGGTGTACAAACTCGCGATAAAGATATCCCAATGTCGACTTCATAGGAGTTCATTCACACCGTGTAAATTAGAGAACAAGACCGCTCAATTCAATATTTCAGAACTCTACCCTTTTTCGAGTCCAGACTCTACGAAAGGAATAACACTAAAAACATTTATATGATCTCCTGGAGATAGACTAGAGGGCCGTTTCGAACGCTTGTCGAGGGTCGTACAGTTGCATGATAAGCTGCTTCACACCAGCCATCCACAAACCAATATCATCTGTCATAGAACCAGTCCTGAGGAGGTCGATGTGGATCGCAAGTGCGGACTCGCGATCTCGAGCTTCCATAGCTGTGAAAGTACGCGTGAGCAAGGGCAGAGGGAAATGAGACGGTAACAGGACATACCGCGTGTTAGCTCTAAGAGCTGATCGCAGACCGGTTTCGACAGCATTTCGCAATTGAGAGCGTCGAACAGCGGGTTAATGCGACGTTCGAGGTCATCAGCGAGACGCTTTTGCTGAGGCTTGGAGGCTCATAATTAACTTCAACTTGCACACCGACCGTGATAAAACTTACTGGAGTCGTTTGTTTGACGATCTCGAGCTGTTGGGAGATGATGTTGAAGATCGGCCTCAGGTGATCTGGGATGTGGCTCCTATCGCCGGGAGCTGTTGGCACTATCAGCTCAACGTCTTAAAGTGCTTGGACAAATGAACACATACGATATCTCGGCTGCGGTGGGCCCGGCTTCGCCTTCGGCGGCGCGGAAGGGGCGAGTTGTCCGGACCCAGGAGGAGGCGCCATCGAGGGAGCACCAGCAGGTGGCATACCGAGCCTCGCGGCGCCACCAGGAGGCGGAGGCGCGAACGAACCCTGTTGCGGCGGTAGCGCAAAGCCTCCCTGCGGGGGCGGCGGAGCATACCCGCCTTGCTGAGGGGGTGGAGGCGTATACACACCCGGCTGCTGCGGTGGCGGCGTTCCGCGTGTGAGCGCGGGTGAAGGCGTGCCACGCATCGGCGGCGGCCCAGGCGGAAGATGTGTTGGAGCCGCAGGGGGCGTCTGGTGGGACACGTGGCCGCGAGGCGGAGGCATGGTAAATTGCCCCTGCGATGACGGGCCTCGACTGAGCCCAAGGCCCTGCGATGGCGACATCATGTGCGACGGCGGGGGAGCCGTGCCCTGTGGGGGTCCCTGCGACGGAGCACCATGCGGAGGGTATGGTCCAGGTGCTTGTTGAGGAGGGGGAGGCATACGCTGGCCTTGTGGTGGCGGCGGCGGTCTCTGCTGCACGCTGCCTGGGCGTGGCGGTGGCGGCAATGCTGTCGGTGGCTGTCCATGTGTTGGGGTGGGGGGCATAATGCCCTGCGATGGCGCATTAGGGAAGGGGGATATGATTGCCGAAGGCTTACTGGCGTTTGTATTCGCGTTCGCAGGCGTACGGCGCGCGGTAACGTGAGCAGGCACGTCGTTCCATCCACCGTTGTCGCGCTTGATGACAGGACCCTTCGGCGGAGGGGCTAAAGGAGCTGATGGAGTGCTACGGCGGGGTGGGGGAGGCATAGCAGGCTGCTGATTGGGCACGGCCGGTTGGCCATATGGTCCGGACGGGTATCCGGACGGTGCTGGTGGCTGGTGACCTGACTGGCCCGGCGCGACAGGTCGTGCGCCATATTGAGTAGCAGGAAGAGCATACGCAGGAGCTCCACCAT
>NW_006767718.1:6099-8445 GCF_000300595.1 Phanerochaete carnosa HHB-10118-sp | reverse complement strand
GGATACAAAAAGTATTTTACCAGCTTCAAGACTGACAAAACGCATGGGATGGCCATGACCCTAGTTCCTTAATCAGCTCCGTCCCTCTGCCCTCTCTCTCTTGGACTGATTCTGAGTGTATTGAAGCTCTTACTGAAGTATCTTCGAGCTTTGCTTTAGCAAAACGTTGTTGAGTGCCAGTGGATCGTTACTGCCAAGGTACCACGCGTTATCATGGAGAAACGGTTACGAAGCGGGACACACACCAGTGCTGCTGTAAAGTTGCACATGAATGCTATGGCACCACCACTGCTCAGTTGGGCACACCTTTCGATGACTGGGGTGCTTACTCTGTGAACATCCTGGCAGACCTATCACTCATTCTGTACTGACTGTACTCTACAGCGCCAACAATCCATAGTGCGCAGTCGCTGCAATGAAGGCATTCGTAGGGGCGTGCCATGCTAGCTGACAATAGGCTCTGCATTCTGGGGCTTGAGTCATGAATAGACCAACTGTCCGCATTTCGGCGGAGATGACCTCGATGTTATTTATACAGCGGAAACGGTGCAGTACAGCAAGATTTACAACAGTTACAACTGACCAGAGACGCCGAGACCTATGCATTGAGGACTGCAGAAACTTTAGCACTAATCATGGACAGATTCCCAGATTCTTCTTGGAATAGGTGGTAGTGGTTCCCGTGCAAGAAAACCTCGTCCAATGAGCCAATGAGCGGGACGAAGCCGTGGCCAGAATTCGACTCTGTGCGGAACAGCATGACATGCCCCTTGTACTGCGGCATCACATGCGCATAGAGTGTATAAATGTTGGTGAGGGTGCAGACCTCGATGTTGTGCTTCAAACGTGCACCTTGCTCTCCCATGTTGCTGAGCGGCAGCTTGATGATGCTCATCACAGTCAGTAGGACAACATGCGCAGCCTCTTCAATCTGTGTCTGCAGCAGCTTGGCCTCATGCATCGGGTGCACCGACGTGTGAAGTACGAAGAGGTTGATGGTCCAGCCCTCATCCTGCGTGAGGCGCGCCATCTCGACTGCGACATGTCCACTGTAGGAGTAGCCTAAGATGTTAAATGGTGCAGCGTCGGGCTCGGTAGTACCAATGCGGGCCAGCTCCTCGACAATATGCGCATAGTAGTACTTGGCATGGTTTTCGACGGTGTGGATGCCTGGATTGCACAAGGTGTTGGCGTGATCTGTGGACACCTGGTCTTGAGGGAAGTCATCGGGCGTGACATACCCAGGGTCATTGAGAGCTATGACATTGAACAAGTTGGTGGAGCGAGACAGCGCAGTGAATGTGTGGCCGAGACCAGTGGCCATGAGAATGCAGAACAAAAATGGCTTGCGAGGCTCCTCAAAAGAGACAAGCACAGAGGGTACGTGGAACTCCTCGTATACCAGGGCAAGTGTCAGAGGTGTCATCGATATTTGATCAACTGGCCTAGTGGCAATTGCCTGCCTGATCTTGCCTGCCATTGCCTTGCCTACAGGCGAGTGGAACACATCCATTAGAGCGAACGGGATGTTGAAAGCTTCTTGCATTCGGAAGACCAAACGGGAGGCAAGGAGTGAATGGCCGCCCACATCAAAGAAGTTCGTGAACTGACGAATAGATGTGCAACCAAGAAGGGCTTCCATGATCCTACAGAGCTGTTTCTTGACCTCATCTTCAGGCTCGCCTGATCCGTCTTCCTCTGCGTCATTGTTCAGCATGCTATCAATGTTGGTTGCAGCACGGGCTCGGAGCTGATGGTGGTCCACCTTGCCGTTAGGCATCAGAGGAAGAGTTGGGATCCAGCACACGAGATGGAGAATCATATACGGCGGAAGACTCTTGTGCAGCAACTTGAGGAGTCGTGGTAAGAGGGAATGAGATTGCAAGGCCGATGTTGGTGCAGCAGTGACAGTGTATGCAATGAGCAGATTGTCTTTGCCTTTGTGGGACTTGAGATGGACGATGACGGCATCGTTGGCCAAGTCGGTTTGGCCACTTCGATCTCCGAGAGCTCCAGCCACTGTCCGCAGATCTTGATCTGGCCAGCGTTCATCTTCCCAATGAAATGCAACTGTCCATCCGGGCCCCATCTCATAGCATTACCCTGCACAAAGAATGAGACACATAAGGAAAGGACAAGCAGAGGCGACATACCGTGCGGTAATACCAAGCCACACCTGGGTTGAGTTCATCAAACCCAAGCTTGACGAAGGCCTTGGCCGACTCCTTTCGGGCACCTCAGATACTCTGGACTGACACCAGCACTGCCAATCACCAGCTCACCAAATCACCAGCTCACTGACCACACTTGGGGGCAACAAGCCAAACCCTGTGTGTCGACATGAGA
>NW_006767718.1:0-3308 GCF_000300595.1 Phanerochaete carnosa HHB-10118-sp | reverse complement strand
GCACATAACTACTCTACATAGGTACAGGTACATATGTCAGAAGGTTTGGAGTTTATTAGACAAAGGGGAGGGGAGGAATTGAGCCAAGAATGGCCCCAAAAAGCGAAATTGATGTAGGGAGCCAGATAGCCGGGTAGCAGCTTGGTGGCACTTGATGGAGCTGATGGGGCTTAAGTCCGCGCTACATCCGCAAAAACTCGACTCTTGGCGAGTATTTTGTGAATAGCGGGCTCAATATTGGTTTCTGACATATGTTTAGTATAGCAAATATGTTCAAACATATGTTCTCCACCTTCCCATGTCATAAAACAAAAACAAGCGCCCAAAGCGGTATGTTATGGCATGTCTCCCAAATGTGGTCTATATTTCAATCCCAGTTGATGGAAACACCATATATAGCATGCCGAGAGGTGCCGGAGAGGCTCTACAGGCCCTACGCGGTTGCTAGCTCAGTTACTAGTAAGTAATACGTCGCACACCGTAGTAGTTACTGCCACATGATTAATCAAACATGCACCAAAGGTTGAGCCGTGGGCTTGCAAAGCTTAGGACAAGTATTTATATGCTACGAACATGAGCATATTTGTGTGTGATAGGCTGCTATTGCATGTACCCACCGTACTGCAGCCTCCAGAGGGCATGCGACTGTGCTACAAGCCATGTTATGATGAGGTTCGCGAAGGGGCACCTACGGCGAATGCCAGGCGGTGGTGCACAATTGTGCCTGGTCACACTAGCAGGGACCACCCAGTCTGGTAAGTCAACGTCCTGTCTCGTATGTGTATATAAAATCGTTCTTACCATGTTTTGAGCCCAGAGAACGGCAACACATTTGGTGCACCCAAGCCTGGGCTTTCGGGCCAGGCTTGGGCTTGACTACGCTCTGAGCCCGGCCTTGAGCCCGCTGCCAGGCTTAACTCTGGTCAGGCTTTTTGGGCCGGGCTTGGTGGGCTCGCAGGCTTTGAGGCCCGGCCCGCACATCACTATTTGTCGTCACGGCGCTTCTCGCCATGGACGACGTTCAGGTGGGTCATCCCCCTTCTCTTCGTGGCTCTCTTCTTTCTTCTCAATGCAAATGTGCATTCCAACTGACACGTGTGTTACAAGACGTCATGTCTAACCTAACACGAAAGGTGCGGAGAGCGCCGACAATATAGTCGGCACAGAAACCCCAACCTCTAGACCCTCTGGTGCTGCTGACCACTGACCAAGCATAGAATTTGGCTGCAATAGGCTGCTCTGCTTTGTACTAGTGTATATAAGCTTCCTAATAAATTTTACTGAATTTATCATTTTCGGCACAATTTTCTTTGGCTCTGGTATGGTTTTGATCCTGGGCCGGGCCTACTGAGACTTGAGGCATTGAAGACGGCAACTTTGGAAACTTTTCCGTCATAAAAGAAAATTCCGGTGAGCAAAAAGTCAAAAGTCAAAAGTCAAAAGTATCCGGCATAAAGTGAAAAGTAAAAAGTACCCCGTCTATCTGTCGAGACAGAAAGCTTACGGTATGCCGGTTGAATAAAAAAGCACCCGGTCAGCACAGAAGATTTACATTGTGCTTACAAACAAGGAATCTACGGTCAACACAAGTCAGTCACACAAATCATCGCCAGGAATACTACAATTCTTTGGTTTGTTACACTTTGGATACGAATCTGCGGTTTAAACCTACATCTATGCGGTTTGAATTTTTGAACACATTTACCGCCATAACGTCCGAGTGAATACAGTCAGAGAGAGGCAGAAGCCATGAAATTGACAAATTTCCGCGCAGTCGCAACAATCCGTCGACGACACATCCTACCTGCGCTCAATGCCCATGTTTTTCCTACACCTTCTCCCCTATATGCTCTCGTCACTGACGCCGGTCTTTCCTCATCTTGTTCGTCTCCCGGCCCATCGCCCTCTGCCGCTTCCCACATCTGCCCGACCGCCGAGCCTCGAGCGCTATCTGCGGTGGACGGTATGATCGCTGGGACTGCGTCCATGGATACTCCACTTGTGCGGTTCATTACGAGCTTTTGTAAGTAATGCTCCCTGGTTTCCTTTCTTTCCTTTTCGAAACGAGAGTGGACCGGGCGCAGCAACTACTCGGCTTGTTTGGTGATGTTGAGAGTGATCATGATGCCGTCAATGGTGTGCTCTGTCGGTACCAACAAAATGTCTGCACTCGTAACATAATTCTCCGTGTACCAGCGACTCCCGAATTGTAGTTTGCCTGATTCGAGAGCCCAGGTCAGCTGCGCGCAGTGCAACACAGAGCACAAGATTCTCTTTGCGACCACAAAGTCGTGGTATTCCGGCCCGCCATGAACGATACAAAGGCAGCGCATGTGCGGGGAATCAATGACGGGTCGCAAGCCGTCCCAAGCGAGGTTGTTTGCAACTTCGACGTCGATAAATTGGAGTTCGAGAGCAATGCTATCGATATGCACGAATAGAGATCCTGCATCCTGGCCCACACTTGAACGACAAACCCTAACGCTAGCGCCGATGATGTTAGGAATAGATTGATTTGGACTGAATGACTGACATTAGATCTTCACCATGCCTTATGAAGAATAACCAGTGAGCCTGGCACTTTTTGCATGAATCAGAACATCTACCGAGCGTATTGCCGTACACGCCGTACACAAACGCGTCTCCGGGTTCATTCGGTACCAATGCAAGCAGTCTGTGAAAGGTGGTGTCCCATGTGCTCATCAGGAAGCAGCATCTGACTACGTAGCGAGGGCGCTTGCTACCCTGAGCCACCGCATCTGCCCTTGTCGGGTAGCGCACGCGTAGAGGCTCAGGAGTGCCTGGTAGTACCCAGCGGCAGCGCACACATTTTAGGGGTCACTACGGTATGCCAGAAGTTATATATTGGTTATTCAAGCTACAATGTGCAAATTTGTATGCGGGACACACACCTATGTCATTACTGGACTAAAATTAGATTAATGCACCGAAGAGCAGCACTCCAAGGCAAACTCGTGTGGATGTTCAAGCTCAAGCTCAAGAGGCGTCTGCCAAAGTACAAAGACGTCTGCCCTAAAGTGTTGGATGATGGCGCGACGGACGAAGGTAAGTGCTCGAACATCTCGTCGTCCCAGCTTCCACATCAGCCCATGGTAATGCAGCTCGACCATCCCTTCGGTATGCTGCCGAGACTATAGCCGTCACTGACTCTCCGCCTTCCCTGGGACTCTGGAAGAACAGACAAGAGCTGGCTGTGGTAGTCGAAGCTCGTGATATTCCCGGACCCCAAGCATACTGCTACCGACATGCCGCGTTACCATCGGCGGAGCAAGCAAGAAAAATGACAG
>NW_006767717.1:3843-8502 GCF_000300595.1 Phanerochaete carnosa HHB-10118-sp | reverse complement strand
GCCCGAGAGCTTCAATTACTAGGCTTATTAGCAATGAGTAGCTTGTATTTTAAGAGTAGTAACATGTACTATATACTGCATTTAAAATCAGGGAAAAAACGGTATAAAAATGATGTATATACATGGGGGAAGCGTCGTCGTCGTCGCCCACAGCGAGCACGCAGGCGGGAGCGATGGCGCCGTGTGTGCCATCAGGGGATGGCGGTGTTGGTGGCGGGGCCGATGGATGACGCTCAGATAACGGAGCCATCACCGTGATGGAGGATAGCGCCCGGGGCATATCGCTCGGGGGGGCTTACAGGCGTAGGAGGGGTCTTCCAAATGCATACTTGGTATATTTTAGAAAGATATCAGCGTGCTAGTGGCTCTTACGCAAATTGCGCGAATTAGCGTGGCAAACAGGGGGGGGTATGTCACGCTTATAAGTTTTAAAATACGTAAGCTCCAGGTGCTTCTCAGCCTGCACAAATTCGTTTTCGCCTAATAAAGTGCGAAATTTATGAACTATTTGTTGCAAAGCTCTGCGGCTGAGCGCGCAAGTGACGCGCCCTATCTTCAAATAAGGAAGTACCGGGGGCCCGACCTTTTCTCACGGCTGTCGTTAAGGCTGTGACGTAATGCGCCTCCGGTACGCGAGGAGGCCTATGGTCCATCTTTCCTAACGGCGGCCCCTGACTCGAAAGCTACAGCTATGGGCGAGCTCTTCTGTCATCTCCTACTAGGCGGCAACCATGCTCTTGCATTCTCTCCGGCTAGCTGACGCTCTATATCGCCCGAATACATCTGGTATGAACACGCCGGACGCCCTGTCGACCCCTTTCCACCAACCGCACTCTGTCATGAATATTACATATCCTGGATGGTTCTCCCGGGTTCCATAGTATTCTTTTACTTTCTATACACCTCTGTATATTCGTAGGATATTCTAGGTATTCAGTCTGACATGTATAAAAGGAGCTTGTACTGCTCAATAACAAGCCAGACTCGAGCTGGTCTTTCCTCACTCACATTCCTCTCGTCTGTCTCCTCAGCACTGTCGTAGCTCAGTCCAGTTGGATTGTTAGTTGCTGACATTAGCTCGAGTCTCCACCAACTGCCCTACGACGATCCTCGCCACTCCCACTCCAACCATCACACATCTCCACACGACGATCCACCCTATACGCACATCCGACTCTCACCCTAGCTCCTAACCCTACCGAATTCTATCGCATCAAGACCCAGACCCCTGGAACCTTTCTCCGTGCACTTGCGTGTCTTTTACCACATCACACACCCCGAAGCCACCTCTGTAATCACCAGCCCTTAGGCGGCTGGACAGAGCTCCGTCCAATTAGAATCGTACACCGCCCTACCATAGGTGGTGTTAAACGCTTTGCGCAGTGCAAGCGGATATTCCTGAGTACGATGTGGCAACCGGCTGAGGCTGGGCGTCGGAAAAGAGATAGCAGTTAGATCGACGATCCCTGTCAGGGCATCGGACCGAAGAGACACAATCGCTCTTTGGGCTGCTATACTATTCATAGAACTGTATTAAGATAGCGTTTCGGCTCTTTTTTCGGAAAATTCCTATCTGTGGCGAACTCTACCCCTGATCTGGTCGTTACAACACGATTAGTACCAGGGTTTGCTGCAACCAGCTCCACGGACCCGATACCCTATGACCACGCCCTCCTGCGATTGTAGAGGACATACACACCGAGAGCTAGAAGGAAGATCTATCTACCTACGAGGTGACAACTTACGGTACTGCGCGCAACAGCCCTGCCCGCATTCTCCGGATAATAGCAATCGTTGTCCCCGGTGTAGGGAAGGACTACGCGGAGAAATAGTACAGAGAGTTACTACAGGAGCACCCGCAGAATCTATCACAGCTCCACAACCCAGAGCATCCGGTTCAGAACCCAGAACCAGACGAGACACCTTTGAATCAGTTACTGACCATCTCCGCTCGATCGCCCTCGGAGAATCCGAAGCACCACCAGAGGGCCCACCAAACCCCGTGGAAGAAGCAGTAGAAGATTCTGACGCTTCGAACCCACCTTCTCGCCGCTCTCCTACTCCACCTTCATCCCCATCAGATCCCGGCGCGATGGCCGAGAACCAAGACAATGCCGCACTCATAAATGGAAGTGCGATGAAGCCCGATGCCTTCAATTGCACGAAGTCCAAGTATATCGCTTGGAAGACACAGATGAAGCTCTATGTAGTAACGCAAAGGAAGCGACTGCCTGAGCAATTCGACAGGGTCTTAATGATCTTGTCCTACATGAAAGGAGGTCATGCTGGCAAATACGTCGCCACATACATGAAGAAATACGACACCGATGAAGACACGGTGATCCAGACCACAAAAAAACTATGGGAGGATCTGGATAGACACTTCCTAATCGACGAGCAGGCCGAAGCCTACGACCGTTTGCAAGCAATGCAGATGGGAGCGCTATCGGCGCAAGAATTCTTCTCGAAGTTTGAGTTGTGCGCCTTCCAGGCGAATATTCACGACTTCGAAGTGCACTTCCAGGAACTCAAGTCGCTTCTAGAAAAAGCGCTCCGGGCCGACATCATTCGACTCCTGTACAATTCGTCGGAAGAACTCCCCGCCACATACGCACTCTACAAACAACGGGTCGCACGCATCGACCTGAACCAGCAGCAATACCGTAGGCGAAACCCGCAGTCCCAACGGCAAGGGCAATTCCAGCCACGGCAGCAGCAGACACAAAGTGCACCACGAACACCGGCTAACGTAGCCGCGCCGGCTGCAAACACCCCGGTTCAAACACGGTGCGACGGAACTGGTGTCACATTTGGCGGCAGGGGACAGCCAATGGATCTAGATCAAGCGCGACGCCAGGGTCTTTGTTTCCGATGTGGTCAACAGGGCCACATATCACGAAATTGCCCTAATTGGCAACAAGCTCAACAAGTACAAGCCGCGGAAACCCCGGTAGCTCCCATTGCCAATACGTTCGCACCACTCGCATCACTTAACGAAGCTCCTGCCGCGACGGCAGAACCGTTCGACTGGAAGAAGGCAATCCACGAAGAAATTTGTGCGGCCATAAAGGGTTTTGCAAGCGGTCAGCAGGGTGCGTAGCCGAGCTGACCAAAAAGAATTTCATGAACTATCTGTGTTCCTGGTTTGGTGTACCCATGTATATACCAGAAAAAGGGACGTCCGCAGAGCGGCGCGGAGAGGCTCAACCCTCTTGCTTAATTCCCCCAAATAAAAAATTATTGCCTACACCAGAACATCAGACCAAATCTACGCAGTGGCAGCACCACACACCTTGGACAGCGGCTTGGATCCGCCAATGGATAATCAGCAAAGAAGCCTCGGCGCTTAGATTGCTGACTGAATGGGTACACTCAAAGAAGAGTGTTAATGCCTCTGAAGCCTGTATAAACCAAATCAGGCAGATGAAAGAAGAAGAAGCCATAGACTTCTTAAATGAACTAAGAAAGCAGCCTCGATTCATCCGAGGAAGGAAGGGGACACAAATGGACGTCCCCATGATCATAACCACCCTGGACACGCAGCAGCGATTATCAGTCAAAGCGCTATTAGACACAGGATGTACCGGATCTTCCATTGATGCGCAGTTTGTCCGCAACAACAACATCGCTACAAAGAAACTGCCATCACCAATCCCTGTCTATAATGCAGATGGCACGCATAATACCGGCGGCGCTATCACAGACTTCGTTGAACTAAGGGTGGAAATTCAGGACCATGTAGAACGACTTCCTCTCGCAGTCACAAATCTAGGGAAGACTCCAATTTTCCTTGGATATGAGTGGTTACAGATTCATAACCCATCTATCGATTGGCAAAAGCAAATCATTCAGTTTGATCGGTGCCCGATTACCTGCAAACACGCAGCCCGATTAATTGATATAGATGCCGATCATGAGGAGCCCAGCGATCCGGAGGCTCGCCTAGAAGAAGGGGATAGAATCTTCATTTTAGACCATGAAACGTACTTCGCGACAGGAGCAGCACACATTCGCACCACAGCCACTGATCTAGCGATCAAAGAAAGCCTGAAACACGAAGCCAAGACCTTTGAAAATACCGTCCCGAGTCACTATCACGACTACTCCGACGTATTTAGCAAAGAGGACTTTGATTCTTTACCGCAAAGACAACCGTGGGACCATGCGATCGAACTTACATCAGGCGCGCAACCGATCAGTTGCAAAGTTTACCCTATTTCTGTAAACGAACAAAAAGAACTTGATGAGTTCATAGAAGAGAACCTCCGAACCGGGAGAATTCGACCATCAAAATCTCCGTGGGCTTCTCCTTTCTTCTTCGTCAAGAAAAAAGATGGACGACTTTGACCCGTACAAGACTATCGAAAGCTGAATGAGCTGACGATAAAAAACCGCTACCCACTTCCTTTGATACAGGAACTAGTAGACAAGTTGAAGCAGGTGCGGTACTTTACGAAATTAGATGTCCGATGGGGATACAACAACATCCGCATCAAAGAAGGAGACGAAGAGAAGGCAGCATTCCTAACGAATCGAGGACTATTCGAGCCGCTTGTCATGTTTTTTGGTCTCACCAATTCACCGGCTACGTTCCAAACCATGATGAACGACATATTCCGAGATCTCATTAGTCAAGAACACGTGGTAGTCTATCTAGAC
>NW_006767717.1:0-3645 GCF_000300595.1 Phanerochaete carnosa HHB-10118-sp | reverse complement strand
AGCAAAGAGGACTTTGATTCTTTACCGCAAAGACAACCGTGGGACCATGCGATCGAACTTACATCAGGCGCGCAACCGATCAGTTGCAAAGTTTACCCTATTTCTGTAAACGAACAAAAAGAACTTGATGAGTTCATAGAAGAGAACCTCCGAACCGGGAGAATTCGACCATCAAAATCTCCGTGGGCTTCTCCTTTCTTCTTCGTCAAGAAAAAAGATGGACGACTTTGACCCGTACAAGACTATCGAAAGCTGAATGAGCTGACGATAAAAAACCGCTACCCACTTCCTTTGATACAGGAACTAGTAGACAAGTTGAAGCAGGTGCGGTACTTTACGAAATTAGATGTCCGATGGGGATACAACAACATCCGCATCAAAGAAGGAGACGAAGAGAAGGCAGCATTCCTAACGAATCGAGGACTATTCGAGCCGCTTGTCATGTTTTTTGGTCTCACCAATTCACCGGCTACGTTCCAAACCATGATGAACGACATATTCCGAGATCTCATTAGTCAAGAACACGTGGTAGTCTATCTAGACGATATCATGATCTTTACTCAAGATTTAAAAGAACACCGTCGGATCACGCGGCAAGTTCTTCAGATCTTAAGAGAACACAAACTTTATCTGAAACCAGAAAAGTGCGAGTTCGAGAAAGCGGAGATAGAATACCTTGGGATGATAGTAGAAAAAGGAGTTGTTCGCATGGACCCCGTCAAGATAGAAGGAGTTGTCAATTGGCCACGGCCCGAAAGTAAACGAGACATTCAGGCATTCCTCGGGTTTACCAACTTCTACCGAAGATTCATCCGAGATTACGGCAAAATAGCAAAGCCACTCAGTTCACTAACGGGCAATGCTACTTTCGAATGGACCGTCAAACAAGAAGTAGCCTTCACAAGCCTAAAGAACGCTCTCTGTACAGCACCAGTGCTAGCCATACCTAATGACAACGACTCATATCGAGTAGAATGCGACGCCTCGGACTTCGCCATAGGAGCAGAATTAGCCCAGAAGCAAGATGGCAAATGGAAGCCTGTTGCTTATCTGTCAAAAGCCATGACAGCTGCCGAAAGGAATTACGAGATTTACGATAAGGAACTTCTCGCAATCATGACTAGCCTTGATGAATGGCGTCAGTACCTCATGGGCGCCGTACATCCGTTTGAAATATGGACGGATCACAAGAATCTAGAATACTTCCGGAAGCCGCAGAAGCTCAACCGACGACAAGCCCGATGGGTAACCGAGCTGGCTGAATATCAATACTCGTTACATCATAAGCCCGGTAAATCTAATGGCAAAGCCGACGGACTATCTCGCCAAAAGAGGCACAATGCAGGAAAAGAGGACAATTCCGATATCGTATTACTAAAACCAGAACATTCCCGTGCCTTGATTCGTAGTACTGTATTTAGTTTAGAAGGAATCGACCAGGACTGGGTCACAGAAATTAAAAAACACAAAAAGAACCGAGATTCGTTAGTTACCGTAGCTTTACAGAACAAGGACAAAGACTGGAACGAAGATAGTACCGGACTCGTGACATGGAAGAACCGTATTTACGTACCAGTAAATAGAAAACTCCGCGAGCAAATCATTGCTCATCACTACGATACCCCATTGGCTGGACATCCTGGTCAATACAAGACACATGAGATGGTCACACGTAACTACTGGTGGCCCCGAATTCGAGAAGATATCAGGAAATATGTGGCCGGATGCGAGAAATGCCAGAAGACCAAGGTCCATACGACGCGTCCTATCGGACTTCTATTCCCCAACAAAATTCCTTCACGACCCTGGGAAGTAATCTCTGTTGACAAGATAGGCGTATTGCCGGACTCCTTCGGATACAATGCCATCCTCGTAATCGTCTGCATGTACTCTAAGCAGATAATCACGATACCAAGTACCATTGAGCTTAACGCCAAAGGATGGGCAAAGGCACTCCGAGATAACGTAGTCGCACATCATGGATTACCTCGAAAGATCATCAGCGATAGGGGAACTGAATTTAAGAATCAGTTTATTTCCGAACTGTACCGATCACTTGGAATCGAAGCCAACCCCTCGACCGCGTATCACCCCCAGACAGACGGACAGACGGAACGCATCAATCGCGAGATAGAACAATATCTCCGATTATTCATTAACTACCGACAAGCAGATTGGGCTGAATGGTTGCCACTCGCGGCCTTTTCATATAACAATAAAGTTCATTCGTCCACTGGGTATACTCCCTTCTTCGTCAATAAAGGATATCACCCTTATGAAGGAACCCAACCAGTGCGAGAAGGACTAAGTGAAAATGTCCAACAATTTGTCGATAGAATGGATCGAGTGCGTGAGGATACTAGCGCAGCCATCAGCTTAGCACAGGAAACCATGAAGCGCTTCTATGACAGAAAAAGGAAGAGCGGACCGGAGTACAAAGTAGGAGATAAAGTTTGGCTAGAAGGAGTAAATATCCGAACCGACAGGCCAATGAAAAAGCTCGACGATAAGCGATACGGACCCTTCAAGGTTAAACGTAAAGTCGGCGCTTCTGCCTACAAGTTGGAACTCCCGCGTCAATGGAAACAACACCCCGTTTTCAATGAGAGCCTCCTTAGTCCCTTCAAAGAACCCGCGTATCCCTCACAACGACGAGAGCCGATAGTCCCTGACCTCGTAAATGGCGAGGAAGAATGGGAGGTCGAAGACATTCTTGATTCACGACGTGATCGGAACGGAAACCTAGAGTATCAGGTGCTCTGGAAGAACAGCCCCCACGGCGATCGCCGTTCCTGGGAATCACGGGCAAACTTGACCAATTGTCAAGAACTCCTTCAGGAATTCCACGCTAGACGTCCTGACAAACCCGCACCCATGATAATTCGAATTCCCCCTCTATTAACACGACCTGTCCATATACTCACACGCGATACCACTCTTTTGGTACAACGGACATCAGGAGACTGAAACAAGGCTGCGGATCAGTACACAGTGTACACACCGCTGGTACTTCCATAGCCTAGTCCCTGGTTCGTAGTGCTCGTACTTCCTTAACCAAGCTTCATAGAACTCCGCACTTCTTGGTAACCAGACTGAACTTCTGCTGTAATTAATATGTAGCTTATGTTGTAATCCTCCGCACACCTCTCATTGATGGCTATGTAATGAAAAGCAATATATTTAAACAAGTCAAGGGCATTACATGGTGCGTATGGGGTACAGGGACTACAATAGCATGGAATAACCTGCCATTGACCTAGATCCAATAAGACACTCAGGACTAACAGAGGTACTGAGGTACAAAACTGCGAAGGGAGTATGTCAATCAGGGTGCATATTGTCCGTATACAATGCGAGACTCATCTCTCAAGAGATGTACTACACGAAGAAAGTGCTGGGCAAGGCGTCAGTCTGCATTGCACTCGTCAAGGAGACAGGTAAGACTGTACAGGCATGCATGCCTGTGGTGCACACCCGCGTGGCTGACAGTTTTGGGCGTGCATCCGCTCACCATCCTGCTGCTCCTGCCGATACATGTACAGTGACACGCCCGTCATAGTTTGAAGCTAGCGTGTGATGGGCATGTACAAGCAGCTCCGAGTGCACTCTGTGTAGGTGACGTAGAGCTGCCGGCCCTCGCGGCCA
>NW_006767716.1:0-8507 GCF_000300595.1 Phanerochaete carnosa HHB-10118-sp | reverse complement strand
AGTTGTGGCAGCCAGAGCCAAGACAAAGGATGAGATGATGAAGTGCATGGCCGTGTGAGCAACGTGGAGTCCAAAGAACTGTGATGTTGTCGAGTGAAGAAAGGTGAGGAATGTGTGGTTTGGTTACAGTGGTCAGGCAAGCTTATATACATTGCAGGCCTGTCCAGCAAGCATCTGCACACCATGTCAGTAATTCTGCGGTGCACCATGATGCACAGAGCTTGGCGAGGCGGGGCGTGCCTCATCACACTGGCGGCCATTGCGACTGAAAATGTCGCATATCAGGGTCTGCAAAGCTTGGCTTCAGACTGAATTTGATGGCAACTCAGATGTCAGACATTGGAGGACAGCCAGGAGGAGTGCGGTTTCGAGTGCTGAAGTGATGTTTCAGACAGGCACTAGGCCTTGAGATTGACGTCGACATGATACTACATAGTCTGGTTAGCAGCAAATGCTGGGTCATGTGACTCAACAAAGCAAGTGTAAACAACGTGCAGAACGCGTCCCGCTTTCAGTGTCTAGACAGAAATAATCCTTGTTTCTTATGCCAATGCACCATATTCTACAGTTTGTATTATACTCCAAATTATATGATCAATATGCATATTTTCAGCTATTTTCGATATACTCTTCCAGCATACACCTTCTGCTACAAAGTCATATCTTGAGAAAATACAGCTAGTTGTCCAGTTTAGAAACCATATACAATGTGTCCAGCCATCTGTAATATTCGCAGAGATATTGAGGGCTCTTAGCACCCCTCTGTAGTCTGTTGCAATACTTTAGGTTGTCACTGTATTTTCTGGCCAGCTGATCCTGCCATATTAGGCAAGACAGCCATTCATGCATGGCGAGCGCAATTCTGCAGTGATGCTGCATGGTTCACTTCTTTTTGTTCACGCAAATGCTGTGTGAAAGAGCGCTGACATGTCTGTGCACAGCCCGTGGTCGAGATCCTGCCGTTCTTCTGCCATGCTCTCCATCGCATTCTCCATGGACAGGCTGGTAGGCAGCAGGAAGAAGTGCTGGGAACGGGTTAAGGCAATGTGGGCAGGCCAAGTAGGAAACATAGAGAAGGGGGGGAGGTGAGGCTTACGATGGGCACGCACGATGCGGTGAGGAAGCTCGAACATCAGCAATTTCCCAGAGCATCTGGAGGTGCCTGGAAGTGTCTGGAACATTTGGAACAGTCACCTCCAATACATCCAGTATCCAGAAAACCTTCTGGAGCCAGACATGTATTTATGGACCCAGTACAGACCAGATAGCACATCCAGAACCCAGACATGGCATTGGCACCCAGTGATCTCCAGTTTCACACAGGCTAGCAGCTTATTTTTTGGTATTGATAATTCAGCTTTTCTCACATGTATAGAAATGCAGCATGTATATATATATATTTATATCAAATTACATGGCTATCAAATACATTGTTGTTAACTGCGCACAAGGCTGTTTTGAGGCACCCCACAGTGGCTCGAAGTGTGTGTCTGCAATGTGCTGCATTAGCTTGTTGCCCTCCCTGTCCGCAGCACTTCAGATGATATACTAGTGCATAAACAGATATTAGCAATCAATGCATGATGCTTCACAGCAGAATAGCTGTACTCTATGACCTATGCACCTGCAATGGGATGATGTGCATGTGGTGAGCGTTGCACTCCCATATCCTACACACCTCAGCCAGCACCTGAACACAAAGTGGTTGTACACCCACTCATGGTAGGGGATGGCAGAAAGCACATCTTACCAGATCTCCTGTAGAAGAATGCAGTATGGTCCAGGCTGCTCACCATTTAGATACTTGGACAGCTGGCGCTGAATGTACTGGAGAATCATCATGACATGGTCTTGGCAACCACCTGCCATGGTAGTGAGTGGTGACATTCCATGTGAGCAGCTGCATCAAGTCTGGGACAGGACCTTCAGATTCTGGCTTACACCTGCCTTGAGTGCACGATCTGATATACCAATGAGCAATGGGAGCAGCCCTCAGGTTAGCAGCAGCCTTGCACATTAACACACATCTCTGCTCACCACAACAACTGCTCCAGCAAATTATGTAGGCACTATGTACGCACATGCTAAGTGTGACGCTGTCAAGCATCTATCTTGACAGGACACAAACTGTGCGACATGGTCACATCTGGGGACGATGATAAACTAGGCCAGAACTCACTGGTGTATGGCTGGATTGCCTCCTCGCATTGCTGTCCTCGTCCAGGTCATGTGAAGGCCTTAGAAGATGCCGTGAGAGTGCTGTTCGGATTTGCGAGCCCACCGACAGACTCCGCTGCCCCCTGCACTTTTCTGTCACTTGTAGCGCCATCACTGACTCACTCAATTTGCCCTCTCCCAACACTGAACACTGGAATAGCTCGACCCAAGGCCGCAGTCCAGCAAACCTCAGAGGAACTCCCGGCTACCCTCGCAACCTGAGAGTAGTCCTCTCTTTTCCTGCCTGACAATGCACATAAGCTCTTAAACCATGTGCACTGACCAGGGTGCTTACTTGCAGGCACAACACTGTGTGCTCTCAAGATACTATGCGCGCAGAGTCGTAGGCATCCTATCTGTAAGGTTCGGCTTCGGTAGGCACTTGACGAGTCGAGTAATCAGTGAGTCAGCGGCTACGTTGCAGGACCTCGGGAATGAGGATCTGAGCTTGCGAGAGGTTATCACACCAGAGAAAGAGTGGGGTAAGTCTCGATTCTCGAGAAACTACCATACACCATTGTATCTATGCCTATATATACTAGAAGTCCTACCCTAAGTCATAATGAGGAGCCGAGACAGATCCGAAGAAAGTCAGGATGAGTCGAAGGGAGTCATGGGGAGTCAAAGGATAAAAGGAATAGGAACAAAGGAGGGGATACGAAACACAAGACACATGAGGTGTTGAGAGCTCAGGCCGATGAGGCGGGCAGGCGCACTGATGGCATCAGGTGCCACAAAGCCTGTCGTCCTACAAGGGGAGGGTTAGTGCCCTAGCCCTTACACTATCGCGCACTGCACAAGCAATGTGCAGAAGCTGGTGGCATGTACAAGATTGTCAGTAAGGGTGTCATTGGCAGAGAGGAAGTCATCCAGCGGTGCCATGGTGGGCTCAGCAATGCTGTTCATATGTGTTTTGCAGTCTGTGATGCTTATAGTTTCAAATGAACAGGAGGCAGCATGCTCGAGGATTGATAGGAAGACCAAACATACGTAGTAGTGTGGATGTTGATACCCTTGATGAGGTATTTGTGGTACAGGTTGCACGTCCATTCTCGATATCATCAGGTTCCAACATGAAGCTACACTCACTGTTTGGTAGTCCTTCTGCTCTTCCATCAAAACCTCCCAAGTTTGAGCCACTAACAAGATGTGACTAGATGTAAGCAAAGTCATTAATGGCGAAAAATGTTATGAGTAGAAGAAGAGGACGAGTTGCAGACAATGGCTGATGGTAGTGTTGCCACAGCTTGGCTCAGCTCAGCTCTGGCTCTGCTTTTGATGGCTCTGCCTTTTTTGGTTGAGCCGAGTCAAGCCAAGCCACAGGTTAAGCTGCAGCTTATGGCGGCTATGGCTCTCAAGTGGCTTGAGCCAGCTACCCATCACAAAACGGAAGGTAGTTCACACAGGTACTGCAAAATATGCAATTCATTGGCCATTTCACTTTAATGTTGCTACATATGAGTATATCTCCTGCTTTCCAAGGCTTTCCAAGTCAAAGATCTTTTCATCCATGCCCAATCCCTGTGTGAAAGATAGAGAGTGGTTTTGTTTGAACTGAAACTTCAGCATTTGCAGCTCTTCTATTAGATCTCCACCCATTCTGTTGCGCTGGTCTGTGGCTGTCATCTTCCCAGATGAGAAAATGCGTTCGCAAGGGACAGCAGAGCCTTGGATGGGCAAGATGTCAATTGCCATGCTATAAATAGTGGGAAATCTGGCATTTGAGGCCTAATTTTTCGAAAAAAGCGTTAAAATTCAGTGTAAAATAGAGAAAGAATTCGGAATGCAAGGTTTAATAAAGCTGTACTCACCTGCCAATACACAAGGGCATCAACGCTTGGATCTGTGGGTTCTGCAATGTATGAAAACCACTCTTGTTCCACTGTTCGTGCTGCTAGGGCCTTTGCTTTGGTTTTGAACAAAAGGTTGTGGGCTTTTTGCTGTTGAGTCTCAGGCTCTGAAACAAATGACAGTGTGGTAGTGGAGGCCATCTGTGACTTGTATTTTTGCATCTGGAATATTTATACAGTAAGCAGAATATTCCAACAAAAAATTAAACAAAAAAGTGCAATACCTCTGCTAAAAATAACTTCTCTGCATCGTGAGCCTTCTCTTGTGAACTATTCTGCTCAAACCATTCCAGCTTGTGAGCTGGATTGATAACTAACTGGTGTAAGAATTATAGGTGATAGTAATAAAATTGCCCTTACTTGTAGCTAGAATCTATGTGTCGCTTGCCTGGTTGTGATCACGATAATCAGCAAGTTTGTCCAAACCTTGCTGAATGATATCTGCAGCATGTGATAGCTGAGTCTGCCTGTCTTCCCAGCATTGCTTCATTGCCTCAAATGCAGGCAAGATGTTAATGAGCGTTGGAGTTGACTGAGATGATAACATTTGCTGGAATGCATGTGAAATCTGTTTTAACATTAGTTAATGCATTTTTTTATTTGGAGAAATGTGACTTACCTGAAGGATTTTATGAAATATCTGCAATGCCTTCCACCCTTCACCGTTAAGGCTGTACTTGCGCAGATCTGCAAACTCAGCCCCATGGAGAAATTTCTCAATTGCCTGTAAATAACTTAGCGCATAGATTTTTCATGGTTGGTGCAAAAAAAATACCTCACAAAGAAGAATGGCTCTGTCAATCATGAGATATGTTAAAGACCAGCGAGTCTCAACATTCCAGAGAAGCTGAAGAGCACTTCTTTTCATTAATTTCAAAATATCTGCAAAGTGTTGTCTGCACAAAGAAGATGCACGTATCTAAGAGTTCTAAGTTAGACAATGATGCTGTAAAATTATATAAGACCTACCGCTCGTATAAGGGTACACAGCGTTGCAATCAGATTACGACAAATGGCATCAAGAAAATTGTCTGGAGAAAAAGCCTCAGGCTCAAAGTTTTGCAATGACTCTTTCACAAATTCAAGCTTGGTCATGGCACTGAGAACTGTTTGACATGCCAAGTTGACAATGTGCAGGAAGCATCTGAAAACAACTGAGAAATAATAATGAATCTTTCAAACAATTACTTGCTGAATGTGTTGCTGAAGTTTGTTGAATACAATCTGACGCCTCTTCAGCTCCTTCTCAAGAGCTTTCACACAGGTGTCATTGTTGCTAGCATTGTCCATGGTGATCCAGCCAATCTGGTTATTTTTTGTTAAAATAAAACATTTATGCAAGTAAGTGAACATACTATATAAGTGATCTTGATACGATTCAGAATATGAAGAAATGCAGCTGCGAGATGTTCACCTGTGTGTCTGGTAGGGACACGATGAAAGCTGATAAGATCTGCGCAAAGCTTCAGCTGTGGACAAGGATTATTGCCAGTGTCCTTAGTACCCAGATGCAGCCAATGCGCTGTGGCCGCCATGTATGGAAACAGATGAGGATCTGTCCACATGTCCATGGTGATGGAGATTTTCCCAGCTGCATTCTGAATAAAAAACTGAATTTAAACTTTTTTTTTGGAAAATTTTTGCCACTTACCTGCATATCCTGACTGAGCTCATCCAGATATTCTTCAAGAACCTCACCAACTCGAGCCCAAATGGTTGTGTGGTGAGGAATATTTTTCTTGCATAGCTCAGAACGCAACAACAAAAAGATGTTGTGTAGTCTCAGGTTGTCAACAACACTCAGCAACTGCAAATATTTAATCAGATCTAAAGTGTGAAAAAACTGCAATCAAATTCCTACCTGATCATCAACAACAATCCACTCTACAATGTAGTCAACAAAAAGCTCCTTGCTAAACTAAGGTCAGCCATCCTTGTGCTGCGCATCTGAACCTGCCTCTTCATGTTGGCAACAGCGCCATGCCTCGACGTAAGCAGTAGCGCTCTTTGCTGTGATTCTGATGCCCGCTTTGTCACATGCAGTAACCCAGGCATTGATGTGGTTGTCACAGAAATGTTGCTGGGATTGTCTGTACCTGCTGTGGTCCAGCCTGCCACCTGGTGCTTTGGATCTTATTGCTTTGCAAGTCTAATTAGTATATCTAGCAAATTGTGCAAAATTCAATAAACAAAATCACACAGGCAGAACTTGCACAGCTTTCGCCCACTTTCTTCTGTGGAGAAAGGACCAGATGTCATTTGCCTGCTTGCCATGTCTGTTGCCAGCAGGTCCACATGCTGGCAACTTCCGGCATTGACCAGCGACAGGCAAAGTCAGAGGACTTGCTGGCCGATGTGGAGTTGCGAAGATGAGAAATGGAGCTTGTCCTTGTGAAGGACCAGCACGGGGTGTAGGACTGGTAAGCAAGCTGTCACTGCTAGCAACAGCAGACAAGTCGAATAACTCATGATCTTCAGAGTGCGGATACTGCGCTACAGCGTCACGATTTACATATGGTCTAAAATCCAGTTATTAGACAGCTGTCATATATATAATCAGCTACGCACCTGTCTAGTTTCTCTGGAGTTTGTGCCTCTTTCTCGTTCTCAGTGTAGAGCTCTGGTACAGCCTGCTGTGTATGACAGCCTTTCTTTGGCATTGCTCACTTTATCAATGTCTCTCTCTCAGCCAGATCATGTGTTCCAGGCCCCTTCTTCCCCCCTCTCTTCTTCATTGGAGACTCCTGCACAGGCTCTTCAAAGACAAGATCTGAAGTACCACAGAGAATGAGATGAGATCAGGTGAATTTCAAAAATGTGCACCTGTAACCCTCCACTGAGTCATACTAGCTCCATTCTCAAATTCAATGTGCTTTGCAGTGGTTCTGCACCTCTTAGATGTCCTGCTAGGGGTAGCCGTAGACTGTTTTACCCCTCCTGAGGCTTGGATGTGAGCTTTGGGCATGGTGGCAAGCAAGGCAACGCGGCCCTTTCCTTATCAGGATGGCTTGACCGGCTATGAGCCAGAGCCAAGCTGCGCCATGCTGAGCTAAGCTACTGGTAAGCCATGAGCCGATTAACAGCTTGGCTCGGCTCCTACGTGGCTTGGCTTAACAGCTGAGCGGCTTTTGAGCCAAGCCATGGCAACACTAGCTGATGGTGACTTAGCAATTTCTATGGCGAATTGAACCGTGGGGATCCTGTAGCCGCGGGGGTTCTTGATCTGAGCTGCCAACCTCTCTGCGCACTTTGTACTGGATAATAACAGCTTTTCTGGAATGTGCTGGACGTGCTGGGCCGTCCTGGGAGTTACTGGAGCCAGTGTCCAGCACCTCCAGACGCTCCAGCACTTCCAGACTGATTGGGAAATTGCTGATGAGATCGGAGCCAACGGCTGCTCAGATGGCATGTACTAGAGATTGAGTGCCTCGTCAGGGATGTCTGCTGCATGCAAGACGTGAGAACAAACACTGACAACATCAGCTGCAGGAAACACGAACCGATAGGCCAGCCGCTGTGCGGGAACACAGACCAGCCATTCGTGACGCAAGCTGTGTACGAACGGCCTCCGTCAGCGTTCACGCCCTATGTGGCAGCAGCATGAAACCAACATGAATGTTTGGCTGCTGGGCCCCAGTGCTGTGCATGCACTTGCACGTGATCTGTTGGGATGACGAGCTGCAGTACCGTGTTGACGTCAATCTCAAGGCCTAGTGCCTGTCTGAAACATCACTTCAGCACTCGAAACCGCACTCCTCCTGGCTGTCCTCCAATGTCTGACATCTGAGTTGCCATCAAATTCAGTCTGAAGCCAAGCTTTGCAGACCCTGATATGCGACATTTTCAGTCGCAATGGCCGCCAGTGTGATGAGGCACGCCCCGCCTCGCCAAGCTCTGTGCATCATGGTGCACCGCAGAATTACTGACATGGTGTGCAGATGCTTGCTGGACAGGCCTGCAATGTATATAAGCTTGCCTGACCACTGTAACCAAACCACACATTCCTCACCTTTCTTCACTCGACAACATCACAGTTCTTTGGACTCCACGTTGCTCACACGGCCATGCACTTCATCATCTCATCCTTTGTCTTGGCTCTGGCTGCCACAACTGTTGTGTCAATGCTGTCCCCCACAATTTACCCCGGATTTCAGGGACTTGTGAGCGGCCCCTTGGTTCGTTGTGCTGGCGGGTTGCACGTGTCGACCTGCCAGGTAGACAACAGCTCTCAACTCAGCTTCTCCCCAAACGTGGCTGGTGCCATCTTAAATGCAACTGGGGTGAGTCTCCTCTTATGTCTCTGTGCGATCCGTGCGCTGACAGCCTTGACTTCCCCACAGGTCACCAACGTCTCCGCGTCCTTCACAATTTTGCCACTTAGCATGTTCGGGAACGGGAGTGAGGCTAACTTCCTCGGTGTGAACACCATGATTGGCCTTG
>NW_006767715.1:0-8522 GCF_000300595.1 Phanerochaete carnosa HHB-10118-sp | reverse complement strand
CACTCAGAGCAGCTCCTTGCGGAACGCTCGCAGCTTGGCTTCTGATGCAAGTGTTAAGTCCGAGATGATCTCCTTGGTAGTCGGCGAACTAAAGTGCTTTCCTATGTTGATATAGAGGTGTGCGGCAGTACAGTAGCTGCGTCCCAGGATCTTGACCGCGCAAAATGTCACCCGCGCCGAGCGGAAAGGCTACGGAAACACGGCCAGAGGGCATGCGCCGCGGACTAGCTGTGCCTGTTCCCACTGGTATGGTCGTGTGGACATACCATTACCAGTGAGGACAGCCGCAAGCTTATACGAATAGCCTCTGGTAGCGCAAGTCACGTTTCAGGCCCTAGGCCTGGGTGGTCGTAGTGCCCGGAAAGCGAGGTACCATGCCTGACTGAGACAGCGCAGGCATGTGTACGATTCTGTATGTCGTGATCGAAGCAATGCTAGAGGAACTTGACTCACTACACACTAGGCAGACGCATGCAGCAGGCTCGCCACAGCGCTTTAGGCCGCCTTAACCGAATCTGTTATTCTCTGTAGCCGAACCGTTGCAAGACGAATTATGGAGCGTTGGGGCGGTCATTACTCTCTTGCAGCGATCCCCATTGTCCTGATATCCATCCACCAAGCGGTAACGCTGCCACTTGTGGCTGCTACCCAGGGTAGATGAATGGTCGGTGCATGACGATATCCGAAAAGCTATAGCGCATATGGGATGGCTGCATAATAAATACAGACGGTGGCGAGGGGCAGAATGGAGATGGTCGCTATTTGATAAGGAGCACTAACGCGTCAAGCGTCTGGAGGTTATAGGAGACACAGTGGGGAATGATAGGAGGCAGGCATCTGGTTGGTGAGCGAGATAAGTGGCAGGGGTGCGTCCCCAAAGATGGAGAATGGGAGGAAAGCTGCCAGAAGCGGAGGTGAAGAGGCACGAGCGACCCGCGGTATCGAGTGGGAGTAGGGTTGGAGACCCGTGGGGTACACTGGGCCCTACGCCATCGAGGCGGAGGGCTCATAGCTCGGAGAGCAAGCAAGGGACATTTGGCAGGCGAGTTCGAGCGCAAGAGGCTGCTGGTCGTGAGTGCGGTCACTGTACGGAGACTAGGGCTGTATGTTGCCGCCGTCGGGCGAAACGCGATCATTTCGCGTCGGACTTGTCGTCTTCTGTCCGAAAGCGGCCGCGACTTAGACGCTGGCCCATCCCCAAGAGTTCAAGTCTGTTGCAATGTGTATAAGTCCCTCCCCAACACATTCCTACCCTGTCGCTCTTTTTTGCCCCCTCGTCCCACATCTAAGCCCACCGAGCCCGTTCTTGACTCTAGGTTGTTTCGCTGATTTACTTCGAGCAATGGGTGCGCATGATTGACTACAAACCCCGCTAACCCGCTCACAGGACTCGTCCTCTTTCCAGCCACTCTCGCATCCCGTCCCTCCGTGTCTTCCCCGCTCGCCCGCCCCACATCTATCGACGGCCCCGCATACCTCTCCACACGTCCGCAGCCAAAACGCAACCTCTCCATCACTCCCGTGCACTTCCCCACCTCGCGCCCATTACGGCCGTTCCCGAGCATTGCGCAACCGCTTTCGCCGCTCTCGCCCACCTCTTCGCGGAAAGCAATCAAAATCATCGAGCCTCCAAAGAACTTCAAGTCCGAGTTCGTCCTGAATCTCACCCAGGCTGAGTTCAGTCGCCAGGACTGAGCCCGAGCTGCGCCGACGGGGTAGAGATGGTGTGGTTGAGTCGCTGCGCCGCGGGCAAGTGTGGTCACGGCGTGGGGGGGGGGGGGCGCATGGAGCAGTGCAGGAGGTGCTATTTATTGGGGCTACGCAGTGGCTGCAGCTTTCATTAGCTGCGATGAATCTCAGCAACGAGTATTAGTCTCAGGACGATCATAAAGCCTCTTCGTGTCGTGCTCGCGATGTCAAGCCCAAGACGCGCTGAAAGTCGTTCACCCATGTTGACGCGTCTCTTACCAACAACCATTCGCGTCTCATCCGTCACCATTTCGACCTGCGTACACGCTCTGTCGGCGCCGACTAGACTCACCTCACTCTTCGCAATCCTTTCTATCTATCCACCTACCTTACGCCAGGCACTGTAGACTAGACGAAAAGCCGATGTTTGTTTCCTGCATTTCTCGTGTCTTCCTATTCTCCATTCTCAAGCAGATACCCCGCCACATCCTACATATTCTCCACCCTACCCTCGTCCGACTGTTCACAGTCCCTTTTCTTGTCTCAATCAGTCTCTGGCTTGCGTCGAGAGTCACTTTTACCCTTATCCTGCCGCGGCCTTCCTCTTACTGTAGACAAGCTTCTTACTTTTGCCTTGACGCCTTCCACTCTTTCTAGCCCGGTGTTTAACGTGCCATGTATTTTTACATTACTTTTATTTATCCTTACTACTTCTAGTCTTTCTTCCGTACAAGTATGTGTGAATCCACAACACAAATATCTGATGTTATACTACGTCTGCTGTAACTGCAACATGAAACACAAATCATAGACGATATGCGACAAGTGCGGGTGTAAATGTCAAGCATTTCTGGAGGTTGTTGCACTTGTGCAAGCTAGTAGGATGGACTTTGCGCGCTATACTTCCTGCCAGTAATGAAAGTTGATATCCGTCCGAAACTAGTACTGAGCGATTCGGGCTCCCGATCCCCACAAGTACGAGAGGGTGACTCGTGCTACGTACTGGCAGAGAGGATTAAGAAGAAAAAGTAAATTATTAGAAATAAGAAGACCGCCGCCAACTTTCGAAGTGTGTCCCAGGGCTTCGACGCCCGGGGTGTTTTAGTCTAGACTCTATATAAATATTGGGAATTTGGGATTCATTGCGAAAGAATAGTAAGGCTCCAACCGTTTTGTTTGTTTACTGTGTATAAACATTTATTACTGTTTACCGTTTCCATGTGTGTAAATGAACTCATGTAAACTTGGTGTAAACGTTTATACACAGTAAACATACAGTTTCCTCTTGTTGTTTGTAAAAGGTCTTAGTGTTGTACATTCATAGTCTTGCTAACAGACTTGACTTTTATTGGGCTGAAGAGTGCATTGCACCGCCTGTGCACCTTCCTCGAGCGGCCTCTTTGAACCCCCAAGCCCGGTGCACTGTATCAAGCGTCTATGCCCTGAGACTTACTGGGAGTAATGGTAGTCATGATCCTAACTTGTATTGAGCACAGTCTGAAGGTGAGCATTATAAATATAATATAATGTGTATTTATTGACCGCTCCTCTACATATAGTCTACTGTGGGCACTGGCAGCCTGCCTGCGAGAGTGCGGTATGTGGGAATGTCGTGAGCCCATACTTCATTCAAGAGGAACAATATTAATATTAGTTCAACCTCATTGAGCGATGACAGTACCACATGCGATACTAAGGCAGATTGACTCTAAAAAAGGGCTATCAGAGGTCCGCACCCATGCGGCAGTCTTCTCTAGGCCAGCTCTCGAAGTCCTAGCACGAGAGTATGTCGTGTCACCCCCGAAGTGCCAGGCTAACACTCGCATAGGTTATCGGCCCACTTCTCAACGACGAGGTCAATGATAGGACATGCCAACCTTCTAAAGGCGGAACCGCAAGCTTCTTACAAGCCCCACGGATACCTTCGTAGGTCTTACCCTCACAGTACAGTGCTGCCTGGCAATACTGCTCCCGCAGCTTGTGATTGCCAGTGTTTGTCCTTTCGCAACCTCCACTGGCCGATCGAGACTATTCGTGTGCCCGCAATCTGCATACTATGCGTAGGGGACACTAGCGGGCCATAGGAATGACCATAGCACGATGCTTGAGGTACGGAGTGTTCAGATGCTGCCTGATGGCTGGTCTGTGCTCTGGATGTGATGCACGCATTGCTCCTTCCCTGTACGCATGAGTAGGTGCACTATCTATACACATCTGAGTTGGGCCTAGTGTTTGGGACATCAATATTGTAAGTAGGAAGCTGCGGCCTTGCTTTTCTCTTGCACATCAAGCAAGCGCCTTGCGTTGCTCAAGCACTGACATTTGTACCTCTCTTTTTAGGCTCAAGTAGAGCAGTAGGCTCACACAGGTTTCTCAGAGGCTAATCTGGCGCAATCCACTAGAGTGGGTTAGATCCCTGTAATAACTGTTTGTTTACTGTTTATAAACTGTTTATAAATGTTTACAACCATTTACTGTGTGTTTACAACCATTTACTGTGTGTTTACAACCGTTTACTGTGTGTTTACAAAAAAAGTTTACATGTAAACTAAACGGTTGGAGCCTTAAAGAATAGAACAGAATTTTAGAGCACTACTCTGGACAAAGAAAATCAAAATTCCTGCGAGAATCGAACTCACGACCTTTAATCTGCGCGAGCCATCATATCTATACCGACTGAGCCAGGGAGGCGTGGCAACAATGTGAGCCTAAAGTGGTACAAGGAGCGGACGCCTTCGGAAGCGGCCCGAAGAGGAAAGCGGTCCTTCGTTTACTTGTTCTCAACGGCCATCAAGGCAAGTTGCTTTGTCCTCTTAGTCGACGCTCCCACCTCGCGGTGTCCTTTGCATACCGCTAGCACCCTCCATGCTCGCTCGTAATCCGCTCAAACGACGTGCAGAAGAAGAACTTCTGCCCCTACACGCCCCGAAGCGCCCTCGAACATCCTCGCACACAGAATCGCTCACCGTCCGCTGGATTACGTTCGGCGAAGAAGTCATGGATCTCGTCCACGATACTGGTATCTTCATCTACTACAAACTCTCCAGCGCTGTCTCTTTCGTTCTCGGTTACGAGCATGAGGAGCCGACACAGCCCCCTCCTCAACCACAAAGACAGCCCGAGCCGCAGGTCCCAGAAGTCTGTCTGTCGTACCCTATCTCTCCGCCACCATCCGCCCCTTCGTCACCCTCAAAGAAGGTCGAGTTGAAGTCTATCAGCTTTAGCCCCAGTACTGTGCGTGCAACTCGCATTGTCCTACCATCGCCGCCACTCTCGTCCACGTCGTCGAGCGAAATATCGAGCTTGGAAGCGGATCTAAACAAACGGCGCACTGTGAGATTCAAGTCTCCGCCGCCTCCACCACGCTATCCGCCTACCTCTGAAGAAGACGAGTCAACATCAGGAGAGCCGCTGCTCCCTACCAGCAACACCATCTCTGTTCCCGCTGTCAACCCACTGCCTACTCCACCTCCTAGCATAACTTCTGGCTCGTCGCCTAGCCCCCCGACTACCTTCGCGGGGCTGTACCCAAAGATCGACCAAGCCATCGCGGCCGCAGTTCATCGCCAGGCCAAGGCCACGGCACCGCGGAAAATCAAACATATTAAACATCGAGAGCACATACTCCAAGGCCAGTTCAAGGCTGGTATTAAAGATCAGCTGAGAAAGACGAGAGAGGACATGGAGCGCGAGCTGTATCTACTTAGAAGACGAACAAGTGAGTATATCTTTGTACATCGACTATCTACCCAAGCTGACATTGCGTTAGCTGGCTTCCGATCCTCGATGAAAGAATTCCGAGGATGGCTAGGCTACCGAGAACGTTTGGAGCTTTTACAGAAACTTGAGGACACCAAACGTACGTATCTCAAGAAGGTTGGGGGTGCGTCAGTAATAACATCTCTCGTACATAGCCTCACCGTCTCTTGAAGACCTGCGTGACGCAGACCTCATGCCTCCGCTATCGCGGAGCAAATCAAATCCCGTCGCGTCGACGACGTACATTCAGCGCGCTCTCCGGGATGCGGAAAAGTCTCTTTTCGCTCCCAAGCCTGTTGTGTTCGCGCCATCGCTCGCGCGACTACAAGCCACACAAGCGAAGGTCTCCGAAGAAATCGACGCCCGCATTCGGCCGAAATGCCCTTCTTTGCCTGTGTCGCTCCTGCCAGAAGACGACATCAAGGTGGAAGAGCTGCTACGGAGGCGCGGTGTTATTGGCAAATGCGTTCGCGAACAAGTCAGCGACAAGGATCTTCAACGACTGCGACCAGGCCAGTGGCTTAACGACGAGATTATTAACTTCTACGGGCAGATGATCACGTGTCGCGCAGAGGAGAGCAAAGAGAATTCACGAGAGAACCTGTTGGACGTGCACTATCTCAGCACGTTCTTCTGGTCGAAGCTCAAGAATGAAGGATACGAGAAGGGCAGGCTAGCGAAGTGGACAAAGAAGGTGCGTATTCCGTTCTTTAACGAAGATGTGGCTACTGACCTCAAATTGTATGGCACAGCTTGACTTGTTCTCGAAGGACGTTGTCCTCATTCCCGTGAACCACAACAACTCGCACTGGACGGGCGCGGCGATCAACTTCCGGAAGAAGCGGATCGAGAGCTACGACAGCATGAACATGGACCGAGCACAGGTGTTCAAGCTCTTGCGCGCATATCTCGACGCCGAGCACCGAAACAAAAAGAAGAAGCCGTTTAATTTTGACGGCTGGGTTGACTGGACGCTCGAAGACACGCCGCAGCAGGAGAATGGCTACGACTGCGGCGTCTTCACATGCCAGTTTCTGGAAACACTATCGCGCGGCGAGGAAAAGTTTGCCTTCACGCAGGCGAACATGCACTACCTCCGGAGACGAATGATCTGGGAAATTGGGCACACGAAGCTTTGGACCGACAGATAGTCGACTCCCATAGTAGTGTCCCTTCTCATGATCTTTCCATCTTTATCGCTGCATCTATCTCCATTGTCCTCGCATACATATCGGTCTCAGCACTGCATTAGTCCGTCATCTATCTCAGCATCACATTTCGGCTTCGAACACTCGCATTACATTATTCGTACATACAGCATCGTGCATCGGTTTCGGGTTCCGTTTCCTGTGGTTGTTCTTGTCGTATTGTACTTGTACTCTTGGTTGTGTCACCTGGTGTTTGCCCCTGGTTGTTTTTATTTTCGTTCTCTCTCTGTCTCTCTGTCTCTGTCTCTGTCTCTCTCTCTCGCGCGCGCGCGCGCTTTTTTTTTTTGGCCACATCAACAAAGAACTTGACGTTGTCCTGCGCGGACATCGTCCTCCCGGTCATATTTTTCGTGTGAAGCGTGAAAGTGAAATGTTGATGGATTAGCAAGTCCAGATAGTGACAAAACAGGAGATACACGAGTAGTGCAAGGGGGAAGAGAATATGTCCGCACGCCAGTAACGAGAAGTAAGAACATCCTACAACAATTTGGCAACGAGAAGCAACGATCTGCTTCCAAAGCGGAGTAATAGTAAGACGTTGTGAGGCTGCTACCGGCGAAACCACCAGACAACGATGAAGAACCAGAAGATGAGGACGAGAAAGACGATGTACCAGAGCCATCGACAGCCCTGGCGCGCCGCCATGTTGTTCATCCGCCGGAAGGTGCCCTTGAGGATGCCTGACGTCTCCGCGAAGGTATCGTTCTGCACGCCGAGGGTATTCGGCGTGAGCATTGAGACTAGGAGGGGGAATGGTATAAAGACGCACCATCTGACTGAGCTGCACCGTCGAATCCCTCACCTCCTGGCCGATGCCTACCGTAATCTATGTTACATGGTCAACCACGCCGCCCTCGCACACACGAACGATACAGCAGACTCACTCACATCCTTGAGCAGCTTCACCTTGGCCGTGAGGCCCTCCAGCGCCTCGTCGTTCTGCCCCTCGAGGTCGTCCGCGAAACGCTGCCCGGCTTGGAACGGGTTCCCGCCATGTCCGCCAGAACTTCCCCCGAAGGGTGACGAGCGTCCGGATGACGGCGGCGTGTAGTACTCTTGCGTGCCTAGCAGCGCCGAACGGTTGTGTAGCGCGCTGTCCGCGTTCGGAGCCCTGAACCTGCTGCTCGGACGGTCCACGACTGAGCTCGAGAGCAGGATGCGTACGGATACGTTTTGAAGACGGACCTTTGTGACATTGTTTGCGAGTGAATCAAGGTTGAGTAAATGTGCAGACCCGCTGCGTCCGAGGTTAAGAATGATGCGGGGAAGGAGTGCGCGGTACAGCCGCAAGTAGGGAATGTGGGGAAAGGTACAGTGTTGCGGAAGCGCCTGTCGAGGCTCCACGTCAATGGCTGTCAATGGCCTTCTCACGTGTCAGAACTTTGACAGACGACCAGCGTTGTATCTCGATAACAGGAAATTAGGAATACATTCAGACAATGAATGGGACGCGGATCAGCACTTGAAGCGCGGCAAATTGAACATTTAACGAAGTGAAGGTGTAAACGAAAGATACTACGTTATCACGAAGAGGGTCAAAACCAGCGAAAAATATGTGACATGTAAAAGATACCAAGGTTGGGCGAGGTGTAGTGACAGTACGCCCAGGAGTATGAGACCAGCAATACAATCGAGCTAAGATATGCAACTGACGGCCAAGCAGGCGGCAGAGGAAGATATGATCGTATCGTGCAATCCTCGCTCGTGACTAGGATCGGCGACTGGACGAAAAAGGGATAGGCGAATATAAGGTCTGTGACCGTGGGATATGAGTCCGCATGGTGATGCATTGCAGTAATCGGGGCAAGGGGTGGTGAGACAATAGTACAGTTCAGGAATACAAGTCCGTTGGATCAAGCAGCGACG
>NW_006767714.1:3517-8644 GCF_000300595.1 Phanerochaete carnosa HHB-10118-sp | reverse complement strand
GAGGGAAGAGTCTACTTCGACGGCATGCCTACTGACTCCATCAATCTCGATGCGCTTCGTGCGAATATCACCGTCATTCCACAGGTGGTATGTACATCATTTAGTGTCCCTACCTGCTGCCCTCCCGCTCATATGTCATTCCCAGCCCGAACTCTTGGCAGGTAGTCTCCGCGAGAACCTGGATCCTTTCTCGCAGCACGACGATGCGACTCTGAACGAAGCCCTGCGTTCTGCTGGCCTCTTCTCGCTGCAGGAAGAAGCTGGCGAAGACCGTCTGACATTGGACAGTGTCATCTCGAGCGGCGGAAGCAATCTGTCTGTCGGGCAGCGCCAGATCATTGCGCTCGGCCGTGCCGTAGTGCGACAGAGCAGGTTACTCATTCTAGATGAGGCGACGTCTGCTATCGGTTCGTCATTCAACATTGAGTATATGCAGATTATTCACTTGTGTGAATAGATTACGACACGGACGCTATCATCCAGGAGTCGTTGAGGAAAGAGATTGCGAAGGGCGTCACACTGCTCACCATTGCACACCGATTGCAGACTATCATGGACTCGGATAATATTGTACGCCTCTCATCTCTCTTCGCTCAATGTGTATTCTTACCTTGGCGTCTCTAGATGGTCCTTGATGCTGGTCACATTGTAAGTCTTGATGTATCCGAGGCTGACTTCCTTCTTATGCTCTGTAGATCGAATTTGCTCCTCCAACCGAGCTACTTCAAAATTCCGACGGCTTCTTCAGATCCCTGGTAGATGCTTCGGGAGACAAGGAGAAGCTGTACGCCATGGCGGCCGATTATGCACAGACAAAGACCACTCGCTCTGGTTAGCTCATTAGATACTGAATATCCCATGGACTCAACTTTGCCTCGTTAGACAAACTAGCCCGCCGGCCCACCTTGCGCCGAGACTTGTAACGTGGTGCTACCGTGATCGATCTTGACAGCATACTTAGAGGCTCTGGAGTCTGGTGTTCCTTGGCAGTATCCCAAGTGCACGCCTTGTGTGTGTACTCGCTGATAGCGTCCACAAGACACTAGATCTCTTCTTTTAAATTTGCCATATGGCATAGTTCGAAGTCATGAACGATAAATGGATCTTGCACAGTAGAGATAGGACGAAATGTAGTGCCACACCAATGTCGACGGCGAACATGGCCAGCCATGCTGCGAAGGCTGACTTTTTGTTTGGCCATGAGTCGGACGCAGCACAAGTGGAACAATACAGCTCACAGGAAAAAGAATGTGAACAAGTGATCTCAGAACGGGTGCTTGACAAAGCACCAAGTCCGTTGTGAACATATGACGCGACGAGCGGTAGGTGGGGTAAACAACAACACAAAGACTAGTACTACAGAAAAATACACCGCGGTACAACAACCAACCAAACAGAAGAGTGCAACTACACCGACCTTTATGTAAGTAATAGTACGAAATAGAGAGGGCTGACAAACATCCAAACAAATACACGGACACATAATTGCACGACACTACTATATACCCAACAACATCGTGAGGCAACGCGTGAGCGAATGGAGAAAAAATGGTTCTAAATCCAGGTTTATGTGCGAGAGAGTCCGACTAGTAATACATGGCTCCGGGTATGAGTTCAAAGCCAGAGGCGTGTCTGAATCCTAGAAGACCGGAAGAGCCTTATGGCTATTCCGATGACGTGCGACCATCTTTGCGATGCCGCTGCGAGCTCCTCCTCGAGAGCGACCCGCCACTGGGCGAGCCACCGAGGCTGAGCGGTTTCACAGACGGGGGCGGAGTCGCTGGCGTTCGCCGTCCAGCGGAGGATATCGAAGGCGCCGGCGATATCCCCGTCGAGAAGCCCAGGCCAGCCGAGGGCGCAGAGGACGGCACGTCGTTCAGCGATATGACGTTCGCGTCCTGCCTGTGCACCGACTCGTCGTCAAGCAGCGTCGAAGACACGTTTGTCAGCGCCGTCGAGGCCAGCGACGGCTGGCTGTCGGACCACGGCGACTTCAGCAGGACCAGTGGCGCAGGAGTGGCCCTTTGCGGGCGCTTTGATGGTGACGGCGGGACTGACGGAGGCCCTTGCACACGCGGGACGGCGTTGTCGACGGAGAAACTGTCGTCGAACCACTGGGCGATCCTTGGTGCAGACGGGAGCGACTGCCTTACTGACGCGCCCTGAGGTCCTGCGCGTAACGACGGGTGTATGCTGTTCGCTGGACGTAAGGGCAGCTGAGGAGTGAAATCTTCTGGCCGTCGCATTGGACGTTCAAATGAGGGCCGGTCGAGGGATCCGCGCGCAGAGATAAGTTGCGGCGGCCGCGTAAACGGGTCGTCGGCTTGCTTTTCCGTTGACGGATCTTGTGGCTGAGGTAGAGGCGGAGGGGGCATTTCAGAGACCTTGGTATGAGACGACCCATACGATATTGCCGGCACAGGCCCCCCTGAAGGTGCTGGCGGCAGCGGCGGCGATGAATTGCTTGACTGGAACAACACATGGGCGTGAGTAATCAGATCCTCCATAAGTGTGTCCTTTAAATCGTCGTTAATGGTGTTGCCTGAAAGTGTTATTAAGCCATAACGGACCTTCCATGACTGAACATTAAGTAGATCCCCTCCCTTCGGCATATCATCCTCACCGAAGATGACAGACCCAAAGACGATCGCAAGATTCTTGGCATCCATCTTATTCTTCTCGCTGTGTGACGCGACCTTTGCGAGATGGTCAAGAATGGCCTTCAGCGTAGCCTGGTGAACGGGAGGTAGTCGTCGTATCTTGGAGCGCAATACGCGGAAGTTGTTGGATATATGCCCATCTGACCGGGCGTATCAGACGTGTCCACAACGGCTGCAGTAGGATATGCTTACCAATCTCCTCGGTATGCTGCATGCGCTCCTGTAGCGGGAACTTGAAGACTGGTTCCGGCAGCTCCCGGAGGTAAAGCTTGTTGACGTTATATCAATGAACTATCCTCGTCAAGCGGCGCGAACGGGACTCACCTTTAGGAGGGAAGAAGCGGCATAAACGTCATCCACGGCAGGATTGAAGCGGAAGGCATCCTCGTCCCGCTCAATCTTATGTTGAAGCTGCTCGCGCGATCAGCACCCCCGTCCATGATATCTCTATCCCCAGCTTACCTCCTGCACCGTGGCATGTCTGCCAGACACCTGTCACAGACGCGTCAATACGACCGGTAGGGCGTGGCTAGTGCCGAGCTTACTCGATATATGCCCTCAGCATCCAGTCCCCGGCTCTCGATCTCCTCTATGCATACTCGCATGATCTTCGGCATCTCGCCGTCGGCAAGAGCTTTGGATGTCGCATAGTCGACTAGACTGGTGCCAAAGATTAAATCTCGGCACTCTCCAACCGCAAAGTTATCGTAGTACAGAGGCTTAGGAGCAGCCAGTGCGACGAGACGCGGGATTTGCACGGTGATCAGAGAAGTGTCCTTCTCAGAGTCAATCTTGGCCACGTATGACTGTACATGGTTGCACATCTGAGCTTGCGTCATGCAAGTCGCGCTAGAGAAGTCATGAGCTCTAAGATGATATGCAGGCATTGAACGGGATACGCACATTGCGCTGTCTGAGAATGTCTGCAAAACCTGTTTCATAGTCTCAGATAGCTCACGTACAAAGGCTTCTAAGCTCTGTGGTAAATTTCAGCGAGAATCCAGAAGCGAAGGATAAGAACACTAACATTGTATCCGCCTTCTAACATTTTCACCCTACGGAGCCTCAAGGTCTCCAACCAGTGAACACCTTTTCGGTACTCCTTGTCTAGCTTCAAAGTGAGGAAGCAGCCATAAGAGACGCTTGGCATGACGTACCAGCGTCATCCGCATCCCTCTTTGCACGCACAGTCCGCAGCGCGTTGTCGGCACGGTTCCCTTCCTTCGCGTTCCCAGACTTATCCAGGAACGTGATTAATTGGTTTAGTTGCCGTTTGCCTGCACAGCATTCAGCGAAGGTCGGCGAGATCTAGGCGCATATACCTTACCTTGATGTGCCAGATCCTGAAGCGCGGTAGAAGTAGATGGTGATCGAGTCCGCGCCGGTCCAGTCTGGTGCATCGACGGTCGGCGGTCCACTGGTCGCAAAGGTTGAGGAGCGGTGACGGCAGGCTTGCCTGAGCTCTTCTCAGGCTTTGGCATCGCCAAAGGGTTGTGTTCATGGAGGATTGGAGGGGACAGTGGCGGTCCGTTTGCTGCGGCGTTCTTGAACTCCTAGCTTCGAAGTCTACATGTGTACCGTAGGGGCAGAAGAGACGGTGTATACGTACCTCGGCGTCCTGTGACTTCTTCATGTAGGCCCGCTTAAGCTTCAGGAAGACGTTCTCTGCATATTCAGCATGCGCGTTGATGGCTTCCTTGAGGTCCTCGCGAATTCGCTTTCTGATGCGCTCCTGGGTTTCCTGAGCGGTATTTATATGTTAATCCAGTGCACCAAGAATTTCTACTGAGGCAGCGGCGCACCTTCAGGGCGATCAAAGGCCCGATCACGTCCTGCGACCAGCTCGCAATAAGGGCTTGTCGCGTATCGCACTCTGGCATCCTCCTTGAGGCTCCTCACCCGAACGAAGACGGTCACCAACGTACCTCGGTCGAGATTTTCCCGGATTTCGGCCCATGCATGGCGTGTTGTATTCCCGGACAAGCTTGGGTCATAGCGGTTGTCCAGGTACGTGTCGGTGGTCTTGAGTCGTTTGTGCAGCTTGCGCAGAGACTCGACACTGCGTGCACAGGTCAGCACAGGTCGTGCAACCACAAAAGGCTAGTGCTCACTAAGCTTCTTCGATCTTTCTCCTGCAGAACCAAGGCGCTGCGATCAGGACACGGCGCGGATCAGAGCAAAGACGTGAAGGTGCGCACCGCTCTATGAAATAGGGTATGTAGCAGTCTGTGAGGAATCGCAGGTTTCCGTCAAAGTACAGAAGAGGGGGAGCGCTGGAAACGTTCTCAGTGGACGGTGGGCGAGTGGAGGGCCCCGCCTCTGCGGATGTGGACATGGCGGGCTGCATGCAAGACTCGCTTTGACCACCGAACTCATCGTCCGTGGCAGGACCACGTGTTATTCAAACTCGCGTACGGGCGTCTAATTTAGCGACCCGCCCTTTCCCTTTTAGGCTCCTCGCGCTTTG
>NW_006767714.1:0-3443 GCF_000300595.1 Phanerochaete carnosa HHB-10118-sp | reverse complement strand
TGTATTCCCGGACAAGCTTGGGTCATAGCGGTTGTCCAGGTACGTGTCGGTGGTCTTGAGTCGTTTGTGCAGCTTGCGCAGAGACTCGACACTGCGTGCACAGGTCAGCACAGGTCGTGCAGCCACAAAAGGCTAGTGCTCACTAAGCTTCTTCGATCTTTCTCCTGCAGAACCAAGGCGCTGCGATCAGGACACGGCGCGGATCAGAGCAAAGACGTGAAGGTGCGCACCGCTCTATGAAATAGGGTATGTAGCAGTCTGTGAGGAATCGCAGGTTTCCGTCAAAGTACAGAAGAGGGGGAGCGCTGGAAACGTTCTCAGTGGACGGTGGGCGAGTGGAGGGCCCCGCCTCTGCGGATGTGGACATGGCGGGCTGCATGCAAGACTCGCTTTGACCACCGAACTCATCGTCCGTGGCAGGACCACGTGTTATTCAAACTCGCGTACGGGCGTCTAATTTAGCGACCCGCCCTTTCCCTTTTAGGCTCCTCGCGCTTTGCGCCTCTTGAGGCTTCTGCGCGCCTCCAGACGACAGCGATGGATCATCTTGCATTCTGCATCAGCACTGCTCTTTTCTTCTGGCTTGAGTGCACGTCTCATTTTCATCTGTGCATGTCGTGTGTTGCTGTCCCCTGGGCTCCCTGTTAATCTCAGCTTGTAGGGTTGCTCACAGACAGCCATTTCGTCATATCAAACGTCGCGTCAATCGTTAACAAACTTTCGAACGGAGGCTGTTCCGAGGTGTGTTCGCGGGACGGGCGCTGTCCGCACTCCTGCAGACACTTCGTCCCCACATTCAAGCTTCTGGCAGATCTCTGCACGATAAATTCCCAGTCCGACACGCCCTTGGTGTCCTCAGCGGCTTCATCTAGGACAACTGCGACATCATATTGTCAAATACGTGAGCTGCTCATCCAATCGTGACCATTCTGATCGGAAACTATCCAACATCATCTCTCAAGAGGCATCAAGCGCTCATCGCCAACGTGCGTGCTTTACTAAATCAGTCCCAAACTTTCAGCATGGCCTCAGAACATTCACTTCGTCGACGCGGATGATACCAGGTCTCGTCCGCTTGGACGAAGCCTTCGCATGCTCTGACGCGGTCGACCTCCAGACAGCTGAACCCGCCGACCTCCATGAGATCTGCGGCTGTGTCGATCGGACATGAGTACCTTCTACTATATCCACCCATATCCACCCAAGCATTTCACACCGGGCGGATGTCGCATTCACTGGCGACACCAGGCAGCTTCTACATGCCAAAGTATGTGGAGATGGTCGTATCACTAGATGGCGCTTATGTCGTCCTGCGGACCGAGATATAGATGTCGGAGGCCACGAACGATGATATAGCGTGCTCCGGGTCACCGGCGCGTTCAGCTCGCTAACACCCAGTCGGTTCGCCCGTGCACGACAGACGCGATGACGGCAGGAATACACCAAATCGAGGAGGATTTGGAGTGTGCAAGGGCACATCCCGTTTATCTCGTGTCTGCAGGCAGCGCTTAGCTGATGCTCGAGAGCAGGTCTACTTGCGGCTCGCTGAGCGGGGCTTCCAACGTGTCATGTGGTTGACCGTCGTCTTCAACGGCGTGCCTACGATTCTCTATGCTGGGCCTCCCTCAGCGGGCTTCCCGGCAGAGATCAGCGTTGCGATGAAGCCCGTAGCGGTTATAACACCATATGTGCATACAATGTAGTGAACTAACGGGTATAGGGCTGTATATAGGCATCCTGTTGAACAACCAGCGCTCGTAAGTTGAATTCACTGAAGAATACGAGAAGTAATAGGTGAGCCGAAGCACTAAATAATATCTACATGTGCGAGATATAACACGTATGCTGAAGCATTGGGTAACATCTGCACATAGGGGAAGCGGACGAGAGACAAGGCGCACAAACGAGGGATGACGTAGCGTCCGGCAGCATACTGCTCAGAAATGAAGCATACCGTAGTCCCAGAGCGCGGGGAAGAAGGCCCTCACACGCACCCAGTCGCTCGACATGAACTCCTCTCCGGAAGGCGGCACAAGCGTGACGGCGCGGAGCTGGGCGCGGTCTACGAGCTTGACGAGGCACCAGTCGACGCTATACAGCGGCCGCTCGAGCGCTCGGACGAGAGTCGAGCGGGACCACGCTGAGCGCAGGACAGCGCGCGAGACGGGGCTGCAGAGCGTGACGCGCTCGAGCTGGGAGGTCTCTGGGATGGACCTGATGACGGCGAGGATGCCGGTCCAGACGTGGACGACGCTGGTATCGGCGAGGGTGTCATAGACAACATCAACCGCGAGCGAGCGCAGGAGCGGGAGGCGGGAGATGTCGATGCAGTGCTCGTCGGAGCTGAAGGTTTCGGCTATGCAGAGAGCGAGTGGTTAGTCAGAGCATGACTAGGCGCGAGTGGGGCCGCAGACGTACGACAACTGGCATGGATGGTGACTTGCAGGTGCGTGATGTCTTGGAGCTCGATGATGCTGTTGTGCTTACAGGTGCCTTTGGTTATCTGGACTGGTGCATCGTCGACGCCTTCCTGAAGACTCTGGACACGGGGCCCAAAGATGATGCGAGCAGATTGGGTGGAGGGTTCTGGCATGGAGGGGGAGTGCCAAGGGATGTCTGCTATAAGGAGCCGGGAGGGGGGGGATCTCAAAGTATTACTCGCGTCGGCGGGTGGATGGAGAGCCTGAGGAAAGTGCTGCAGGAGGTAGCAAGAGCATATTTATCGCAACTTCAGCCCGACTTCAGCCCGAGCACGTCTGCTACATCTGTGCTCCGCGCAGCGAAGCATAAGCACGCAAAAGGGCTGAGCTTTCGTATTCACAGGCCCATCTCGTAGCAAACCATTCCATTCCACCGATGGACGGAACTAAGTCTCAAACGTGCTCTCCCTCGATTTCACACCCCTCCCTGCCCTTGGGCAGCCTCAGTGGCGAAGGTAGCACACTTGAAGCTTGATTGGCTGGGCGCAGTTGCAGCGCCAGGTGGAAATGAAGTGTAATGATAGACGCTAGCTTTCCGAGTCTTCTTTCCTGTCTATCGCGCCGCAACCTTTCCAACCCGTTGGTATTGGTACCCAGGCCTGGCGCCATTATCAATACCGGATGAGCAGCCACAATTCATCTCCGTGGGGCTGTGATGCATGATGCTGTGCTTGTCCGCATCAGGAAGCAGCGTCTGACTACGTAGCGAGGGCGCTTGCTACCCTGAGCCACCGCATCTGCCCTTGTCGGGTAGCGCACGCGTAGAGGCTCAGGAGTGCCTGGTAGTACCCAGCGGCAGCGCACACATTTTAGGGGTCACTACGGTATGCCAGAAATTATATATTGGTTATTCAAGCTACAATGTGCAAATTTGTATGCGGGACACACACCTATGTCATTACTGGACTAAAATTAGATTAATGCACCGAAGAGCAGCACTCCAAGGCAAACTCGTGTGGATGT
>NW_006767713.1:0-8726 GCF_000300595.1 Phanerochaete carnosa HHB-10118-sp | reverse complement strand
GGAGTTTGGTCTGTTCTAACTAGAAGCAAGAAGGGTATAGTATGGAATACTTAGATTTGGTTTTCCCAATCTTTTCTTTCCAGGGTTCACTGGGTTAGCCTTTCAACCAAGCTATCCTGGTGTTCGTGGGGGACTAATTCAAAGACCACCTACTAATCTGCTTAAATACTCTAAAGCCTCACTTGCCTGTTTACAAGGGACTTTTTACAGAATCTTAGAAGATGGACTGTAAGGAGGTTTGGTTAGTAGCTTAAAGACTAGCTACTTGGGTTAGTAGAATAGGGTTTTTAGATAAGTAAGAAAAGAGGGTAACAAAGACAACTTAATGTCTTGGTTAACTTAGTAAGCTTTGGCTAGTAAGGACAATTTAATGTCCTTAGAGGATTTGTATAACTTGAAGCAGTCTGAAGCTTCCAATTTAGAGTTGAAGATCAAGAATAGAATTAATCTCTTTACTGCTAGTCTAATTACTGTAAGCTCTACAGGAGACGTACCACAGTCTCAAATAATGATGCCACTAGCTCTCGCAGTCTAGGGTTAGTCAAATAGTGAACTCGTGCACTATACCAAGGGCGTTTCCCTTCAGGTTATTTGAAAGTCAGAGGCTCTACTGTGCTTAAGGAATTTCCTAGGCTTTAAAGAAAGGAGTCTATTCTCTGAGAGCTAAAGAGCTCAGGGGATTAACTGCAGGTTTGCTGCTAGCTTAAATCCTTGAGAGTGTGTGTGGTGCTTGGTGGGTTGGTGTGTTTGTGTTCTCAGAGAACCTCTCCTATTTATACCTTTCAGCCTGTTGTTCCTTAGCCAATAGCAAAACTGGCTCTTCTATTCTACTGTAATTACTAAGCTACTTCTACTTTTATTAATAAGCATTTTGTCTGTATTAGTCAGCATTCTGTCTGTTTTACTAATGTATTGGTAAGCTATTACTAATGTTTGTTATAGTATTACTATATTTTGGTAATTCATAGCTGTTGAGCATAGACCTTTACTAAGCATAGTTTCTAGATTACTAAGAAGCTGAGTCATATTATTAGTCATTGATTCACTTTTAGTAAGCTTAAGTGTCTATGCTTACTTTGCAGCTCTGAGTAAGCGGTTTCTTTTTGATTTGAATACCTATTATTTCTTTAGTTTTCCTATACTTATAATTATGGTGCATGACAGTGTCTGTTTTTCCTAGTCGTGCTGATCGGACTTGTTCAGCAATGTCGTCATGTGTAAGATGTTTTTGAATGTCTTCTGCCAATTTATAATCCACGCTTGAAGTGGGTGCTTCGATTTCGATGTTGGAAATGATTGCTTCTTCGGTGAATAATGAGTCTGGTAGGAGGATTGTGGCGACAAATTTGTCTTCGGGTAGTAACACTTCTTCTGTATTGTCAAATTTTGCATCAGCTGGTGCAGAGGCTCTTGTCATGGCGTCCGCTTGGATGAGTCTGGTGCCTGCGTGGTGTTCAAGTTCATAATTGAACTGGGACATGAATAGTTGCCATCTTGCTTGTCGTCTATTCAACCGTTGTGGAGATCGGAAGTATGTGAGGTTCTTGTGGTCGGTGAGGATTTTCGTGGCGCTTGGGTTTCCTTCTAGGTAGTGGCGCCACGCTTCGAGCGCTCGTACTATTGCCAGTAATTCTCTATTGTAGATTTCGTAGTTGCGTTCTGCTGGATTGAAGGATTGGAACAGGTAGGCAACCGGTAGCCAATCTCCATTGATATCTTGTTGTCGGAGTACTGCTGCTGTTGTGAAAAGTGATGCGTCTGCTTCAATGAGGAATGGCTTTGTGGCGTCTGGCATTAATAGAAGAGGCGCTGAAGTAAATCGCTGTTTCAGCGTCTCGAAAGCTTTCTGACATTCGTCTGTCCAATTGAACGGCTTGTCTTTTTTGGTGAGTTCATTGAGCGGTTTTGCAATGTCTGAATAGTGGTCGATGAAGCGTCGATAGAAATTGCCGAATCCTAAAAATCTTTGAACTTGTTTGACGGTAGTCGGTATTGGCCAGTCCAATATTCCTTTGATTTTGACTGGGTCCATGGCAACTTGGTTGTATGATACGAGTGCTCCGAGAAATTCGACTTGCCATGCATCAAAGGTGCATTTCTCAAGTTTGAGAAAAAGGTCATTGTCGCGGAGTCTTTGAAGGATTCTTCGTGTTTGCTTTCTATGTTCATCTTGATTGGATGAATGAATAAGCATGTCATCCATATATATGACTAGCCATCCTTCGTTGACCATGTCGTGGAATAGGTCATTCATCATTGCTTGGAATGTTGCCGGGGAGTTGCATAGTCCAAAGAACATGACCGTTGGTTCGAATAGTCCTCTGTTCGTTTTGAAGGCTGCTTTCCATTGATCTCCATCTTTGATTCGTACGTTGTTGTATCCTGCTCGTAAATCAAGCTTAGTGAATATGCTGGATCCTTTGAGTTGATCGACGAGGTCTGAGATGAGAGGAAGTGGGTATGCGTTTTTGATAGTGCCATCGTTCAAATACCGGTAATCTTGGCACGGTCGTAGCGTTCCGTCTTTCTTTCCTACAAAGAAGAATGGTGAGGCCATTGGTGATTTTGATGGTCGTATGTAGCCTTTTTGCATATTCTTGTCGAGGAATTCGTCGAGTTTCTGTTGTTCTAATGGAGATAACGGATAGACCTTGCAATCTTTAGGGATGAAATCAGGTTTCAGGTCGATGGCATGGTCGTATGGTCTTGATTCCAGAAACCGTTCAGCTGCTTGTTTTTCAAAGACGTCTTGATAGTCTTGATAAGTGGTTGGTAGTTCGTTTTTTGTATTCTCCGTTGCCTGTTGTGCTATTGCCATTGCCGGGTTGATTTTTGCGTTAATCCATAAAGATGCTATGTCTTTGGCCATTTCGTCTGGTTCGGTGCGCATGGCATATGCGAAGGAGTCTCCTGGAGTGTATGCAAGGATGTAGTCTCCTTCCTCGCATTGTTCGGCTTGTATAACGGATTCCGAGGCGATTATCGAGGCAATGTGTATAGACTGGTCCAGAGGTGCTCCTTTCCTGAGAAGGTGTAGCACGTGTCGGGCTATTTCTCCTGGTCTGGCTTCTTGTATTGTTTTGGTGTTGGTAGACCCAAACCCTTTTGTTCCTCGTTTAGTTCCTGGTAAGGTTTCGACCTGTTTGGGTTTTGCCATAGAGATTCGTTCGAGTACTAGTTGCGCCACGCGATCTCCTTTGACCACTTTGTGTTCTTCGACTTTGGAGTTGATGAGGAGTATGCAAATTTCTCCAGTATAGTCTCTGTCGATTACTCCTGCTCCTACGTCGATTCCTTTGACTGCTAGTCCGCTTCTTGGTGCAATTCGTCCATAGGTTCCTTCAGGAACTTGAGCGCTTAGCCCTGTTTTGATAAGCATGCGAGATTGAGGTGGTATTATCTGGTCATTGCTTGCATAGAGATCAAGTCCTGCGGCTTCCTCTGTTCCTCTAGTGGGTATTTGTCCTCCTTTTGAGATAGTGACCGCAAATTCTGTTTCTTTTCTAAGGAGTGCTGAGTCATTGGATGGAAGGGTATTGATGCTTCTTCCTTCATTATCTGGTAATTCCTCGATTTCGCATCTTTGAATTCTTTTTGAGAAGTCTAAGGTGCCTTTGTTTCAGTTGATGGACGGGTTTCTTTCTTGTAACCAGTCCATACCGAGGATGATGTCTTGTTTGCCTAATTGGGTAACTAACAACCTTTCTTTGGTAGGTTGGTTTCCCACGTTCATGTAGATTTCGACTTCGTTGCGAATGAACCCAAGTTCGTTCGGGGTTCCGTCAACATTGAATACTTTGATTGGTCTTTTCAAGGGTTTCTCTTGTAGTCCTAATTTCTGGACTGTTCTTCGATTGATGAATTTGCCTTGTGCTCCTGAGTCGACTAGTGCAAGGACTTTTCCAACAGTTTCTTTTGCTCTGATTTGGATGGGGATACGCATCGATTTTAATTGCATGTCGGCAATTAATACAGAGGAAATTGATATTCTAAGAGGCGTTGACGTTGGGGCAACCCTCAGACATGAAAATCCGGATTAGCTTCGAGATAACGAGCGAAGAGATCCTTAGCATCTTCTTGAGAGAGTTTGGTTACTTCTTTGACCAAATCTCTAGGTTCGTTGTCGAGATCAATGAGGTTGGGTTCTTCTCTGACCGTTGTAGTGCGGACATTGGTGGAATTTCCTTTATTCCATTGTCCTGATCTCTGGTTTGTCTGAGGATGGTTGCCTTGTTGCGAGCGATTGGATTGGTATCTTCCTTGTTGGTCGCGTTGCTGGGGTTTCTTGGGCGAGGGACAATTTCTGGCAATATGTCCTTTGCCTTCGCAATTGAAGCATCGTCCCTCTCGGCGTGTTTGGTCTCGGGATACGGCATCGATGTCCATGGCATCGGGGTCGCGTTCCTGAGTTCTTCCTCCTCCTCCATTTCCTCCAGAGTGAGATGTAGTCTTGTCGATCCTTCCCCTTTGTCTTTCTCGTCTGAGCTTGTCCCATTCTATTTCTGCGTTGTCCAGCTTGAGTGCTTCTTCTTGCCATCCTTGGAGTGTGGTTGGCTTCTTTTCTCGTTGGATGAGAGTCTTTGCAAGGACGGATTTGAGTCCTCCTGTATAGGTACGTTGGAGGTAGGTGTCTGTGCTCGGGTTGTTGTACTTGGCTTCCTTGACAAGTCGGTTAAATTCGACGTTGTAGTCATTGACTGAGTCGAAGTCTGACTGCATTATTCTGTCGAGTTTTACAATGGCGTCGACTTCGCTATCCACTTTCTGAAAGGCTTTAGCGAAATCTTCCTTGAATTTGGTCCATGTGGGCCAAGTTGTGCTGGCTTCGTATTCGTCAAATTTAGTGCGACACCAGTCGTGTGGCTTCTTCTCAGTGTTGTTAAGTACAAAGAGAATTTTCTTTGCATCCTTGGTTGTGTCTTTGCCTTTAAAGTAGATGTCGCAGTCTTTCAGGAAGTCCTGAATTCCCTGCGTGCCATCGAATTTCTGGGGCTTCGGAGTAGAGGCATGTTCGTTTGCTTTTTGAAGTGCCTCGATCATTTCTCGCATGAGAGTGTTTGTGTCTGCCATTGTGGAGGGTGTCTGAAGTTGTCTGGTAACTTCGTATATTTCTTCCTGTCGTTCAGGTGGGATGGGTACGTCGAGATCTGGAAAGGGGATATCGAATGGTTCGAGTCTGATTTCTGGTACCTGAAGTGACCCTTGTGCTTCGGGTGTTTCATCGTCTACTTCGATAGAGGTAGAGGTTTCTGCCCTGCTGGGTGCTCGGCTATGTCTGCGAGATTGATCGTATGGGTGTGGTGTCTGTGGTCTGGACGGTGGTACGCTAGCGAATAGTTGAGTTGCTTGTTGGGCTTGTTCTTCTCTAAGCCTGGCTTCTTCGTTAAGCCTGTTCCTTTCTCGAATGAATTCTTCTTGTGCTGGGTCGCAGAGGATGAGTCCTTGTGGTACTCGTACTGTTCCTTGATATGCGTAGTATCGGTTGGGGCAAAGTTGTTGAAAACAACATCTCCAATGTCCTTCGTCGTATCGGTGGTAGTCGTGCCTATTGTCAGGCCTAAGGTTATGTCTGTGTGCTGCTGTGGCGCAGTCGTTCACCCCAGTTGCTTGTGGAGTAGTCGTCTTGACTATTCTTCGTGGCGTAGACCTGTCTTAGGTCCGCCTTGTTGAGAAGCTTTCAGCTAATGTTATGACAGAGGTTTCTTAGCAAGCCTGAAGCTTGTCTGATCGCCTTATCTGCAGATGAGGTTAGAGCAGAATAAAGAAACGTGAATATACGAAAGAGCTGAAAGCTGGGGTGCTACTGTACATGCGCGGGGTATTTATACTACTGCTCAGCCTAACCTAAGGACTAGTCTACTAGTCAAAGGGACTGCGGGTGAGTCAGTGAAGCTGCGCTCTATGAGTCGACGAAGGCAGTACTACTAAACTAGAGTCAGAGATGAAAAAGGAAATGATATCCCACGCCACCATGCCCATCATAACAATGACAAGCCAGCGGTTGAACTGCGCAATCTTGAAACAACCGCCTTTGTACTGTTGGACGATAGCTGAGAACTTGATATCAGCAAGCGCATTGTAAGTCGGTGCATACCTTCGTGTATCCTTCATGGAGGACTTTGTTTGCTTGTAGTAGAAAGCGGATTGCGCCATACCAAGAGAGAATGGGAAGAGACGGCCCGACGGTTGGTATGCTTTGGAGCTACAGAGTGGTCAATAGTAATTTTGCATGGTAGCCTGGCAAAGCAAAAATCATAGATCAACTCACACATCGCTCAGTGTACATACACTTGCGAAATGCGCAAGTTATGGCGTAGATGACCAAAGAGAGGCAACAGTAAGCAGACAGATCCATAGTTGGAACCTCGAAGAAGAGACAAAATAGACAAACGGAGAAGCCAAAGGCGTAAAGACTCGGGGTGAGCGGTCGCCTGTGTGAAAGCGTTCTGCCGAAGGCATAGCTCATATGTACTTTGCGCCGATTCGATCACATTCCAAGGGGCGTCCTCCGGCGTGCTCAGAATCAATTAATTGGTGCGCATCGCACACTTACACATGCACCGTGCCCGGGACCGCACAGCGGCCCAGGCTGGGCTGGGAGACTAAGTCCCCATTCCGCGAGACATCGCACGTAGTTTCCCGGGAAGGGGACGTTTTGCCTTCGTGCCCTCCTTGATCATCTGTCCTATTGGTACGGATGGACCGGAAGTAAACTTCTGTGCTCATGATCACATATCATGATCATGCATCATGCGTTATGCTCGACCCCACCAATCGAGCTGGAATGAGTGATGAGTTAGATAGTTGTTGAATGCCGCCGGCTGCCAAACAAACTTTGTGAAAAGCTTGACAGTTCCGATAAGCGGAGAGGGAAGAGAGCTGCGGAGGGGAGTCGCCCAGGGCAACTGAATCTCAGGGCAAAATTCGAGAGAAGGAAGGGAAGGGAAGGAGGAAAGGCGCACTGGCGAGTGACTGGGTCTTAGAGCTTCTTGCTCGCCACACTCGCTCGCCAGTTCTGCTCGGGTAGAGCCCAACTCCTGCTGTTATGACAGAGGTTTCTTAGCAAGCCTGAAGCTTGTCTGATCGCCTTATCCGCAGATGAGGTTAGAGCAGAATAAAGAAACGTGAATATACGAAAGAGCTGAAAGCTGGGGTGCTACTGTACATGCGCAGGGTATTTATACTACTGCTCAGCCTAACCTAAGGACTAGTCTACTAGTCAAAGGGACTGCGGGTGAGTCAGTGAAGCTGCGCTCTATGAGTCGACGAAGGCAGTACTACTAAACTAGAGTCAGAGACGAAAAAGGAAATGATATCCCACGCCACCATGCCCATCATAACACCTGCGAGTTGAAGGACACAATTTGGGCTCTTAGCGTGCGTCTTGCAAACTTTGGCTTGGCCAGAGCACATATCACAGGGTGGTAAGCGCAGTTTTTTTCTCAAGAAAACTCAGACAAAAGTGGCTAAACAAGGCCCTGTTATTCCTCGATTCTACGCCAATGCAAATTGAGGAGAAACCGGTGCAAAACCAGCCAAAAGGGTCTAAAACACAGTAAAACTGGCAGAAAAATGAGTTTTGCCTTCAGTTTTTTTCAGGTGAAAACCGGATAAAGTTGGGGCCTTGTTGGATCAGTTTTTGGCTAATTTTATGCCGGAAAAAAGTGCGCTTACCACCCAGTGTGGGAGTACTTATATCACGTCTTTATCTGAACTAGGCGCCCTGGTTCCGTTTGGGCGTCCCGGAGGAGGTAGGCGCGGATGGCGGCCCGGGGCCCCTGTGGCCTGTGCCTGTCATTCATGTTTTGTTCTCCGCTTGTTTATAAAGGCCTGCAGACTACTGTTAACGTTAAATGGGGTCTGTGCTACGGTCAATAAATATGTGTTCGTGCCGGTAAGCTTAAAACCTGCGGGTGTGAGAAATTCGCAGAAATGCACCAGATGGCCCTGGCCCCACATGAGCAGCGAGCCAGTCAATAGACTCTACCTGCCAAGCCCTAAACCTACCAGTTTTCCCTCACCCTCAATCACTGTCCGTGCCAAAACCATAATCGGTGGTCGGGAGTTATACTCCAGCCCCCCTTTGACGAGACATCCACTGGTGTGTTACTTGTGGACCTCGTCTCCCCGGTCGTCCTCATCCATGGGTGGTTCTTCAGGGTCCAAAAACGCTTCGAATCATTCGCCTATATGTTTGTATCTGCTCCTGTAACCAAATTCCTGCTCATGCCTCTTCCTCATACACAGGGAGGCCATGATCATAGTCGAAAGAACGCGCCATCGGGATACCACATACTTCGTATACCACTGTGTGAATCATGATCGCTGCTCAGGTCGAAAATCTACAGTAACCCGTCGATGAAGCGTCACCGGCTTCCGAAATGAGCCACGTTACTAAACCTGCAGCATTGGTTAGCGTTCGACTATGTATGATGCGCACATCACCCGTCTGACATGATAAAATGATGCAGGACAGCGATATCGCGCTCACTTCCAGTTCTCTCGTAGCTACAGAAAAATGCGGCCATTCTCCAGCGGATACCCAAGCCATACACCAGGAAGTGTAGCGTTCAAGACGTTTGACTACATCATCAGTGGCGGTAAGTGTTTTGCTAGAGTGCACCACCCACGATGTGCTCTGACGCATGTATATGCTAGGTGGAACAGCGGGATGCGTGCTTGCATCAAAGCTCTCGGAGGTCCCGAACGCCAACGTCCTCCTACTT
>NW_006767712.1:3817-8762 GCF_000300595.1 Phanerochaete carnosa HHB-10118-sp | reverse complement strand
GCAGCGGGAAATCACTCACTACCTGGCAAAGATGAGGGAAGTCCTCTAACGATAGCTCAAGATCCCAGTTTCTATTTTCATGTGGTGGGCTTCTGACTCTGCCTTCAATCGAGCGTCCGTCTTACCATGCACTTTAACGTAAGCGAGAAGGATTGCTCTATCGCTATGTAACTTCGGTCACCGCAGGGCCCATCTGTTCGCGAGAAGACTTTGGTGACAGCAAGCGCTGATTTATCATCAACCGCCTTCAGTCGCTCGGTGTACTATCGCCAGCACGCACAGGCAGTGTTGATCAGACAGCATGAGGCCATATCCGAGGATCCTCAAGTTTCATCAGACTGCAAGGTCCAGCCGCGCAATGAGCACCCACGCATCCTTCTGCACACAGACGTCGGTCTGGGTCATTCATGGTGTCAACTGGGTCTTTAAATATTATCAAAGCATGTCTGCACAATGTAAGGCCGATCATGTGATAATCAAGCGCACAACTCTTCGATTATCTTTTCGAGCACCTAACCTTAAGCCATCCGCGCCAGTCACGTGATGTAATCTACGTGCGCGTCCGTAACGGGCTGCTAGTACCATGTCTGATTGCTCTTTATGTCTGCCAACACAGCCAACATTATCGTATGCGTCGGTGTCGCACTACTGGGCGCCGCCTTGGCATACTCGTTTGCTTCTTCGAACTCTCGTCAGCGCCGCCACCCGCCCGGTCCATACGGATATCCCTTTATAGGCAACATACGGGTTCCTGCCGATCCTGCATGGAAAACGTATCGCCAGTGGAGTGACGTTTATGGTGAGCTGAGACTACATGCGCAACTTGTTGTAACAGAGTCTGACTATCCGAGCTTGCAGAATCAGACATCGTCCGGATCAACGTCCTCGGGACCAACATCGTCGTGACGAACACGCTGCAGGCGTCGTCCGACCTGCTGGACAAAAAGTCTGCGATATACTCTGACAGGTACGCGCACTGCCTCTGCACTCTTTTTTTGCTCTCATCGAACGTTGCGCAGACCCAGCTATGGGATGACGATGATGACCGAATTGTACGTTCTCCGCCCAGCATCTCACAGGCTTCACTAGAACGCGGCTTCTTCGCAGATGCGGCTTCGGCTGGAGCATCGGCTTGATGCGATACAACGCCTTCTGGCGCGACGCACGCAAGGCGTACCACCGCGAGCTGCACCCGCAGGCCGTACAGCGCTTCCGCCCGATCGTGGTCAGGTCGTCCTACGAGCTTCTGCGGAACCTGCTCCGCGCGCCTGAAAAGTTCAACGAGCACCTCCGGCAGTGCGTCTCTTCGCATGGTGGTGAAAGTGGGATCGCTAACTGTTTTGGTGCAGCGCCATGGGACGAGAGCTCCTCTATAGCGCATATGGCATTGACGTGCAGGAGAAGGACGACCCGATCATCGCTACCGCTGAGCATGGGCTGGAGTCTGCAGTTGCGGCGATGAACATCGGGCAGTTCTTAGTGGACCTCATACCCGCATGTACGTTCCCCACTCGTGTTTGCTGTTCAGGCATGCAGAATGACACGCCCCACATAGTGAAGTACGTGCCAGAATGGTTCCCGGGGGCCGGCTTCCAAAGGCAGGCCAAGATCTGGAAGGCGTCGCTCGACAGCATGCTACACGTTCCGTTCAACGCGGCCAAGAATCTGCTGGTAATCTTCGCTCTTCGTTCTTCCTTCGATCGTGGCCGCATGTTGAATTACGAAGGCTGCAGGCAGGCTGCCAGATGATTGCGTGGCAAAAGCCTTGCTCACAGACACCGTCCCAAATGCCGTCGACCCGGCGTACATGGAAGACGTTGTACGCGCCGCGCTAGGGACAATGTATGCAGGTGCGCATTGAATTCGTTTCGATCAATAGTGGCTAAAGAACTTGCTTAGCTGGTATGGATACTGTACGTCATCTTACGAATGTGATTGTGCACGTTAATTGACTTGGTCATCTGCCATCTTAGACGTTCTCAGCTCTGCAGTCCTTCTTCCTCGCCATGGTGCTTTACCCCAAATTTCAGCAGAAAGCCCAGGCGTTTATCGACCGAGCCTGCGACGGTCGCCTGCCCGACTTCTCCGATTATCATTCTTTGCCATACGTGCACGCTATTCTGAAGGAGATATTGCGATGGAATCCGGTAATCCCACTCAGTGAGCATGCGTACAGCCTGGCTGCTACCGTTGCAACCGCTCTGCGCTGATTGGACGTCCGCGACAGACCTTGTCCACGTTTCGACTGAGGACGATGTCTACGATGGTTACGACATCCCGAAAGGGACTTTCGTTCTCTCAAACACCTGGTATATCAACCTTGCCTCTGTATCCGCATGGCACGACGCTTATCACTTCGCCAGGGCAATCCTGCATGACCCTGCCGTCTACAATGCCCCAGACACCTTCAACCCCGAGCGCTTTCTGCGCACCAATGCCTCAGGAGAGCTCGAGCTCGACCCCGCCGTCCGCGACCCTAACGAGGCCACCTTCGGCTTCGGGCGCCGCATCTGTCCCGGGCGTTTCCTGGCGTACGAGGCCCTGTGGCTGGCGGTCGCCTCTGTTCTGGCGGCTTTCAGCATCGCAAAGGCGAAGGATGAGCACGGCGCGGACGTCACGCCCGACGCGGAGTACGAGTACGGCTTCATGATGTGAGTCTCGCACTCGATTTTGGCTGGAGGAGATGGATGCCGTGTTGACCAAGTGTGCTGCACACCAGCTTCCCGAAGCCGTTCGGCTGCAGGATAGTGCCGCGCTCCTCGGAGTGTGAGAGTCTTGTCGGCGCGACCGCTGAGAGCGAGTGAGTTCGCCACATCTACGATACGACATGTCCGGGTGTAGTGCCGTCTATTCGGCGTCGATTGCGTTATACCACTCTGCGATGGACTGTCCTTGACGGGCGTGGTGACCACTTGAGTGGCTCTCGCAATGGGTACTTGCCCCTGGAGCCAGAACGCACCGGTCCCGATTGGACTCGGCGGTGCTAGGAGGTCGAGCAGAAGTGAGCCAATCAGAGGCAACGGCCACGTCATTTATTTTCAGCGCTTTGCGAAGGACTCGCAAGCGCCGACATTGTCAGAGTCTGGGCTTCGACAACGGCAACGCGGCGAGTCTACGCCCTTTGTCATAGTCTTTCATCATCGCCCTGGTCTTATCGGCATCCGGTGATACTGACGGATTGAGGCCTCGGAGAAAGTGCATTCCCCAGACCCCGCCATCTGCAACAAAGCCAGACAACAAACAGATCTGTATTTTCTATGTTGTCATGGCTATCATCACCTTGCGCGTCCGTGCGTCCGAATGGAGGGAGCCTGCCTCCACCGAACCGTCCCCTTCAGCACTTGACGCTCTCCTTAGACACCGTCACGTGGAGGGTTGGCATGTGGCGTAGGAGCAAGTTCCGCGCTGCATTCCTGAACCTCCTGCGTCTCGAAGGCAGCTGGACCATCTTCTCCAACCGAGGCGAGCAGCGCAGAGAGATCTGGCCGTGAGCTCAAGACCTACAAGTGGCAGCTGGTCGCGTTGCCCGCGCCGGCGAGCCTCGATGCGCGGACGCGAAGCTCTGGAGCAGTGGCGCACACAAAGCCACATCGACGCGCATATGTACGGTGAGCATCGATGCGAAAGATTGCGTCGAGTACGCCAGTGGCAGGGAGCTCTCCCGTGTCTTCAGGGGAAGAGCACAAGCTGGGAGTTTGATGGGTTCCTCGTGACAACTGGCGCAGGCAAATCCCTCCGGCTGATGGTCGTGGCGTGCACGGTCATGCTGTCACTGTCCGGCGAGTAGTTCCCTGTCCTGCGCGTCAGCAAGCAGGATGCTGTCCCCCGCTTCTACCTTCAGAAGATGCCTCTTGCGCAGCAGTATCCGCGTGCGAAGCCGTGGCAAGACGCATTGAGACCAACTATGTTAAGCGCTGTGTGTCGGAGGCAGAAACGCAGGGAAAGGCGCGCACCAACCAGTTTAGGGCAGACACCAAATACCTTGGGCCAGTGTCAGTCAGTTAGCACTTCCCTCAAATTATGACTTTTATGGCTGACATAAACTAAAGCAGACCACACCTCTGACATGATCTGTGGCATCATCAAGAAAATGAATTAAAAAAAGCCAAGTTTTTATAGTCACTGCTGTGGCCTATGATCACATGGGAGCACATGCTCGGACATGTTGGCGAGACCAAATGAGCATGTCGGTGCCATATTATGGACAACTCAACTTAGCTCGGCCTCTCGAGATGTCGGCGGTGACGGAGAGGGTCGCCGCAGACCTGCAGCTTGATGAGCCAAGGGTAGTCATAGGCCCTAAGGTCTATCATGCCCGGGACCATAAAAGATGTAATGTGGCACGTGGTGGACGCCGCCAAGAGGCCATTTGGTGTTGCGAGAATGCCAAGATGATTCGTCTATGGGTTGATCGGGTGTTTGAGGCTGCGGATATGTCTGTGCTTGCACTGTCTAGTGAGTAGTACTGTATATGCGTGGCCGTGCGTCAACCGGCGCGGCGAGGATCAAGTACCCGAGCGCCCTAGCGCGGATGCCACGGAGTTCCGAGTTCTTGGCCTCCGGCATCAGTCATCCTACAGCATGCAAAGAAGCTTGGCAGGCGGCGCCACCCGCTCGTCGTGCCCGCGGAAAAACCGCGTGGCAGGATCTGATCTCACCTTCGTGCCGGGTGCGCGTTCGGTCTCTATATAGTGTGTCAACCGGCAGATATGAGCGTGCTTCCTGCGCAAGCGAGCTAACGCGCGCTAAAGCATAAATTTTCAACTCTTCTTCGTTCCGGTCGCGCACTTTCTGCTGGTGTGCTTTCGCGGTGTGCACGGATGCACACGAAGGTGCATCGGAATAGCCTGCGTTCGTACGCGGTCATGTACGTACGCGACCGTTCGTCTTCGTTCGTGCTCCTTGCATGCCAAGCCGTACGTATTTACTGCGCCTGCTCCGAACC
>NW_006767712.1:0-3742 GCF_000300595.1 Phanerochaete carnosa HHB-10118-sp | reverse complement strand
GGTACGTGGTGGACGCCGCCGTTTGGTGTTGCGAGAATGCCAAGATGATTCGTCTATGGGTTGATCGGGTGTTTGAGGCTGCGGATATGTCTGTGCTTGCACTGTCTAGTGAGTAGTACTGTATATGCGTGGCCGTGCGTCAACCGGCGCGGCGAGGATCAAGTACCCGAGCGCCCTAGCGCGGATGCCACGGAGTTCCGAGTTCTTGGCCTCCGGCATCAGTCATCCTACAGCATGCAAAGAAGCTTGGCAGGCGGCGCCACCCGCTCGTCGTGCCCGCGGAAAAACCGCGTGGCAGGATCTGATCTCACCTTCGTGCCGGGTGCGCGTTCGGTCTCTATATAGTGTGTCAACCGGCAGATATGAGCGTGCTTCCTGCGAGCAAGCGAGCTAACGCGCGCTAAAGCATAAATTTTCAACTCTTCGTTCCGGTCGCGCACTTTCTGCTGGTGTGCTTTCGCGGTGTGCACGGATGCACACGAAGGTGCATCGGAATAGCCTGCGTTCGTACGCGGTCATGTACGTACGCGACCGTTCGTCTTCGTTCGTGCTCCTTGCATGCCAAGCCGTACGTATTTACTGCGCCTGCTCCGAACCCTTCCGCTTTTGTTCAATAGCAACTCCCATGCGATCAGAGGCAGCACATGCACCATCTGTATTCGGCGTTTTTCTAGCCGATACGCAGGCACCGACAGTCGCTCCGCGTCGAGCCTCGACGGCGACACTGTAGCGCGGCCCCGCGCTCCGACATGGTATTTTCTGATCATTGCTCGCCTTGGCTTCTAGCGAGTCACCATCCGATGGTACTGACGAATCGAAATTGTGCCCACGCGCTCATACGGCAGACAGCCTTCTCTCCGTGCCACCGGACATACGCTGACGCCTACTACGTTGTTAAATGCCGACCCCAGTTCGTCCAAATGAGCTCGTTCAACTCATCACAGCCACCATGGAGAGCGTAACACCTGCGACTTGCACAGCGCTCTGCGTTGGATGCCTCACCTACATTCTACTGAGAGCCTTCCGCACTTTCGCGGGCACCGGCAGTGCCCGAGGGCTTGCGAAGCTCCCTGGACCTCGCGGCTGGCCGTTCGTCGGCTACCTGCGTCCCGTCGAGAAACCCGTGAGTGCCATGTACAGACAGTGGAGCGAAGACTACAGTAAGCTCCGCTATGCCTCGTCGCCTTTTCACAAGTCCTCATTGCCAGATAGATTCCGACATAATAGGCGTGAACATGCTGGGGACCAACATCGTCATAGCGAACACCCTCAAAGTCGCAGCCGAACTCTTGGAGACTCGATCCGCCATCTACTCTGATAGGTATGTCACATTACGCCCCTCCCCACAGACACGTCGCTAACCGACTCAGGCCGAACATAGGCAATACCATGCTGAGAGAGCTGTATGTTACTCAGCCGGGCAATCCATTTACTTTACTAATGTGTGCTTAGTGTTGAATTTGACTGGAATATGTCAGTCGCACGATATGATTCGTACTGGCGCGACTCTAGAAAGGCGGCCTCTCAAGGATTTCATCTACAAGCGGTCATGCGCTGTCGTCCAGCGCAGGTCAACGTGACACTCAAGCTTCTCCGCAACCTCATGGACGCGCCGGAAGACTTCCGGAGTTACATCAAGTAGTGAGCATTGCCGCCTTTTTCTGCATGACGGTCCCGATCTAAGCATCCTCAAGCTTTGCAGGGCAGCAAATCATGCACATTACGTACGGTATCGAAACTCAGGACAGGAACGACCCGTACATTGAAGCGGCAGAGCACGCGGTGGCCATCGCTATTGCATGTCTAGTCCCAGGCTCGTTCTTGGTGGACCTCATTCCCATTCGTGCGCCATATGGCCTCTGCTCGACCCATTCTTGCCCTAACAACTTTTAACTTTACAGTGAAATATATTCCAGAGTGGTTCCCTGGTGCTGGATTCAAGAGACAAGCGCGAGAATGGCGGAAACATATCAGTCATACATTGAATGCGCCATTCGCTGCGATAAAGGCGTGTGCTAGCTCCTGCACCATCTCGTTTAGCAATAACCAACCAGTGATTTTTGAAAGGCCCGCGATGATATCCCCTCGGACTGCATGGCAAAGCCGCTCCTGGAGAAGATGCTCGACGGTCCCGGCGACCCTGTGTATGCGGAGCACGTCATAAAAGGCACACTCGCCTCTATGTATCTAGGTAGGCTTGCACAAACCTGGTGTTCAGCATCTCACTGAAAATTTCCCGCACAGGTGGAGCAGACACGGTTAGCACCTTTGTGTCCGTTCATTCAGACTTTTGCTCACAAATGGGAAGACGACATCTACACTGGAGACATTCCTCCTCGCTATGACGCTGCACCCTGAGGTCCTGCAAGAAGCCCAACGCTCTGTGGATCGTGTCTGCGAGGGACGACTGCCCGACTTCTCGGACTACGACGCACTGCCGTGGATACACGCTATCGTGAGGGAATGTCTGCGCTGGCGACCAGTTGTCCGGATGAGTGCGTCTCCTCTCTTTTCCCGCTTAAACAGTCTGGGTATGAACGACTGTCCAAACAGATGTGGCGCACATGGTGACCAAGGACGACGTCTACGAGGGCTATCATATCCCGAAGGGCTCGCTTGTCCTCGCAAATATCTGGTGCGCTTCGCAGACGTTTTCTCAGCTCCACCTGGCTCACACAGCATGCAGGGCGATCCTGCACGACCCTGAGGCATACGCCGATCCAGAAACCTTCAACCCGCGACGTTTCCTCCGACCACGCCCGGGCGCAGATGCTACAGACGCAGAGAACGTCGAGCTCGACCCGACGGTGCGCGACCCGATAGTGGTAGCTTTCGGCTTCGGACGGCGGATCTGTCCCGGGCGACACATGGCGTACCAGTCCCTCTGGGTCGCGGTCGCGAGCATAGCCGCTGCATTCGACATCACCAAGGCCGTCGACGCACACGGTGCGGTCATCGAGCCGAGTGGGGAGTACACGGATGGGCTTATCACGTAGGTCTCTTCGGATTTCGGTGAGGGAGAAGGTGCTGATGAGTGAATTCACAGGGCGCCGGAGCCGTTCAAGTGCTGTATCCGTCCGCGGTCCGCTGCGCATGCGGCGTGGGTGCAAGCTGCTTTAGAGCAAGATGCTTGAAACAGCTAGTTGTAGATAGCAATGTTTCATTGACCCGCCACGACAGAGATTCAAATATGACAACTGTGCCTTTCGCGACGGTTATTACAAGGACATGTATAAACCAGAAACAGCGCCGTACGTCATCATTGCCGCAGAGCTGATAGTAAGAACCGACCTGAAGCAAATCTCATTTCATACGATTTCCGCGCCTCCGTCCGAATGCCAGCATTCTCGGCAGCTTCCATATTCAATTAACCATCGTCGTTCCAGCTCGTACATGTTGGGGCCAGCTTAAACCGTGCAACCTAGACCAAAAGCACGAAAGGCCCGGGTGAGCGCCCGTTCGAGTTATGAGCTCGAGACTGGCGAGACTGCTGGGCTGTTCCGGGTCTGGGTCGACAACGGTTTGACCACGTGCAAGTTGGATATCGAGGCCAGGGCCTGCGTGACTTCCATGGCTGTGGAAGAGAAGCCAGAGTCTTCCGGCAGCATCTGTTCGACCAGTTCGCCTTCGTCTTCGTCGCACATACCCTTGTCGTCTGAGTCTCCATATGTCGACGGCGCCCGGCCGCCTGTTCAAGTTCGGTGCTCGCTCCCATGACTTCGCCGGTATTCTCACTTCTTCC
>NW_006767711.1:0-8790 GCF_000300595.1 Phanerochaete carnosa HHB-10118-sp | reverse complement strand
ACAAGTCACGCGCATCGTGCACTAAGTATACGGCCGCTCCGGGGACAGCCTTTTTTGTCTGACGCTCACATTCACTGCGAAAGCGCTACCTCTGGACGCCGTTGTATTTTATCTACGAGTTTTGTACCTATTGTAGTTTTGTGAATATATAAATTGCTATCTTAAATTTTTATGTGCGAGCTGGCCCCCAAAAATCCGATTATTGAATAAATCTTGCGAGCGCCCTGGCAAATGCCACCCAGCCTGGCGCTCCCTGGTAATACATTGCCAACCTTAACTGAATGATAAAGGTCCCCAGGCTGGTAAGCCTTAGAAATCATACAGGTGCTCTATCTACTATGGCAATGGCAATCTCAGGGTGGGTTGACTTATATTCATGGGTGCCTTTATCTAGCTTGGCCCACCGGCGATGCTACTGCAATAATCCATAACGCGATCAGCCTTCCAGGAGATTGAAGAGACATCCCTACCAGTGCATGGTTGTCCCGGGCGGTCGCCTCTCGACTGCTACACATGCGACGAGCTCACGCCTGACAATTGAAGCCTGCAAGATGGCAGAAATAGCTGCGATCTCCCGACACCATGCCAGAGATGATTGGAGAAACAAAATTTGAGTTCCTTGTACAAGACATTGAGCGTCTGGCGCCACAAAATCGAAGAATTTGAGAACCGCGGCCGCGGCGCAATCTGCCAGCTAGTGATATTACGTTCCCAGAGAATCAACCTAGCCCATTCATGTATGTACAACTTGAATGGCAGATTTGTATGTCTCGAATTCAATTTTAACTTGTTTTACAAAAGTTACATGTCGCGCAACGCGAGTCGGATGCTCAGGGCTTGCATTGCATTGAGCCCTAGATCATCCCGAAGGAACTCTTTCTGTTCCGCGTCCGACAGCTCTGCCAGCACGCTCAGGCACACACCGTCAATAACACCATGGCTAATGAAGACGGACATAAGATTGTCCGTCGCAGGGCGAGTTGACCGGAGAAAAGCCCGCATGAACGCCTTATCCTTCGGGGCTCCAGACGGGTTGAAGTTGGAGTGAACCACGGGAGACACCACAGGTGCTGGTCTCCTGGGGGTCTGCAATTCTTCTCTAGGTGGCGCTGACTAGAGTGACCCATCGAGCCTATTACCTTCTGGTTAGAGGTAGAGATGTGCATGGACGCACCACCTGAGGCTGCGCTGCATTGCGACTCTCGGCGGAAGGGGTACCGTGGCTGGCAGACATCACGACCGGTCCAGATCTCTGAGTCCCGTGAGCTCTTTGATTGTGCCGGGCCAGATACTCGCGCATGCATGCCTCCGCGGGCCATGCGTTTGTGTACCGCCGCAAGACCGGCAGCTCCTCCACAATCTAGAACAAATCGTCATGGCCAATGCAGCAGCAAAGGTGAGAAATAACATTACCCGTTCCAGGAATATAGTTTTATCCTTGGCGTACTGATACTTCCATGACAGATGTTTACGCAGGTATTTCTCTGCTGCGTATGGTATCGCGTTCTGATCACGTCACAATAGTTTCAACTGGGGCTTGAGATTTTTCAGATATTTATAACACGAATGCTTACCCGCAACTCGTTGGCTTCTGACTCACTAAGCCCTGGCATTCTGTGGGCACTTCTAAAAAGCTTCCACCTCACGGGTCGCTCTATCAATCTCTCTGGAGGCATCAATGGACGAGACGTCGATGGAGGAGATGAGAAAAGGGGAAAACCTATACGAGGTAGCTGCGGGAAGGCTTATATAGAAGCATTCACGGGGTCTTCCGAGCTCTTCGACATCCTTTGGAGAGGACATTAATAGCCTGGGAAACCAAGAAATCTCACCTAACGAGAAGTTGCTCCAGCGCTTTCAGGTCCCCGCCGGAAGCACGATCACCCGCCGAGCCTCTCATCCAACTCCGCCACTTCTACCTGCGGCGATGTCGATGTTGCATGTGCAACGGATGCCGGACCTCTCCCCAGTCCCTATGAGGACGAGCTTGCGCCCGACAGCAATGACTGCCCGTCCCGGCCGGACCCCGTGTACTCCCGTCCGCGGAAGCCACTGCATGAGACTGCGCCGGGCCATAAGCCCGTAAACGAGACCACCGCTGATGCCACTACAACCCTTCGTAACGCGGTCAGTCTGCCAAGAAGGTTGAAGAAGCGTCCTTACCTGGTCGTCCCGGGCGGTCGCCCGCACACACGCGACGAGCTCGCGCCCGCACTCGACACCTTGAGGGATCGCAAGATGGCCCGAAACGACTGTGATTGTCCGAACGCCACGGTATGCCACATAGATGAGCGGAGAAAAATGAAAGTTTTGGGTTCCTTGTACAAGACGCGTATAGCATGTTCTTTTGCAGGGTATAATCGGCATTGAAGGGGGTTATCGGTAGCAAAGGGGGTAAATGTAATACACAGCAAGAAAATTAATGCGACACGGAAAGCGTAGCGTGATATTTACATGGGTAAAAAGACCAGGGAGAGGCGGTATGGGCCAAGGGGAGGGGGGGTAGAAAAGAGATTATGCATCCAGTGCCAGAAAGTAGGTGACTACGACTATGCTACGGTAAGCAAGAAATGAATGGGGTATAGTTCGTCGTCGTGCAGAGGGTGTGCGCGTGTGTGCATCAAAAAGTCTGAAGGGAAGCAAAAGGGAAAAAGAGCCAGTGTTCATCGTTCAAGAGTTCATTCACGGCGGGGACTCGGAGACGGAGTACTCCGAGAAGCGGACGTTGTCCGACATGAGCCCCGAGTCGCCGAGGTGGAGCGTGCCGCCGGCCTGCTCGCTGCGCATGAGCAGGTCGTCCCACTTGGCGGCCTTCTCGCGCTCCGAGAGCTGCACCCGCGGCGAGTCTATCTCGCGGAAGCGCAGCGGCGTGCGGAAGTGCGACGCCGTCGCTGACGTCGGCGACGGCGAGTACAGCGTGTCGCGGTCGTGGATCGTCGACTGCATCGAGCCCGCGAGCGACTTGCGGTCGAGACTCCGCCCGTCGTCGACGGTGATCGTGGGCGGCGCGTGCGGGGAGCGCGGCGTCCGCGGCGTAACGGGCGGGCCCGTCTGCACGGCGAGGTCGAACGGTGGCGGTTTCCGGCGCGAGCTGCGTTTAGGCCGCTGCGGAGCGTCGTCGTTGAGGACGCCGAACTCGGACGTCGGGAGGGAGTACTGCGACGACAGAGTGCCGAAATGGTTCGTGGGCTCGGTCGTGTCGAAGGCGGGGATCAGGGGCGACGGGGGATGGGAGTGGGCGTCTGCTGCCGCGGGCTTGCTGCCGGCGGTGTGGCTGCGCCTCGGAGGCGGAAGCGATGGTCGGATGTCGCTCGGCGGTCGCGGGGCGCCTTCGCCACCAAGAGACCGTGTCCGGCTCCTGCTCTGTTGGTGTGGCTTCGGCAGAACAAGTTCATCTCCGCCCAACTTGCTGTACAGCTCGCCGGGGGTCATGATGTGCTGGCCGACGTTCGAGCTGGACGGCTTGGGGAGTGGAGGAAGCTCTTCGCCGTACGATGAAATCGACGAGTGGGTGGAATGCGACTTCTGGAAGTACCGTGAAGACGCCACCTCGGACGACATGGGCGAGGACGACCGTGTGGTGGTGCTATGTCGAGGGCCAGTGGAAGGACGTGAACTATCAGTGGTCGTACGTGGCGAGCTCCGCACCGGGGCAGTGGAGGGCCGCACTGCAGACAAGGACGTTCGAGAATTCATAAATCGCGAGATGCCGGTCTCGCTTGCGTCGTCGCGTCCCTTGCGGATGTCTAACGTGGTCCGGGGCGATGCCAGATGTTTATAGTCGTCCGGAAGGGCGGGTACGGGTGGTGGCGGCGTCGCGTCGTGATATTTTTCGCGCAACGCACCGGTCGATATGCGCTTCATCAGCTTCCAGATCTTGCCTCCGGGCGACGAGTCGTCGCCGCTGCCCTTGCTGTTGCTATCCGGCTCCTTACCCTTGAACGACCGCACTGACCGCAGCGTCTTGTCTTCCGGCGTGCCATTCGGCGCCGAGGGTATTGCAGTGCCCGAGCAGACCTGCTGGTTGACATCGACATACTCGTCCATGGAGGGGCCCAGCGGTCTCGAGGAGGAGCTCCCCGGGCTAGTCTTCGGGCGTCTGTCCAGCAGCTCGTCTGCATGCGCCCTGCGATGCTCCTTCGTCGAGCCCGGCCGCTTGAACTTCCCCGACACCTTCCTGCCGAGACCTCTGACCCCCGCTCCGCCGCTGCCGCTACTACTCACCCTCGCCTGACGGAAGCGCTCGTCCACGCCATACCGCGCGTCGTACCCAAACTCCCACATGCTGTCCTCGACGCTGCCCACCGCGATGAGCCGCCCTGCCGAACCGCCCAGCACCGTGTAGTACGCCCCGCCGCTCTCCTCGCCCTCGTCCCCGTCCGCAGCCACGCGCGTTGTGCGCCGGCTGTCCACAGACCCGTCCCTCAGGTCGCCGCTGCTGCCGCCCGACATCTCGGCGAGCTCCGACCGGCGCCGTGCCTGCTGCTTGTATGCGTGCGCGACGGCGCCGGCGGGCGTGAGGTTAACGGGCGGCGACTTGTGCCGCCGGGGGAGCTCGCTCGTGGTGGTAGTCGTGGCGACGTCGTGCGTAGCACGGCGCGCCGGCGGCGCGGCCACCGAGGCGCGGACGAAGCTCTTCAGGGATATGCGCGCACCGGGCTGCTGCTGTTGCTGGTGGAACGTCTGTGCGGTCGGCGTTGCGGGGTTCGAGGTCGCGCTCGCCTTGCGCCGGAGCACGTTGCGCTGCTTCTGGGGCTGCTGCTGCTGCTGCAGGGCGGACGCGTGCAGGGACGCGCGCGACGCGGACTTGCGCAGCGTCGCGGTGTCTTCGGTAGGGCGCCGTGTACGTTCGTCGGGGAGAGGACCGGTCGCCGTGCGTCGCGACGACGGCTGGCGCGAGAGGGACCCGGGATACATGGGGCTGCGGAGCGGCTCTGAGTCTGAGCCTAACGACATGATGGACGAGCCAGAGTGGGTTGGCTGCGCGGGCTTGCTTAATAACCGTTTCATATCGAGGTGCAGGCCGGCATCGCGCTCCACGCTCGTGATGGAGGACTTGCGCGACGCAGGGTCGGATGGGAGACGATGAGCCGCGAGACGGAGGTTGTTGCTCGATCGGGACTGCGCCAGGGCTGGCTGGGAGCGCACCTGGTGGCCGTGTGCATATGGCGACAACGACGGCCGGCGTGACGACGAAACGGACGAGGGTGATGGACTGACCAGATCGAGGGATGGTTCAGTCCAGAGCGCCGAGAGTGACAGCGGGAGCGAGCTGCTAATGGTGTCACCGAAGCCGGAAAACATGGACATGTGGTCGGGGGACGCCGTCAGAGGAGAAGCGGGAGTGTGTGACCCGTTACTCGACGGAGAATATCCAGCGCTCCGTCCGGTAGACGGCGAGGCAGTAGAGGGGGACGATGAGCCGGCGGACCGTTTACCAAAGGTGGCCTGCTGAAGATCGTAGTTTAGGTTAACGCCGCCATGAGACTGCAGACGTGGAAGCGCGGACGTCGATGTTTTCAATGAGAGATGGATGGCAGGCTGGACACCGTATTTTGTGTTTGAACGTTTGCGAGAAGTCGTCGGTTCAGTTGAGCGTTGCACGGCTGAGGTTCGGGAGGAAGTGGTGCGCTCTCCAGAGGGCTGCGATGGTTTATTGGACATGTAGAACTCTCTGGACGATTTAGGTTAGCGGCATAGACGGGTACTGCGGTCGTTTGCTCACAGGCTAACCACAAGTATTCACAGATAACAGAGAATAGAGTGCAGCTTTAGAAGAGCCTGGACAAGTTACCCACACGTTCGTTATGTGTGCAAAATGCAGGGCGGCCATGGGACTCACATAATCCCGAGAGGACGGCAAAGCAGCAATTCAAAGCTCCCGAGGCAGGACTTTGCGGCGACCGAAAGATTTACACGTTCAAGGGAGCGTTGGAAATTTGGACACGTGAATTGACGGCGACGAGGGTGAGCGTGGATGATTCAGGTCCCAGGATCGGGTTGGTGCTCGTGGTGGCCAGGCTGCTGTCCGGGTGCGGGGGTGCGGCAACGAAATAGCTTGGTGAACCAAGGATCGTGAGGGGGAGCGGACGAAGCAAGGAGCGACGGGGTAGACGAAAGGAATGTCGAGACTCAAAGGAGCGACGGGCGAGACGAGCAGACGAGAAAACAAGTCGGGGAGAAACCCTTTCGCTGGCAGAGCAATGGCCTGCACGTGGCATAATTCTCGGGACATATCCACGGCAATTGGTTCCGCCAGCGAGTTTGACGGTACCTCGCTCTCGGGCTTGGGCCCACTTCAGCCGAGACAACCGACACACTCTGCACACGCCTGCTGCTCGACGTCGGGCACGCTGTGCAGTACGTACACACTCTCTCATCGTCCTCATTGACACGCGCCTGCCGGTCTGGGCACTTCCAGAGGCGGCGTCCAATGCGGGGTTTGTTCGCGGACCGATCAATATCATCGTTGCCCAGTCGCCAACGCTACGCACCCGGGCGTCACGACAAGCTCACTGCGTACTTCGTCGGTAGGGGACATCCAGCCCTAGCTTGAAAATCATGCCACAATCCACTCCCCACACGATATATTCCTCAGTATCTCCATGCCCGCGCGACGTCTGCGACACGGGCAAAAGCTAACTGAATCAAGCACGTCGACAGACCCTTCGCACGCTGGCCAATAACCTGAGCTGGCTGGCTCGTGAGACCATCAAGGTCTTGCAGGCGCAAGGACGAAGAGTTCTGCAGGTACAGGGGAAGCGATTGGTGTTGCTCCGCCTCATGACCTCCGCTAATCGTGAATGGGATAGGCGAGCCAATAACGAGACACACCTCGAGGTACTCGAAGGTAAGAACGCGCCGTCTGTTACTATGGCATTCTTCGTATTGACGGAGACAAAAAGCAAGGCGACGCGCGACCCTGACGACGACGAACCTATTGGCCCTCTCCCTGATGCTCTGTTCGACAAGGTCGACAGCTTTCGCATGCAGGTATGTTCTACCACCCTTCACGTACTGTAGTGTATACGCTGAACCTTCGTTCAAGTCTTAAAAGTGAAGTTCAAGGTGCGATCACTGGAGCAGGGACGCGCGAAGAAGTCGTCCAGGAGGAGGGTGAGCGCGTGCGGCATTACGAGATGAAAACGGATGCCAAACTCGACATGTTCGCTCGGACGAGACTCTCCTTTTGTGGATGAGCCGAAGCGAGAGGCTCATGAGAAGGTTTATCCAGCTGCTGACTGCTTGCAAAGACCCTTATGAAGAGGAACGGTGCTGAGCGACGCCCCGTGATCTTGCTTCAGCCTTCGTCGCCAAGACTCCGCACAACACATAGCGCTCTTTCCCTCGCCGAAACCAGGGCACCACGCGGGAAGAAGGGCTATAGAGACGAGCCAAACAGCAGAGCAGTCCGCGCCTATGCTTACAGCCAGGGAAGACCAGTTGTCGCGTCTGCCCGAGAAGATAGAGCGTCTGTCCGCCGAGGACGAAGCTCTGGGCGCGTACTCCGAGTTGTCGACTTCGTGCAGCTGAGTAGAAAGACGCGTATCGGCCATCGGAACGTCGGAACCGCGATGGACGCCGCACCCGGTGTGAAGAAGAGTAGGCAGAATTCGGATCGTGGCGTACGCATATATTGACCCTACCAACACATCTGTCGTCGACAACTCAGCAAAAAGGTGATGGTTACCGATGACGTCAAGGCGGCACGTTTCGCAGACGAGGTCGGCTACCCGCCGAGCGCAACCTCCACGGCAGCTGGTAGGCACACCAGTTTTGTCCCATTGTCTTGCTATGCTTGTATTTGCGCTGTGCAATGCTATCGCTCTACTGCTGTATTTTGATAGATCTGACTGGCATACCGAGCAGATGAGGAAGATGGTTAATCTGCGTGGTAGGCGCGTGCTCATATCTGGCTCACATCAAGCTTCAATATAGGACCGCATTGCAGACGCCATCTATTGTTTCCGACGCGGATGGCCTGGCAGGCCTCTTCGTACACTTAGAGAACGGCGATCAATGATAGGTTGCTTTCGTGCCTAAATGCATCAAGCCTCCGCCTGCGGTCAGAGGCAGAGTCTCACCGGCCGTTCGCACTTCTCCCACTCAGCTCCCCCCATGATCTCCAGGCTGTATCTCCTTTATGCCGTGCTTCTGACGTACCTACAGGTCGCCCATGTGGTATGGGCCCAAACCCCGTCGTTTGCGGTGCCGACAACATGGAAGGTAGGTCCAGGTTCTTCCTTCCTTCTTCCGGTAACCAACGGTGAAACGAACGTCTGCAATATGGACAGGGATCAACAACGAATCTAACCTTGGACCAGAGGTACAACCTCGCAACGGCGATTATCGACACCGTCAAGGGGCTCTTCAATGCCAGTGACGGGGTTATAGACGGTGTGTACTATGATGCCCGCGTTGATTTCGCGAGCTCAGTGGTATCCGACGTTGGCCACCACCAGAACTCGGGTTTTCAGACACGAGCAGCATGCTCATCGCGATATCCTTGATGGATCGTATCAATGGCACCGCTCATCGAGCTCGCGAGCTGCTGCCGCCAATCATCCAGCTCGCTTGACAGGTTCTCGAATGCGATCGCATTCTCCGAGCTCGACGTGCTGACTCTACGCTCCGAGATGCCCGATATTGGTCGCCCCGACCCAAAGCTCGGCTGGTCCACTTCGAGGAGCAAACCGATTTTATGAGACAGCTGCTCATTTTCGCGTTTTAAGAGTTGTGTTCTCGTTGCTGAGCTGCTCCAGCAGAGTCTCGTCGTGGCCGCCGCGGGCG
>NW_006767710.1:4579-8796 GCF_000300595.1 Phanerochaete carnosa HHB-10118-sp | reverse complement strand
TGCTGTGAAACTCGTCAAGCATCGTGCCATTGTTTGAGGTGTTATCACAGGTTATATGTCTGATCTTTGGAACAAGAATCAGCTGAGTACTTCAAAGGTATTTGAGATGCACTGGCTTACCCGATAGGCGATACCAAGACGATCCACCACTTTGAAAAGAGCTTGCCCCAGTCGTTCACCGTTGTGCGCATTGTTGAGATGAGTGAAGCCAATTAGACAGCTAATGAGCTTTCAGCTGGCATCACTCTGCTTCTCAATGAAGTGGCCAGTCACCGCAAAGTAGGCATCCAGATTGAAGGCTTGCCAGGCATCACAGGTGAGGCTAATCTCACCAGTAACAGTGTCGCACTACAAGTCATATTAAAGTGATATCTTAAAATAGTTCCAGTGTTTAAACTCACTGCAAAGCGAGCCTTGAGACCTGCCATCTGTTCATAGAAGCGTTCCAGGATTTCCTTGCAAGCAGCTTTTTGATTTGGGATCTTGACACTATTTGTAGCTTGTGCCTGCAGTGGAAGGCAGGGTGCTCCAGAGCACCAATTGGCTAATTAAAATGTTAACCTTGAGAACAGCAGAAAATGCACTATCTCTGCGCACCTGGTCTGTCTCAGCAAGCCATTCCACGGCAATCCACTTGAAGACAAGTTCAGAGTAGTGGATAACCCTCTCCTCCTTTGGCATATCTTGCAGATGGGTGTCAAGCGTCTTCTGCTCAAGTTTGATGGTCTCAAGGGATGCCTTGCGCTCGTTAATATCTCCACGAAGCTTGGACTCGGAATTATTCTTCTTTGCTCAAGCACGAAACAAAGCCTGAGAGTAGGTAAGCTTTTGAATGAAGAGAAGAGGACATGGTGCATACCAAATGCTTCGTCTCTATGTGGCGCTGCAGATTGGTTATATCTGAGATGATCCACTCTCTGTTACACTCGTGATGAGCTTGAAAGATCTGAATTGGAGAGCACAGAAGTAACTTACTTGCATTGAAGGCACTTGTTGTGCTTCTTGCTGGGCTCTCCCTGCCTTCCCAAGTGCTTTTCAGCTGGAGCAAAGAAGTGGTCAACATCCTTGCATGCATTTGTAGGGTCTATAGCCTGAACTGTTGGCTTGATCTCTTGGACAACGATGTCCACAAGAAAGCCGTCCTCATTGTAAGCCGCCTTCTCCTGCGCCTTCGTGTCAAACCTGGCCTTCTTAGCTTCTGAAAACGAGATGGTAAGCAGTAGAATGAACAATGAGATGGCATGCTTACTCATTTTCCTGGTCTTTGACCCAGAGAGGGAGCCGCTCTTTGAGTTCTGCAGAGGCAGGGGCTCACTCAATAGCTCGATTTCACTTGATTCATTAGATGCATTGTCTTCTGAACCAGAGGAAATCAAGCGATGCTTTCCCTCTGGAAAACATGTTAGAAACGGAGGAATTTGAGAAAGTAATCGTTTGGTAACATACTGGTTGTCGCAAGGTGAGATGGTGTGTCTTCTACCTCGTCTACACCGCTGGATTCAAACCTGCGATCTGCTGCCAAGCTCGTCTCGATTAGCGATGTTGGAGCGGTAGCTTGAGGCAAAGAGAAAGCAGTCTCATCCCTCTGAGCATTCATGTGCTTTGCCACAAGCTTCGCATGATGCTTGTCGAGATCTCCAGGGTTATGCGCTTGGAGAAGCTTTGGAGCAAGCTCAGGGATGCGCTTGTGAGCTGGGGGATTAGCAGAAGTCTGTGAAGGCATGGCAGGCAGATCTGAGAAGATACTCAGCTCTAGTGCTGTATTGAAGCCTTGTCAAGACTGCGCTTTATGACAGACAAATTTTGCTTGCCATGCGGCGAGCTGCTCACCAGACTATGGCTGTTGCAGTCAAGCTACGGCTTCACCAAGCTCAAACCACGGCATCTCTACTTGAAACCTCTCAAAAGATCAGCAGAGTGCATGAACAAAGATGACAGAGCTATGTCATTGTTGTTGGCATGGACTCTGGGCAGAACCACAGGCAGCGAATATGTAATTAGCATTCACGGCTGGCAGACACATGGACATGGGGCAGCCCGAAGTGTCCTGAACACGGCTTGTCACTTGGTGACCGTGACATTGGTCTATACTTAGTAGAGCAACTTTCATTTTCGCATTTCATTACAACAGGGAAAGGTATATATTTATCGACATGCTGACCAAGTTTTTGATGATGTCATAGGGTGGTAGATTTCAACGAAGGCACCAATGAAAGCTACTGCCCAATGACATCATTGTTTTGAGTGCTGGCACCCTGCTATGTGCTCTGCCATGTTTTTTCTTGGTGAGGCTCAGTCTCAGCAAAAAAAACATGTAAATTAGAAAATAGATACATACAGGACAGAACAGGACAGTATAATATTTGAGGGATTTATTGCTGATTACTCTAACAGTAGTACTAAATACAGTACATTTATTATCCAAAGCTGCGGCTTGCCGGCTTGGCTTGGCTGGCTTGACATGCAAGCCAAGCCAAAAACCTGTTCAAGCTGGCACCCTTTGGCTTGGCTTGGCCTGCTTGCTGGCTTGAAGCCGAGCCAGTCAAATCACTATTGGCTAATTACATTACAGTGGTGACCTAAAATACTGTAGTCATACAACCAAAATGGCTGGTCAGGAGTCAGACACAGCCGGCCAGCTGCTTTGGAGGGTCATGGTCAGCGGTCAGATCAGCCGATCAGCCGGTCTGACATTACATTTGTTAGTAGCACATTTTGCTGTTTTAGCCAGCCTGCAGCACTTGTAACTATTATACAGTACTGCATGTACCAGGTAGTAAAAGCTACAACTGCGTCATTGCAGCCTTTTCCCCCTTGACTCCCATCATGCTTCTAGCTGCCTTTTAGGTTTCAATAGGGCTTTTGCTCTTGCTGTTGTCATCTCACCGACACCAATCAGCATTGTTGTATCTGCTGGGCTTTACCACTATTTGTCCGACCCACGTCTTTTGTGGTGCCGGAAGGTTTCTGGATGATGAGAGACCTGTGAGAGACAGACTCATCACTTGACTTAGCAGCCTGGTCAGCAAGATCAAAATCATCAATTGGTGTGTCCGGCAAGGCCAAAAGCAGTGAGTGTACTGTAGCAGGTATCTTGAGCTTCATCTGCCATGATAGCATTTTTGGAGAAGGTGGCAGAGTGGTGAGATCTATATGATCAAGCCTTTGCTCAGGCTATGACATGCTTATGGTGAGAGTGAGAACCATCAACAATACATACATTCAGAGATTTCATTATACTATAAAATGGTCTGTAACTATTGTAATGAGGCATGTTCCCGCAGTTACATGGGTGGTAGCATCCATTGCAGCCTGCATTGAATGCTACCACCCAGTGATGTCATTGTCCTCTTTTCTGTTTTAGATATGATGCACACAGAGTGCTCTCGGCTCTGGCACTGGTTCACTTCCTGCCATGTTTCCCCTTGTCTCAGCTTTCTCAGTGTACAAAGTATTGATCCAAGTATATTAGAAAGTAGATAACCTATATAAGTACACAATGTATTATCTGTACAATTTACTGTTGATTATTTGTGAATTCCCTGCCTGCACAATCTGATTCACAACAGGTTATGAGCCCTGCGCTCTATATTTTGATCACTCACCTCTGCAGTTTCATCACAGATTAATCACAGTGCCCTCTCTCAGCCTATTCAGGGTTGTACCCAAGACATCACTGACAAACCTTATCTAGGCCTTTGCACCCAAGACAGCTGTCATGTCATTGACCAAGATCGGGGCCCTCAAAGGTGCAGAGAATTATTTCTCTTGGCAGATTCAAATCTAGGATGTTCTCACCAAGGTGAAGCTTATAGGCTACCCCTTCAGTACCACCCCACAGCCTACAAAGACAGCGCTCAGTAATATCTGAATTCAGTGCACTCCCATGGTTGTCTCGCATGTTGCTACCAGTAAGACTTCAAAGGAAGCATGGAATGCTCTCACAAGCATGTACGCAAACTTCAGTACAATATCAGAGATTACCATGTTGAGGAGGCTACACAAGATTAGTATTAAGAAAGGGGCTGATGTCAAAGTGGAGATCAGATGTATGAAACAGTTGTATACACAGAGCATGGAAATGGGAGGTACAATGACAGACATTCAGTTTGGTCAGGTCATCCTTGCTGCACTTCCTGCTTTAATAGAACTCATTTGTCAGTTCTATTCTAAGCCTGTCTATCTTCACAGCATTGTTGGCACATCACACAGCAGCA
>NW_006767710.1:0-3254 GCF_000300595.1 Phanerochaete carnosa HHB-10118-sp | reverse complement strand
GCTCACCATTGCAAATATAGCAGCTTATTGAGGGGAAATGTTATAATGAAGCACGTTCCTGCAGTCACATAGGTGGTAGCATCCATTGCAGCCTGCGATGTCAGCTAAAGTCAGACATACGTCAAATGTCAAACTATTTTCAGCCAGTCAGCTAATGCATACCCTAATGGTCAGATGTCAGATTTCTGGCCGTTTCAGTCCTGTGACTACAGTAATGCATCATACTAACGTAAGCTATAAGCTTTAGCATCAAGATCACTATAGAGAATATTTAGGTTGTACTCACTTGTAGATTGGTAGAAGGTACTAGCAAGTGGAGGTTGTGAGTAAGAATAGTTTTGTGTGTACCATAACAAGCACTGAGATCCTTATATACATGAGGTACTGTTTCAGATATCTAAAATATAAAATGTGGACTCCAGACACCTAAGAATGCTGATACATCTGAACAAACCTCTATTGCTAATTAGCATAATTTAGCATAGTTTAGCACTAATTCACACTTTAATAGCAGAATAGCAGGAATAGTGCTGAAATAGTATGGTCTCTTGTTATTAATGTTATTTAGACCTATTTTTATGCTATTCTCACTGTTTGTGCTATTCTGCTATTTGTGCTATTTGTGCTGTACTTGTTATACAAAGGCTAATTTACCAGAATAGAAGTAATATGCAAAAATCCAAAATATATAGAACTTCCATACAAACACTATTGTATCTCTGCTATATTGTATATGTTTGAAAATATAAAATATAAAATATTTAAAGTAGCTGTCACTAATAGAAATTGAACTTTCAACCTGCTAATCAGACTGGGCACACTTTAATCACTGAGCCATTTGTTCACATAAGTACTGTGCTTCAATGTTTTTATATGCACCTTTTGATAGACTTAAAAGAATGTCATCTTGAAACTTTATATATATATATTGTGGTACTTATAAATATATGGCAATAATCAATATTAAAATACTAATGTGACACTGTATAATATGCAGCTGGTTTTGTGTAACTTATAAACCAGTGTAATGAGAACCTGCTGTTGTGTTAAAATGGAAGTGTAAACAACAGCATATGTAAGAGCTGACAGCTAACTAGTTATGATAAGTGGCACTGAAGCAAATCACAGTGATTTTTATGGTGTATGCTGCTACTATACACTAATTTACAGTAGCCATTTCTTTAAGCAGCATACAAATAGCAAATAAATAGCAGCTATTATTAGAATCAGCAGAAATGGAAGCAGAAAAGCATTGAAATAATGCCATAGTGGGCAGATAGCAGCTATGAACTAAACTTTTAGAAATAGCAGTGAACAAACTTCAAAATAACAAAAATGACAGGCAAATAGCAGGCAAATAGCAGCTGTTAACAAGACAGATAAAATGGCAGTGAAAAAGCTTTGAAATAATGGAATAGCATGCTATTAGCTAAACATTAGTGATTATAACAGAACTAGCTATTAAAAATAGTAAAACAACAAAAATAAAGCAGGCATCTAGCTGAAATAGTGATTTAATAAAAATGACATAAAATAGCATTGAATTTACTATTTAGCAGTAGTTAAAAACAGAACAATAGAGGAAAAGCATACAAATAGATGAAGTTAACAAAAGTAGCACATAAATAACAAGAATAATATAAATTACAGACAACTAATGTCATTTAGCACTATTTTACATTGGGAGTTTTTCCAGATGTATATGGCAGTGTAGAACTGCGTGTTTTAACACATGCTGCAAAAAAGTCAAAGTTGCCTTTTGGTTTTGTAACAAATGCAAGTAGCCAGACCAGGTATATATAATGCATAAATTAGACAATTAAATAGTGCTTTTCTGAAATGTCACCTTGTAGCCTGCTCTATACAGACTCATCTTTTCTGCTCTTTTACTTATATAATATGCTATCTTTCTTCTTTTGATAGCTTTAATAGTTCTCAAGCTTGCACCACTGTTATGTATTAGCACAGTTTGCTTTTGTGCATCTGAAAATACAGTGTGGTCCATACAGCTTGTTAAACTGTGTGACTCTAATGTTTTGCCTGGCCAGCAGAGTTCTGTTACAGACAAATAGTTGATGCCACCTGAGGAAGCTTATTTGATGAACCTAAAACTTGAGGTGAACAGATGAGGTTTTGTTCTGACCTGTGTAGTTTACTTAACTGGCCCAATTATGATTTATGAATGTAATGAAGAAATGTTCTGTTAGAAGTACAGTGACAACCTAAAGTATTGCAACAGACTACAGAGGGGTGTTGAGATTCCTCAATATCTTTGTGAATATTACAGATGGCTGGATACATTGTATATAGTTTTTAAACTGGATATGGCATTATTATAATCAAGTCTGAGCTTCTTGAGCTTGGTGGTAATAAATCCAGCTTCTTCTGCTTCTGTGCTTGACTTTTTTCACTTTTTTACAGCCTTTTTGTCATTGCTCAGTGTCTTCAAAGCTGTTGTACCTTTAGCTGCCACAAATACTCCAGGAATTTTTCGACTTTTTCTTGCAGTTTGAGTGGCCTGGGTGTTATTCTTCTGCTGGGAATTATTCTTCTTTGATGACTTGTTAACTACAATCTTCCAGCCTTCTTCACCATCAGACTCACAGCTTGGCCATAGTTGTTTCTTTGACTGTCTGATATGCTTGGGCATGCTATTGGGTATAAAGTCCTCTTCCATTCACTGTCTGTATGTGTAGATCACTTGCTTCCTTGTTACTCCATCAACACTTGTAGGAATTTTCCCATGGTACTGTAGCCTTGTGACCTCATTTAACCACTAGTGAACCTCAGAATTGTAATTACAATTGTCCACTAGTGTGGGTAGACCCTTGTGTATATAGTGGTGCAGTTGTAAAACCCCAAGAGAGCACTATATATATATATTGTAATATAGTGGGAGCAGTTGTAAAACATGTTTCCATACACTAAAACTATTGTAAAACAGTCTAGAGTAGGTGTAAAATGTCTTTGAGCAGTTGTAAAATATTTAGAGTGGTTGTAAAACATTCTAAAGTAATTGTAAAATATTCTAAAGTAATTGTAAAATGTCTTGAAATACCCTTTGGCATTAGTCTCAAGCTTGATATAGTAGCATATGCTACCAAACACATTGTATGACATATACTGTTCTAGTAGTGTACAGACCAGGCATTATCTAAGCGACTGTAGCTATGGTGTTTGCTAGTATCTAGGTGATTCAGCAGGAAAACAGGGACTGATGTGTCATGGCATCTGACATTGTCAGGCTAACAGAG
>NW_006767709.1:4844-8798 GCF_000300595.1 Phanerochaete carnosa HHB-10118-sp | reverse complement strand
GAAGTATTCTAGATTCTTGTAATCCGTCCATATTTCAAACGAATGTACGGCGCCCATGAGGTACTGACGCCATTCGTCAAGACTAGTCATAATTGCGAGAAGTTCCTTATCGTAAATCTCGTAATTTCTTTCAGCAGCTGTCATGGCTTTGGACAGATAAGCGACAGGCTTCCATTTTCTGTCTTGCTTCTGGGCTAACTCTGCTCCTATGGCAAAGTCCGAGGCGTCACATTCTACTTGGTAGGGGTCATTGTCATTGGGTATAGCCAGTACTGGCGCTGTGCAGAGAGCGTTCTTTAGGCTTGTGAATGCTACTTCTTGTTCGACGGTCCATTCGAAGGTAGCGTTGCCCGTTAGTGAACTGAGCGGCTTTGCTATTTTGCCGTAGTCTCGGATGAATCTTTGGTAGAAGCTGGTAAAGCCGAGGAACACTTGAATGTCGCATTTGCATTCGGGTCATGGCCAGTTGACTACTCCTTCTATTTTGACTGGGTCCATGCGGACAACCCCTTTTTCTACTATCATGCCAAGGTATTCTATTTCTGACTTCTCGAACTCACACTTTTCTGGTTTCAGATAAAGTCGGTGTTCTCTTAAAATCTGTAGAACTTGCCGCGTGATCCGACGGTGTTCTTTCAGATCTTGAGTAAAGATCATGATGTTGTCTAAGTAGACTACCACGTGTCCTTGACTGATGAGATCTCGGAATATGTTGTTCATCATAGTTTGGAATGTAGCCAGGGAATTGGTAAGTCTGAAGAACATAACTAATGGTTCGAACAGTCCTCGATTCGTTAAGAACGCTGCTTTCTCTTCGTCACCTTCTTTGATGCGAATATTGTTGTATCTCCATCAGATGTCTAGTTTCGTAAAGAACCGTGCCTGTTTCAACTTGTCTACTGGTTCTTGTATCAAAGGAAGTGGGTAGCGGTTCTTGATCGTCAGCTCATTTAGCTTCCGATAATCTTGTACGAGTCAAAGACGTCCATCTTTCTTTTTGACAAAGAAGAAGGGTGAAGCCCACGGGGACTTCGAAGGTCAGATTCTTCCAGTTCTGAAGTTCTCTTCTATGAACTCATCAAGTTCTTTTTGTTTGTTTACCGAGATCAGGTAAACTTTGCAACTGATTGGTTGCGCGCCTGGTGTGAGTTCAATCGCATGATCCCATGGTCGCCTTTGCGGTAGAGAGTCGAAATCTTCTTTGCTAAATACGTCAGAGTAGTCGTGATAGTGGCTCGGGACGGTATTTTCAAAAGTCTTGGTTTTGTGTTTCAGACTCTCTTTGATTGCTAGATCAGTGGCCGTGGTGTGAATACGCGCTGCTCTCGTGGCAAAATAGGTTTCATGGTCTAGAATAAAGATTCTATCCCCTTCTTCTAGGTGAGCCTCCAGATTGCTGGGCTCTTCGTGATCGGCATCAATATCAATTAACCGGGCAGCGTATTTACAAGTGATCGGGCACTGATCAAATTGAATGACGTGTTTCTGCCAATCAATTGATGGATTATGAATCTGGAGCCACTCATATCCTAGGAAGATTGGAGTCTTCCTTAGATTGGTAACGGCAAAAGGAAGCCGTTCAACGTGATCCTGAATTTCAACCCGTAGTTTGACGAAGTCTGTGATTGCTCTGCTGGCGTTGTGCGTTCTGTCTGCATTGTATACCGGAATCGGAGATGGCAACTTCTTCGTGGCGATATTGTTGTCACGTACAAATTGCGCATCAATCGATAATCCTGTATATCCCGTATCTAACAGTGCTTTGACTGACAAGTGCTGTTGTGTGTCTAAAGTAGTAACAATCATGGGGACATCCGTCTGCGTCCCCTTTCTTCCTCGAATGAAGTGAGGTTGTTTCCGTAATTCATTTAGGAAGTCGATTGCTTCCTCTTCTTTCATCTGCCTGATCTGATTCATACAGGCTTCAGAGGCGTCAACACTCTTCTTTGAGTGTACCCATTTAGTCAACAGTCTAAGCGCTGCCACTGCGTAGGTTCTGTCTGATGTTCTGGCGTAGGTGATAATTTTTTATTCAGAGGAATTAAGCAAGAGGGTTGAACCTCTCGCGCCGCTCTGTGAACGCCCCTTTCTCTGGTATATACATGGGTACACCGAACCAGAAACACAGATAGTTTGTAAAATTATGCTCGGTCAACTCGGCTACGCACCCGGTTGACCGCTTGCAAAACCCTTCATGACTGCACAAATCTCATCGTGAATTGCCTTTTTCCAATCAAAAGGTTCCGCCGTTGCTGCTAGTGCTTCGTTGAGCGATGCGAGTGGTGTGAATGTGTTAGCAGTGGGAACTGCCAGGGAATTTGCGGCCCATACTTGTTGGGCTTGTTGCCGATTAGGGCAATTGCACAAAAGATGTTCCTTTTCTCTGCATCAGAAGCAAAGGCCCAAGCGTTGTGCCTGGTCTAGCTCCATTGGCTGGCCTCTGCCACCGAACGTGACGCTTGTTCTATCGCGGCGTGTCTGAACTGGGGCGCTTGCAGTTGGTGTGGCTACGTTAGCCTGTGCTCGTGGTGTGCTTTGTGCCTGCTGCTGTCGAGGCTGGAATTGTCCTTGCCGCTGGGATTGTGGATTCCGTCTACGGTACTGCCATTGATTTAGGTCGATGCAAGCAACCCTTTGCTTATACAGCGCGTATGTAGTCGGAATTTCCTCTGACGAGTTGTATAGGAGCTGAATGATATCGGCCTGAAGCACTTTTTCTAGAAGGGATTTGAGTTCCTGAAAGTGATTTTTGAAGTCGTGAATATTTGCCTGGAAGGCGCACAACTTGAACTTCAAAAAAAACTCCTGCGCTGAAAGCGCTCCCATCTGCATTGCCTGCAGTCGGTCGTAGGCTTCGGCTTGCTCGTCGATTAGGAAATGCTTATCCAAATCTGTCCATAGCGCGTTTGTGGTCTGGATCACCATGGTTTCATTGGTGTTGTATTTCTTCATGTAGGTGGCGACGTATTCGCCAGCATGTCCTCCTTTCATGTAAGACAAGATCATCAGGACCCTGTCGAACTGTTCAAGTAGCCACTTCCTTTGCGTGACTACATAAAGCTTTATTTGTGTCTTCCAAGCGATATACTTGGACTTTGTGCTGTCGAAGGCATCGGGCTTCATCGCACTTCCGTTTGTGAAAGTGGCATTGTCTTGGTTCTTGGCCATTGCACCGGGATCTGATGGGGAAGATGGTGGAGTGGGGGAACATTGGGGACTCGGACTCGGACTCGGTGGTTCGGAGTCTTCTAAAGCTTCTTCCACAGGGTCTGGGGGACCTTCTGGTGGTACTTCAGTTTCTCCAAGGGCGATTGAGCAGAGATGGTCAGTGACCGATTCAAGGGTGTCTCGTCTAGCTCTGGGTCCTGAGCCAGATGCTTCGGGTTGCAAGACTGCGAGGGATTCTGAAAGTTCTCCATGTAATCCTTCTTCGCACTGCGGACAATGAGTATTAACGTCCGAGGAATGTGGGCACGGTTGTTGCGCACAGTATCGTATGTTATCGCCGTGTATGTAGATGGATCTCCCTTCTAGTACCCGATGTGTGTGTCCTCGACAATTACAAGAGAGCGTGGTCATGTGCTACTGGATCCATGAAGCTGGTTGCAGCAAACCCTGGGACTAATCGTGTTGTAACGACCAGATCAGGGGTAGAGTTTGCCAAAGATGGGAATTTCCAAAAAAGGACTGAAACGCTATCTTAATACAGTTCTAGGAATAGCACAACAGCCCAAAGAGCAATTACGTCTCTTCGGTTCGATGCCCTGATAGGGATCGCCAATCTAACTGTTGTCTCTTTTCCGATGCCCAGCCTCAGCCAGTTGCCACGTCGTACTCAGGGATATCCGCTTGCACTGCGCAAAGTGTTTAACACCACCTATGGTAGGGCAGTGTACGATTCTAATTAGACGGAGCTCTGTCCAGCCGCCTAAGGGCTAGTGATTACAGAGGTGG
>NW_006767709.1:0-3102 GCF_000300595.1 Phanerochaete carnosa HHB-10118-sp | reverse complement strand
TCCGGAAATGCCAGGAAACTAAGAGATACATGATACTACAAAGACTGTTAAGGTACCGGAAACTTATCTGGATGAAAGAAAAATATCCGCACGGGAGATCACGTACGCCAAGCGTTCAAGGATACACGCCTGTCTGCTCACCACCGCCGGTCCCTCGCTCCATTTGGTCCATAAATGCCTTCACATTTTCCCCCTCAACAGCCCAGCCCAAACATCCACGCCCGTCTGCGTCTGTTTGACAACGATGAATCCTGGCCTGGCCTGTCCTCGGCATTGCGCCTCCTAGTCCGAATCACTGCTTGATTCGTCTTCGTCTTCCCACTCCTCGTTCTCGTCCTCTGTAATCCTCTGCACCCGTCCTGCTGCGCCGTCCTCCGGTCCCCGCACAGCGCATTGTTCCATCCAAGAGCTCGTACTTATTGTTGCCCCGGCCTCGCGAGCGGCATCCTGCAGCTGCTGCAAGTAGTAGTCCCTGCCTTTGTAGCTCCATCGCGTCACCCATTTTGTGCGCTGAGCGGTTGTAAGCGGGATAGTCTTGTCGTCCTGGCTGATGCATGTCGGTGCAGAGAGGATCTCTCCAACGGTAAGATTGTAGTAAGTGTCACGTGGCGGCTTGATCACTACAGTGACCTTTGATGGACCCATACGAGGCTGCACTAGGATGCGTTCCTCCAGTATGCCGCCAATCAGGCCCATCGTGGCATCCTCAGTCTCACAGTCGATCCACAACTCAGGAACGTGAGGGCTGTTCATCTCGGTGAGCGCGGCTTCCAGTTGGGCGAGTAGCAAAGATATGCCAGTGTCACCAATATTTGGACATACAAAAGTGACCGTTTCAATACGTATGCCGGTGTTGCTACTAGTGATGTGCGGGCCCGGCTTGGGCTCAAAGCCCGGGCTTGGGCTCGGCTTAGGAGGGCCAGGGCCTGAGACGAGGACAAGCCCGGCCCTGAGCCCTGAGAGCAGGCCAGGTCAGGCCCGGCTCGGGCTTAAGCCCTGGGCTTGTAACGTGTCGAAGGGCCTCTGGTACTGTTGGGACCCCGTAGACCCTTCATCGCTCGAGATACCTTTCTCGCTCTGTACACCCAAATAGTCTGAATCTTGCCTGCTCAAACTCGAGTATATCATACAATAGAAGCTTCATTGATGTACAAACCAACCTACATAGAGCCTACATTACTGGGTACTGGCGGTGGTGGTGGCAGGTGACTCAGTAGATAAATTCTCATAGATGTCGTCGTCGTCCTCCAATATCTCATCCCATGAGTGCTCACCACCTTCCTTCGACTCGTCACCCTCTACCAGCTCACCATCATTGGTAGTAGTGTCAACACTGTCATCTGCCGCATCCAAAAGTGACTCATCTTCTTGCGCCGAACAAGGGCCATGTTCTTTGAACAGCAGGTCACGCTGGATGGCGCACTTGAGGCATTGCAAGCCCTCGACAATATCACCCTTGAGACAGTTACGGCGTTTGCTGATAGTTATGCCACCCTGCGAGAAGGCACGTTCACTTGAGACTAGTGATGTGCGGGCCCGGCTTGGGCTCAAAGCCCGGGCTTGGGCTTGTGGCAACGTCGAGCCGAGCCCTGAGCCCGAGCCGAGCCCGAGCCCGGCCCAAGCCGCAGGCTTAAGCCCGGGCTTGCTCACAGTACAATGGATATTCTGGTGCTATGAAAAGGGAGTATGTTTGGATGTAGTAGATTATTGCTGCATGTACTCACTGAATTCAGCCTCCAGAAGACGTACACTTGCAGAATAAGTCGAGTTGCAATGAAGCCCACGAGTGCGCGCCTATGGCAGACACCAGACGGTGATGCACAGTCGTGCTCGGCAGGAACCGTCGAGTCTAGAATATCCATATCATGTCTGGTATGTACATATTAGATATCTCTCACCTTATTCTGAACTCAGGGGACAGTAACAGAGCCAGTGCACCCAAGCCTGGGCTTTCGGGCCGGGCTTGGGCTTGACTACGCTCCGAGCCCGGCCTTGAGCCCACTGCCAGGCTTGGCTCGGGTCAGGCTTTTTGGGCCGGGCTTGGCGGGCTCGCAGGCTTTGAGGCCTGGCCCGCACATCACTACTTGAGACCGACGTTGCCATTATAGGAAGGTAGTCCAACGCAAGCGAAGCCCACGTAGGATACCGGTATGCATTCCGCTGTCAAGAGCAATGAGTAAAGACTTGTTTCGCATTCGAAAATTTGAGACATACCCCCCACCACTGCACATGAGAGACGCCCGGAGGGATATCTTCTCTTGTCTGAAGATAACGACGATACTCTGCATACCATGGCTTGCTTGCACTTGTACTGTCCGAACCTAGCTGCGTCTCGTCGTCATCTGACTCGTTGTCCGAGAGAACGCGCTTGCTCGTCTGCGGCTTGAGAGAGGCGCCGGGCTTGGAAGATGTGGCCGTTGCAGCTGACTGCATTGAAGCAGCGTTAAGCTTCGTGTAGCGTTCACTAAACTGCTACAAATGTAAGCGAAAATGATCTTGTCAAGCATATAAGCAACTCACGACTTGTTCCATTAATGCTTCGGCCTCCTTCTGAAGGCCAACATCCCAATGCTTCTCGAAATGAGAACCTTTGGCGTCAGGTGCGAGATCTGCGTTAGAGACACACATTAGTCATGAATGCACAAAGTGCTACCCAATGAGAATACGTACACATTGAGATGATGTAAGCCTTCGAGTCACCCATCTTGTCGTAGTACTCCACAATCTTGTCTGCACCCGCATGCAGTGCATTGGAGAAGTGAGAGTAGCGATCCTTTGCGGCACGTGTGGACCATGCCTTGTGCAAGCCTTCGAGAGCTGGAATGGCATACTGCAGGCACGGGTGAGTTTCAGATGAAAACGCATGCTGGCGTTCATCAGCATGCTGTAGTTCAAGATGTTAGCGGCGTACAATGACCAGTGCAAATAACCTTACTGCGAGCAGCTGCGTGAACAGATCCGCACGCTCCCACTCGTCGCTTGTCAGCCGCAGCGCCTCTAGCTTGCGCCGCTTTGTTTTGTCCTTCTCATCACGGGCTATAGCTGTTACAAAGTTGTCGACATGCTATTATGAGCAATGTCAGCACAGTGAAGTACGAAGAG
>NW_006767708.1:7236-8870 GCF_000300595.1 Phanerochaete carnosa HHB-10118-sp | reverse complement strand
CCGAAGTCCTGTCTGAGGCTTTGCCACTCTGTAAGCCCTGACAATCTTGTCCAAATTGTGGTCTGAGAGGTTGGAGAAGGAGTAGTCAATTTTATAACGCTTGAGATGACTGTACAGCGTATTCCGACTGAGTCCGACAAGCTTAGCAAGCCTGGAAACAGAGATCTTCCTTTGTGGAGACATGGCAGCATGGAGATATGCAACGTCAACTGTTTTCCTAGGTCGACCTCTCTTCTCTGTCCTAACAACATTGACAGGCTGCATCTGTACTGTAGTCAAAGATTCTCTGATGGTATTTCTTAGCTCCCAATCTCATGATGTGTAAAGTAAGTGCTTACATTCTCTCCACATTTTGAAATGCCAACCACAGAGATTGAACCAGATCTGCCACAACTTGTGCACAGGTCAGGAGCCAGTCATGAGGAATGCTCTCTGATGGAGCTGCATTATCCAAAGCAAGGAGTAGTGAGCAGATGTCTGACGTAAGAGCTTCTATCTGCAGCTTAAGTCAAACTGGGTCGGGCTCAGCAGTTTGAAGCATACGATGTGCCCGGTCACACCCGCCAGAGATTATTTGGTATGCTGCCAGTATATTTGGAGGCCATGAGAGGTTATTGGAGAGGGCAGGAAGTGGTGGAATTGTGGCCACGACACAGAGATGAATAGCACGGCAAACAGAAAGGCAAGCAAGGGCGCTTGACACTTCTCACTTCTGCTCAGGCTCTTCACTGCTCTGCCAGCTCATCACCTCCCGCACGCTCATACACTACTTACTCTGCTCACTGTTCAACCATGGATCTTGCAGCTGGCATGGAGGAAAATGTGCCTGCATCTGCATCTGCACCTACACAGAGCATAGAGCGCTATGCAGATGACGGAGACCTGGTGCTTCAGGTATGTCAGCATGCAGCAATAAATGTGTTGCGCGAGACTGAGACCTGAGCCAATCAGGTTGATTCCACCATTTATAAAGTACATCGGTCGCTGTTTTGCATGCATTCGGAGGTATTTGCAGGCATATTTACCCTTCCAAGCCAGCTAGAAGGGTCTTCCAATGAGCATCCGATGAAATTGGAGATTGTCACATTTCCTGAAAATCAGCCAGTGTCGAGTCAAGATATAGACTACCTGCTGGACTGGCTCTACAATAAGTGTGTGTCCATAGTTGATATTTTCACCACTTACCACAACATCTCTTTAGAGGTGTCCAGGTCCCACCTACCTAGTAAAAATGCTCCTTGCAGTCTTGTGATTGGGGACATTGTGGGAAATTACCCCTGCTTGCAAGTGGGCAGTGCATTTCTTGACAGAGATGACGGAGTTGGATTCATGTGACCACGCGCAACTTGCACAGTGCTATCGGGTGGCCAAGTGGGTTGATCCTGCCTTCCAAGCTCTTTACCACAGGCCTCTAAGCACTCTTACCGACACCGACATGAACAAGATTGGCCTGAAATTTCTCTCAGTCTTGGCCAAGGCTAAGGAAGCTGTCCATGCCCAGAGCCTCCACATGGCAGGGTATCCGCCAGTGATAGCACATGTCATGTGTGAGAATCAAGCCCAATGCACTGCTGCATTCGAAGAGGCTTGGTGGACAAAGGTGGCTAGGTGCGTCTTGTGTCCAAAGGAACCTC
>NW_006767708.1:2117-4571 GCF_000300595.1 Phanerochaete carnosa HHB-10118-sp | reverse complement strand
CTTGCTTGCTTTTGGAGATCCTCAAGCATCACGACCAGAGAAAGGAGACGGACAAGGCACAGAAGTACTCATTCTTCTATCTATTCAAGTGCATGGGCAGAATCAGCCGAGGTATGTGGCCCCAGTACCTCATAGGGTTTATTGTGGCATTCTGTGTGTAATGGTTATTGTTGTCTAAGCGTATCATGGATTCTGACACCATCTATAGTGATTGGCTCTGTCTATCTTTCCTTTGGTCTCATCTTCGACAAGGACGAGAACAGTGCAGGTCAGCTTACATCCAGCTTAAGTGACGATTTGCAGAAGATACATGGCCTCGCCGCCATGGAAGCATGGTCGGTCTCACCTGCGTTCCGCTTGTCATCTTGGGTGGTTTCGTTCATCTGCACATTGTCATTATTAAGGATCAGAAGAACAAAAAGGCGCATGAGCACTCCATTCACCTTGCCTGCGAAGCTGCTAGTTCCATCCGTACAGTTGCTTCTCTCACCCGTGAGGAGGATTGCCTCCATCTGTACAGCGAGTCACTGGAGAGCCTGCTCCAGGAGTCCAAGACTAGCTCGTTCTGGTCCAACATGCTCTACACGATCACACAGTTGGTGTCCTTCTTCATTATCACTCTCATTTTCTGATATGGTTTGCACCTCATCTTGACTCAGGAGTTTGGCACCTTCCAATTCTTCGTTCCAGCTCTTCGTCGCGCTCCAAATGACTGTCTTCAGTTCCATGCAGGCGGACAATGTGGTCTCGTTCGTGCCTGACATGTCCTCTGCTTGGGGTGCTGCAGCGGACATCGTCAACCTCCTGGACTCCAAGCCTAGCATTGACGCTGACAGTACGGAGAGCAGCATCCACTTCGAGAACATCCACTTTTGGTACCCCACTCGTCCCGGTGTGTGCATTCTGCGTGACCTCAACCTCACTGTCGGGTCTGGCACCTATGTGGCGCTTGTCGGCGCGTCAGGATGTGGAAAGCGTACGACCATCCAGCTTGTTGAGCAGTTCTACGACCCACTTATGGGCACCTGTCTACCTCGATGAGCAGCCCATCGAGTACCGCAAGCACATCGCTCTGGCCTCTCAGGAACCAGTGAGTCATCATCTATTCCATTTAAAATATGACCATGCTGATTTATAGGTAGACGCTGTATGCTAGTACCATCCGCTTCAACATCCTCCTTGGTGCAACGAAGCCTGCTAAAAAAAACTCAAGGCCGTCATTACCAGACAGCTTCGACACCAAGGTTGGTGGTAAGGGCTCCCAGCTCTCCGGTGGCCATTGCGATTGCGCAGACAACTCGACCTTGGAGAAGATTGTGCAGGAAGCACTCGACAGTGCTGCCAAGGGCCAGACAACGATTGTGATTGCACATCGTTTACCAACCATCCAGAACGCAGACTGCATGTGAGTACTCCTCTACTTCAGAGCTATAAGTAGCAGGTGGTGATGGCGTGGCAACAGATACTTCATCAAGGATGGTGCAGTCCACAAATCTGGCATCCATGACAAGCTCATCGCGCTGTATGGAGGCTACTACGAATGTGTCCAGATACAAGCACTCAACAAGAGGTAATAAAACTCTACAGGCATCTTTTCACATGTTTCCCTCTGCACGTACTATCTTACTCTCGACCGATAATGCCTCGGGCACATCCCTTTCATCTGTATATCAATCTAGTTGCCAACGTTAGTTTAGCTACTTTTGCACTTAGTCCCATGTAGGGATTTTTGGGCCAGAGCACTGCGCCATTGTTGCTATAAGACCTTTCTGAACCATAGAACGGCATGCGGCACAGTGAAGCAGGCTATGCGGTTATAGACCATGCTTTACCTGACTGTAATAAGGTAACTAACAGTTTGTAAAGGGGCTTGTAAAGGGGCTTGAAGCGCATGTGAGTTGCCAGTCTGGCCTCTTACAGAGGGGTGCGCTGAGAACTTGGCCCGCTATACTGTCATCACATCACCCGAGCCAACTCTCTCACAGCACCAACTCTCCTTTTCCCCATCAGCCAGAGTATGGCGATATGAGGCTCATTGTTGAAAGAGATATCGTGCAGGACTCCTCAAGCAGCATATCAAGTGAACGCTGACTATCTCCAATCCAAACACGCAACTGGTTGCGCTCAAGGTCAAGATGACCGTTCTGAAGGTGCTCTGTGCTCTCTCTCGCCACTGCTTGTCTGACGTTGGACTCGCCCCCAGTTGCCCAGTTGTACTGCTTACGACCGAACTTGGGCTGAGTCGAACCAAGCGAGACCATCGAGGTTCAAGGTGCGTTGTCTCGTTTGTGCTGTCTCCTGACTTACCAACATGGCTCGTAGTTGTCCTTCAGTTAATAAAGGGGATGCTCCTGCTTGGCGCAAAGTGCAAAGACAAGTTTCTGATGTGGACTTGCGTCAACACACCACGAGGATACTGCGTGGATCTAATCAGAAGGCAGCACCGACGAGGTC
>NW_006767708.1:0-1092 GCF_000300595.1 Phanerochaete carnosa HHB-10118-sp | reverse complement strand
TTTTCTGCGAGTCAACTCAGTGGGTGCTATAGTGGAGTGGTGAGCCAGCAGAGGACACTATTCACTTGCACAAAATCTGTGTTGCCTACCTGCCACTGGAAGGGCAAACCATGCCAATCCCAGACTTCGCACAAGACCACATCTTCGAGAGTCTGCAGATGGATGCTGAACAGCACCACAATACGCGTTCATCTCTTCCACCACTGGCCAAGCCCGTCTTCCATGCTCCTCCAGTGCCCACGCCAATCGTGCCAATGCTGCGTTTTCCCTGTTCCTAGGCGGGAGCCTTGAAGTATCGATGCAGGATGGCAGGCTGGTGGTCTTAGATGGTCGGCATTTGGTCAGCATGGTGGGTGCATGTGAGTATCAGGCATGAAGGCCTGACGCTGACACATTGTCCTCAATAGCCTGAAAGCACATGCATGGGTTGAAGGCAACGACTGGCGATGCTACTCTTCTGTTGCATCTGGTACTCACAGGTACGATGTCTCAAGTACCATTCTGCAGCGCCTTCTACTGAATCTACATGTTCAGAACCAAGTAGATGCGCTTTTTGACACTCGTATCTCAAATCTGTTTGACACTCATATCTTGTGTCTCGCCGCTGCCTCCAACGTCTATCTTGCCTTTGAACACTCCCAACCAGTTGACTGCACACTCGACCAGTTCTCGTCCGGTGCGACGTGGGCGACAATGGTGGATTGGCCTGATTGAGTAAGTAAATGAAGCTTATGTAAAGTAGTTAGTAAACAAAACATAACTACAGCCCTACGTTGCGTGCTCTTGATATACCAATTATGGTAAGCCAATCAAAGGCAATGACCTAGCGGCACTCAGACAACCTGACAACCACCACCACCACCACCACCACCACCACCACCACCCTGCCTCATGGTTGCCCACTACCCACAATTACTGCAGCAACTGCCCCTACAGTGACTGCCCCCAACAACCACTGTCAGCAGTGGCCGCACATGACTGTCCACAATGACTGTCCCGCAACAATTGCCGCTGCCGCGTGTCACGACAGAATCCTAGTTTTGTGCCGCTGTGTGGCCTCCAACATGTGCCGTTCACAACTCACCTGCACCT
>NW_006767707.1:0-8873 GCF_000300595.1 Phanerochaete carnosa HHB-10118-sp | reverse complement strand
CATCTGGACTATGTAATATTCATGACATTACCCCCCCCCCCATCTAGAATCGTGTCCTCACGATTATTTACCAGTAGAACTAAAGTCTCCTTTTCCTCGCTGAGTTTCAGACAGATTTGAAACCTCCTCGATATTGCATGACGCAATACGTTCTAGAATGACTTGTGCAATTCGATCGCCGGCGCGTACCTGGAAAGGTTGATTGGTGGTGTTGATCATTACTATTCGTACTTCTCCGGTGTAGTCTTGGTCTACGACTCCAGCGCCGACATCTATCCCTTTTACCGCTAACCCACTTCGTGGTGCGATTCACGCATAGGTTCCATGAGGAGCGCACATTGCTATGCCAGTGCCGACAACCTTGCGATTTTATGCCGGTATTTTAACACTTTCAGCCGAGTAAAGATCAAGCCCAGCAGACTCTTCAGATCCTTGTTTCGGGAGAATCCCACCCATCCGTTGCACCAAAAGAGTGGTATCATGCGTAAGCATGTGAACGGGTCGTGTTAATAGAGGGGGGATTTGAATCGTCATGGGCGCAGGTTTATTGGGACGTCTAGCATGGAATTCTTGAAGGGGTTCCTGACAATTGGTCAAGTTTGCCCATGATTCCCAGGAACGGCGATCGCCGTGGGGACTGTTCTTCCAGAGCACCTGATACTCCAGATTTCTGTTTCGGTCACGACGGGAGTCAAGAATTTCTTCAACTTCCCATTCTTCCTCGCCATTTATGAGGTCAGGAACTACTGGTTCACGTTGCTGTGAGGGATACGTAGGTTCTTTGAAAGGGCTGAGAAGGCTTTCGTTGAAAACGGGGTGCTGTTTCCATTGACGTGGGAGTTTCAACTCATAGGCGGAGGCGCCGACTTTGCGTTTAACCTTGAAGGGTCCATATCGCTTATTGTCGAGCTTCTTCATTGGCCTGTCTGTTTGGATGTTTACCCCTTCTAGCCAAACTTTATCCCCAACTTTATACTCTGGTCCGCTCTTTCTCTTTCTGTTGTAGAAGCGCTTCATGGATTCCTGTGCTAGACTGATAGCCACGCTAGTGTCCTCGCGTACTCAATCCATTCTATCGACAAACTGTTGGACGTTTTTGCGTAGTCCTTCTCGCACCGGTTGGGTTCCTTCATAAGGGTGGTACCCTTTATTGACAAAGAACGGAGTATACCCGGTGGACGAATGGACTTTATTGTTGTATGAAAAGGCCATGAGTGGCAACCATTCAGCCCAATCTGCTTGTCAGTAGTTAATGAATAATCGGAGATACTGTTCTATCTCGCGATTGATACGTTCCGTTTGTCCATCGGTCTGAGAGTGATACGCGGTGGAGGGATTGGCTTCGATTCCAAGCGATCGGTACAGTTCAGAGATGAACTTGTTCTTGAATTCAGTGCCTCTGTCACTGATGATCTTGCGGGGTAGTCCGTGATGTGCCACCACATGATCGCAAAGTGCTTTTCCCCATCCTTCGGCGTTAAGCTCAATGGTGCTTGATATCGCGATTATCTGCTTAGAGTACATGCAGACTATTACAAGGATGGCATTATACCCAAACGAATCTGGTAATACGCCTATCTTGTCCACGGAGATCACTTCCCAGGGTCGTGAAGGAATTTTGTTCGGGAACAGAAGTCCGGTAGGTCGTGTTGTGTGGACCTTGGTTTTCTGGCATTTCTCGCACCCGGCCACGTACTTCCTGATATCTTCTTGAATTCGGGGCCACCAGTAGTTACGTGTGACCATTTCATGCGTCTTGTATTGACCAGGGTGTCCAGCCAATGGGGTATCATGGTGATGAGCAATGATCTGCTCACGGAGTTTTCTATTTACCGGTACGTAAATACGGTTCTTCCATGTCACGAGTCCGGTATTATCTTCGTTCCAGTCTTTGTCCTTGTTCTGTAGAGCTACGGTAACTAGCAAATCTCAGTTCTTTTTGTATTTTTTAATTTCTGCGACCCAGTCCTGGTCAATTCCTTCTAAACTAAATACTGTACTATGAATCAGGGCACAAAAATGTTCTGGTTTCAGTAACACAATATCTGAATTGTCTTCCTTTCCTGCATTGTGCCTCTTTTGGCGAGATAGTCCATCTGCTTTGCCATTAGATTTACTGGGCTTGTAATGCAACGAGTATTGATATTCAGCTAACTCGGTTACCCATTGGGCCTGTCGCCGGTTGAGCTTCTGCGGCTTTCAGAAGTATTCTAGGTTCTTGTGATCTGTCCATATTTCAAACGGATGTATGGCGCCCATGAAGTACTGACGCCACTCATTAAGACTAGTCATGATTGCGAGAAGTTCTTTATCGTAAATCTCGTAATTTCTTTCAGCAGCTGTCATGGCTTTGGACAGGTAGGCAATGGGTCTCCATTTGCCATCTTGCTTCTGGGCTAATTCTGCTCCTACAGCAAAGTCTGAAGTGTCGCATTCTACTCGGTAGGGGTTATCGTCATTGGGTATGGCTAGTACTGGTGCTGTGCAGAGGGCATTCTTCATGTTGGTGAATGCTACTTCTTATTCGACGGTCCATTCGAAGGTAGCGTTGCCTGTTAGTGAACTGAGTGGCTTTGCTATCTTGCCATAGTCTCGGATGAATCTTCGATAGAAGTTGGTGAATCCAAGGAACACTTGAATGTCTTGTTTGCACTCGGGTCGAGGCCAATTGATGACTCCTTCTATCTTGACTGGGTCCATGTGAACAACTCCTTTTCCCACTATCATCCCGAGGTATTCTATTTCTGATTTCTCGAACTCGCACTTTTCCGGTTTCAGATAAAGTTTGTGTTCTCTTAAAATCTGAAGAACTTGCCGCGTGATCTGACAGTGTTCTTTCAAATCTTGAGTGAAGATCATGATATCATCTAGGAAGACTACCACGTGTCCTTGACTGATAAGATCTCGGAATATGTCATTCATCATGGTTTGGAATGTAGCCGGGGAATTGGTAAGGCCGAAAAACATGACTAATGGCTCGAATAGTCCTCGATTCGTTAGGAACACTGCCTTCTCTTCGTCTCCTTCTTTGATGCGAATGTTGTTATATCCCCATCGGACATCTAGTTTTGTAAAGTACCGCGCCTGCTTCAGCTTATCCACTAGTTCCTGTATCAAGGGAAGTGGGTAGCAGTTTTTAATTGTCAGCTCATTCAGCTTCTGATAATCTTGTACAGGTCAAAGTCGCCCATCTTTTTTCTTGACAAAGAAGAATGGAGAAGCCCATGGGGATTTCGATGGTCAGATTCTCCCGGTTCGGAGGTTCTCTTCTATGAACTCATCAAGTTCTTTTTGTTCATTTACAGAGATAGGGTAAACTTTGCAACTGATTGGTTGCGCGCCTGGTGTGAGTTCGATTGCATGGTCACATGGTCGTCTTTGTGGTAAAGAATCAAAGTCTTCTTTGCTAAACATGTCGGAGTAGTCGTGATAGTGACTTGGGATGGTGTTTTCAAACGTCTTAGCCTCGTGTTTCAGACTCTCCTTAATGGCTAGATCGGTGGCCGTAGTGCGAATACATGCTGCTCCCGTAGCAAAGTAGGTTTTGTAATCTAGGATAAAGATTCTATCTCCTTCTTCTAGGCGAGCCTCCGGATCGCTGGGTTCTTCGTGATCGGAATCAATATCAATTAACTGGGCAGTGTATTTGCAGGTAGTTGGGCACCTGTCAAACTTAATGACTTGTTCCTGCCAATCGATAGATGGATTATGAATCTGGAGCCACTCATATCCGAGGAAGATCGGGGTCTTTCCTAGATTGGTAACAGTGAAAGGGAGTCGTTCAACATGATCCTGAATTTCTACCCTTAGCTCAACAAAATCGGTGATAGCGCCGCTGACATTATGCGTGCCGTCCGCGTTGTAGACAGGGATCAGTGATGGCAGTTTCTTTGTAGCGATGTTGTTATCGCAGACAAACTGCACATTAATTGATGATCCGGTGCATCCTGTATCTAATAGCGCTTTGACTGATAAGCGCTGTTGTATGTCCAGGATAGTAACAATCATTGGGACGTCCATCTGTGTCCCCTTCCTTCCTCAAATAAATCGAGGCTTCTTTCGTAATTCGTTCAAAAAGTCTATTGCTTCTTCTTCTTTCATTTGCCTGATTTGGTTCATACAGGCTTCTGAGGCGTCAACACTCTTCTTTGAGTGTACCCATTCAGTCAACAATCTAAGCGCTGCGGCTTCTTTGTTGATTATCCACTAGCGGATCCAAGCCGCCGTCTAAGAGTTGTGGCGTTGCCACTGCGTAGATTCAGTCTGTGTTTCTGGAGTAGAGAATAATTTTTATTGGGGGGAATTAAGCAAGAGGGTTGAGCCTCTCCGCGCCGCTCTGCGGAGGCCCCTTTCTTTTGTATATACATGGGAACTCCAAACCAAGAACACAGATAGTTCGTGAAATTCTCTTCAGTCAACTCGGCTACGCACCTGGCTGACCGCTTGCAAAACCCTTCATGGCCACACGAATTTCTTCGTGAATTGCCGTCTTCCAGTCAAATGGTTCTGCTGTCGTGGCAGGAGCTTCGTTCAGTGTCGCAAGTGGAGTAAATGTATTGGCAGTAGGAACTGCCGGGATTTCTGCGGCCTGTACTTGTTGGGCTTGTTGCCGATTAGGGCAATTCTGTGATATGTGACCTTGTTGGCCACATCGGAAGCAGAGACCTTGGTGTCGTGCCTGGTCTAACTCCATCGGTTGTCCTCTGCCGCCAAAGGTGACACCGGTTCCGTCGCGCCGTGTCTGAACTGGCGCTGTAGAAGCTGCTGGCGCAGGCGCATTAGTTTGTGCTCGCGGTGTGTTCTGCACCTGCTGTTGTCTCGGCTGGAACTGTCCCTGTCATTGGGACTGTGGGTTTCTTCAGCGGTATTGTTGCTGGTTAAGGTCAATGCGCGTGACCCGTAACTTGTAGAGCGCGTAGGTGGTTGGGAGTTCCTCCGAGGAATTGTACAAAAGCTGAATGATGTCAGCCCGGAGTGCTTTTTCTAGAAGCAACTTAAGTTCTCGGAAATGTGCTTCAAAATCATGAATATTTGCCTGGAAGGCGCACAACTCGAATTTCGAGAAAAACTCTTGTGCCGATAGCATTCCCATCTGCATTGCTTGAAGCCGATCATATGCTTTGGCCTGCTTCTCGATTAGGATGTGCCTATCTAGGTCTTCTCACAGTGTCTTCATGGTCTGTATCACAGCGTTTTCGTCCGTGTCATATTTCTTCATGAACGTGGCGACGTATTCGCCCGCATGTCCACCTTTCATGTAAGACAGGATCATGAGGACCCTGTCAAATTGTTCTGGTAGCCGTTTCCTTTGCGTGACTACATACAGTTTCATCTGCGTCTTTCAAGTGATGTACTTGGATTTCGTGCTGTCAAAGGAGTCGGGTTTCATCGCGCTTCCATTTAGGAACGCACCACTGTCTTGATTCTTGGCCATCGCGCCGGGATCGGATGGAGATGAGGGTGGGGTGGGAGAACATTGGGAAGGTGGGTTTGAGGCTTCAGAATCTTCTACGGCTTCTTCTACAGGGTTTGGTGGGCCCTCTGGTGGTGCTTTGGATTCTCCGAGGGCGATTGAGCAGAGATGGTCAGTGACCGATTCAAGAGTGTCTCGTCTGGTTCTGGGTTCTGAACCAGATGCTATGGGTTGCGAGACTGCGAGGGATTCTGAGGGTCCTCCTGTGGGAACTCTTTGTAGCAGTTCTCCACGTAATCCTTCTCTGCACCGAGGACAACGACTGCTATTGTCCAGAGAGTGTGGGCACGGTTGTTGCGCACAGTACCGTACGTTATCGCCGCGTATGTAGATGGATCTCCCTTCTAGTTCTCAATGTGTATGTCCTCTACAATCACAAGAAAGCGTGGTCATAGGGTGTTGGGTCCGTGGGGCTGGTTGCAGCAAACCCTGGGACTAATCGTGTTGTAACAACCAGATCAGGGGTAGAGTTTGCCAAAGATAGGAATTTCCGAAAAAAGAACCAAAATGCTATCTTAATACAGTTCTAGGAATAGTATAGCAGCCCAAAGAGCGATTATGTCTCTCCAGTCTGACGCCCTGACAGGGATCACCGATCTAACTGCTATCTCTTTTCCGATGCCCAGCCTCAGCCGGTTGCCACGTCGTACTCAGGAATATCCACTTGCACTGCGCAAAGCGTTTAACTCTGCCTATGGTAGGGCAAAGTACGATTCTAATAGGATGGAGCTCTGTCTAGCCACCTAAGGGCTAGTGATTACAGAGGTGACTTCGGGGATGTGATATGGTAAAAGTTGTGCAAGTGCACAGAGAAGGGTTCCAGGGGTCTGGGTCTTGATGCGGTAGAATTTGGTAGGGTTAGGAGTTAGGGTGAGAGTCAGATGTGTATTGAGTGGATCGTCGTGTGGAGATATGTGATGGTTGGTGTGAGAGTGACGAGGATCGTCGTAGGGCAGTTGGTGGAGACTCGAGCTAATGTCAGCAACCAACAATCCAACTGGACTGGGCTACGACAAGGCTGAGGAGACAGACAAGAGGAATGGAGGTGAGTAAAGACCAGCTCGAGTCTGGCTTGTTATTGAGCAGTACGAGCTCCTTATATACATGTCAGACTCAATAACTAGATTATACTACAAATATACAGAGGTGTATAGAAAGTAAAAGAATACTGTGGAATCTGGGAGAACCATCCGGACTATGTAATATTCATGACACAGACTTACTAGTAGATCCTGCGCCTTCATCTCTGAGGGTTTCTACTACTAGGTGGTGAGAATAAATTGCACAACAGCCAGGATAAGCAGTATTTACTCAGGATAACTCCACTCGTGCAGCTAGGAGAGCTCGAGTATCAAGTATCAGGCACGGGAAACAAATGTGCCTGTCTCCCGCCAGGTCGTCATTCGTCAAAATCGGGACGCATCGCGAACTCCAGACACTATCTGTGGTCAAAACACACACTGGTCCAAGCAGGGCACCCGCATACCGGCGAGGGGCCCGTTTCGAAAGTTCGACCGGTCTCTGCCATACGGAAGAAACTGAAGAAACGTGACGCTCGCGGTAGTGATGGGAGGTGCCGGTGACGGTTCGCGACTGTCACGTCACTCGCGCCGCGTCGAAGCTCCCGTCTTCCCTCCTGTCTTCTAATTAGCCGTCGAACTTCCTCAGGCTCGCCTTCATCTGTCTGAAAGAATCCAAATTTTAGGCGGAAACATAAGACCTCTCCTGGACACACAACTTGACAGACGGCACCAAAGAATGCAATGATGCAGACAAGAAGCACAGCAAGAGGAATCGATGCCCGACCTTGTCCAAGTCTCCGCAACTCCGTAGACGATCGGCAGCCGCAGAAGGATATGGAACGCCAGTTCCCCGAGCAGAGGCATCGCACGCTGGAGACAGACGTCCTAGAGGTATGGATTATAGGGTACACTGTAGTACGCGATCGACCCCATCATGCCGCGAATTCCATGCTCACGCGCCTCCGCAGTCGTCGTCGGCGGTGTCGAACGACACGCGGCATGACCTGGCGCGAATCCCTCTATAGTAGATAGCGTTCCAGTGCATCCTGGCGGACACAAGCATCCAGATCCACGCTCGTCGCTGTGTCTGGTTGCGCAGGACCGCGGCCGTCCCGAACCGTTGTACTACACGCCGGACGTGCCCGTGCCCGACGGTACGTCTGAGTGAGGAGGAGAGGGACCTAGTGGACGCGCTGAGCTCAGTGTATGACCAGCCCGCACAAGGTGCCTGTAGGAGTTCGAGCTCGAGTTTTCTTGCGACGAGTTTTGAGAAGATTTTGTCGCGTTTCGCGTTCCGCTGTTGTTATCGCCCAAGCGTTTCTCTTTTACTGTTAAGTTCGGAAAACCGCGACTCGGAGAGGACAAGCGGAGCGAGTTGTCCTCTGTTGCCACATGGCTCGACGCTTGGTACCCCAACACAGTGTATTGTGCCAGGCTACTGAACGGGAATCACAGCATTCGCTTTCACTGGGAGCTGGTCCGTAGTACTGTATCCTCCTGCTCCTCCGCCTCGTCCTCATCGATAGCCAGACTGTTAATGGTCGGCAGAGAAAAGTGGCAAAGAATATATAGCCCTAGCAGCGTCCATGCTCAATCCTTTTGCCTGCGCCTGAAGAGCACATTGGCTTTCATATTTGGCACACGGGAGGCGATATACCACGAGACGGGTGGGATCTCGGTGCTGTCACCTTCGAGCTTGACGTCATAGTTCAGCAGCAGGTTCGCCGTAATCATCTTCAACTCGAGGGCGGCGAAGAAGCGTCCAGGGCTGCACCGAATCCGGATCAGGATCTATGTCTGCAGAAAAATGTAAATTGGCTGGACATACCAGGCAGTCTTGCCGTGTCCAAAACTCAGGTACGTCGTTGTGGTGGTGGTCATCGACTGGGCGTTCGCCTCACCGCCACACTCGTCTACTTCGCGATAGAAGCGCCAAGGCTGGAAGGTGCCCGCATCCGCGTAGTTCCCATCGTCGTGATGCATTGCGCGGAGCGGTGCGGCGACGAATGTGCCCTTGGGGAGGATAGTTCCGTCGGACAGCGCAAAATCCTGCAATGCGAGCTTCGTCGAGGCCACTGTACATCTTGTAAGCAGAGACAAGTTCAAGCAAGCAAAACGACTACTTACACACACCAAGACCGTTGAAGCGGAGGGACTCCTGAATGAAGCTGTCGAGCCTGCGCATGCGATCGAGTGACTCTTTGTCGTAGCCATACTGCTCGATGACCTGCTCGATCTCCTCACGGAGCGTGGCCGCCCAAGCGGGGTTTGCTGCGATCAGATACAACAAATGTGTAAAGCTCTGCGAAGTCGTATGCACGGCCGCAACATTCATGATGAGTATGATACGCGTGAGGTTCCGCACGCTGCGCGCCTCG
>NW_006767706.1:0-8964 GCF_000300595.1 Phanerochaete carnosa HHB-10118-sp | reverse complement strand
TCTTATGTCCAACTTTGTACTGCTAGACTTCAACGAAGACATCACGATCTGGGTCAATCGCATGCGTACGCCTTGTTTGTTATGTGAGCATGCTTGGGTATTGACCATGTTGTCCTTTAGCCCCTGTGCAGATTGCTGGAACGTCAGCAGAGAGTTCACATGCCAGCATGGACGTGGTGACATAGCTGTCCCTGGTTGAGAAATGCTCAGTCAATAGACCTGGTACCACTCGAGAGGATTACAGCATTTTTACACTGTTTGCTTCTTGCGCATTCGCCATGTGGAGGGACCAGCGGCAGCAAATGACCAGGGTTCCCGTGGTTTGCAGCAGGATAGCTGACCTCCTTCGTTGAGCTGCACATCTGTCACAAATTCGCCCCATACAAGCGCCTATTATATTCGTAGCGCTCATCATCGCGCTAAACACGATCACGTGACCTATCACGGTCACATGCATATCACGGGACCTAGATCATCATATAGATATGATGGGATCAGTAGATAAGATAACTACAAGTCCAGAACTTGTTCTAGACCAGTCACATGTCATGATATCATGAATGATGTCACCTGGTGGATAGCTTAGCCTAATGGAGATACTCCAACGGTTATTATCCCTCGTATTACTAAACATAATGGTAGTGTATTAGTAACGAGTCACGAGTAGTCACATGAGCACTTAGTAATGTAGAGTACCATAGGTCCTACGTAGTGTCAGGGGTCTTAGATTACTTGTATATAAGAAGCGTCGTCTGAGGCTTAAGACCTCAGACTCAACAACTTCGTTGATTCTTAGTATCTGCATCTCTCTCTACTTACACCCCTCGACTTCAAGTCCTACCCTTCAAGTCTATCAGTAAGGTGAGTATAGGAGTTGTGATAGTTTGTTGAGTCTTCTGCTTGGTCGTAAAGCAATGCTTTACGTTTCTTTTCTCTTTGTACAGACGGGCCGGGGCACCCTTCCAAGGATGACCGGCTGTGTTGGAGTCTGTCCAGACACGGACGATTGGGTGGAGTCGTCGACTCACTCGATTATACACGTTACTGTTGTTATGAACGGTAATCGTATAGTCTCGACCCGCTCAGAAGTACATGTGCTCTGAGGTGCTGACATCTGGCACATGGGAAGAACATTGTCGGGCCGTAGACGTAAGCGGCAGTGTTGAAACGCTCACGCGTGGAAACATGTGACTGAGGACGCGGGCCTAACACCCCCGAATAAACGTCGCTCACCCAGTACTTGTCTTAGGACATGTGGACAGGGAAAGTCATGTGGACACTTTTCGTGTTCTGGACCAAAGAACCTTCTAAAGGAAGGTTTTCCTCTTTGCTCTACGGGTGGAACCGTAGAGGAATTCCATGCTGCATACCAGCGGCTACACCAGCAGTAGTGAGAGAAACTACCCTGACGTCGACACAAAGAGATCAGACTCATGTCCCTTTCTATTTACTCACTCAGCACTTAAGTTGAAAGAAGTGCTGATCCTTTCACCTCTATAAGGATGTTGTCACCCAATGCGCAGTTCTGGTACGATACTTACAGCATCTTTCCGGGGAAACCCTCGGATTATAGAGAACCCAGGCAATTTGCCAAAAGAAGTAATCACAAGAAACCTCGTCCACCAACTCAGGTGAGTCCTAAAGCTGTTCCCAAAGGGAATAGGCAGAGGGCTGCTAAGACGATGGTTTTGATTAACTTGGGGTTCTTCTAGTATGCCCAAGTACACCAGCAAGAACTTCGTCGTTGCAAAGAACGAGTCTTCGGGCGTTCCTCTTTTGGAACATATTCAACTTTCTCCCGAAAATGAACGTAAATTCAAAAACATCGGAAAACCTGCAAAACGGTACCAACCGTACGCTAACAAGCCCATCGTCCACAAACCGCTCGCACTCGAACAACGCCTCGAGTTACTCAACGAGGCGAAGGAAGAAGCCCAACGACGTCAGCAAGCTGCTGACAATCTACTCAAACAGCGACGCGCGGAAGCCAAGAAAATTGGTACGCGTCGAGCCTATGATGACCTTGTACGCTCATGCCCAGATCTCTTCACGTCCGAGGGGGAAAATTTCCTCCTATGGATTAAAGAGATTGAAGAGACTTCAGCGAGCCTAACAAAGCTCAAATTCATGAAGAAGGGGATCCTTCGCCGTTGCGAGGAGCTCCTCCCCACTCTCGTTGCCATAAATACGCGATTCTTCGCAATGCACGACCATTTGGTTGATGCGAAGGAACTTGCTAAGGCCGGGAAAGGGTCACTTGCTGTCGAGCAGGTGCATGATTTGCTGAAACTTTTAGACGGGCTTAGCTACATCAAGGAGGTTGTCGAAGACAAAGAGCTCGACATCGTCGAATGGGGCAATACGGAGTGGAGGCGGATCAGCGGGCTTTGCAAGCGATTAAAAAAGGTACACACAGAAGGCATGGACTTTTATGACATTTGTAAAACACTGTTAGACGGGAACTACACCATACCGGTGCGGTTCAAAGCTTACAGTAAAGAAACAGATGATTTCGTCTGGTACAATGGTGTATAAATAGTTTTTCTTTTGTTAAAATATTACGACGAATGTTCTTTGCACACAAGCAACATCGAGAGTTTATCTTGAGTTTTGAAAACTTAAACTGGTATCTAATAAATAAACCAGAATGTCTCTCCACAACACCCCGACTCCAGTCCAGTCTCGCGCACCTTCTCGCGCACCGTCTCGGGCCGCTCATGTACCCGAAGTACGACACTGGATTCCGTCCTTACCATCGGCCATGATCCCAGGAAATGAAATCGATTTCCAAAGGGCTTTATTTCAAAATGACGTAAACCTGGCCACCACTACGTTAGGCACAGGCGACGGCTTCAGAGTTCTGAGGAATTTAGCCGACTACACGTTTACACAAGCGCAAAACACTATGCGCTCCACCCTAAACTCGGTAGTACAATATGTAAACTATGAAGGAATGCAGTTAGACCAAACCTTGTCCGACATGCACAACGAGTTTACCAGCCTTAAAGATGAAAACATTATGGCAATAGATACCGTTACTCGAATAAATACGGTTATCAATACCTTATCAAAACAAAACATGGACTATCTTGTGCGTATACAAGCACTAGAAAGACAGTTGAAGGATTTGCCACAAAGTACCGGAAATAGTACGAGAAATGTCAAAATGCCCGAACCACCACTTTTCCAAGGAACGGAGAGTAAAATCACGTTGGATCAGTGGTTGGATCAAATTGCGCTATATACTGCAGCCAATGGTGTCGTCACAGATCATCAAAGGATATTGATGGCCTTAGCAAGAGTTCGAGCTCCGGCATCGGACTACTTGGCCGACTATTTCCAAAATATGCGTGAAGACAAAGAGCTAGGCACTTGGGCAAATTTTGTCACAAACATCTCGAATATTTATGGACAAAAGGATTGAAAGGCTGGTGCAAGGAATGAAATAGACGCAATGTGGAAGAACACTTCACTCATCAAGAGTGATTTCCTCAAGTTTGCGGAACAATACAAGACACTAGCTAGACTAGTGGATTATCAAGATAGCCTACACATTGAGAAGATCGAAGCAATACTTCCCAAAGAATTAGTGCAGGCTACCATTGAAAGACGTCTCAATAACAACTTGCCAACAACTTGGGACAAATATATCCAACATATGGCTAATATCTGGCGTGCTTTGCATGCAGATAAAATTAAAGAGTCAGTGTTTGGAGGCAAGAAAACCTCGGATCCTAATGCCATGGAGGTGGATATCGCCGAACGTGCCAAAGGGAAAGCCAAACAACAGGCGAATTCGCAACAAACAGTTAAGAAATACTGTCAACATTGTGCCAAGGATAATAAACCTAAAGCAAAAACACACAATACTGCGGATTGTTGGCTTAAAAACCCAGAAAAAGCGCCAAAACGCACGGCGAAAACAGGATCACAGCAGACTACAGGGACTACGGCACCAAAACCGAGTACACAGCCTGCGAGTAATAGACAAGCCAATCAAGGGCGGGGACATAACCAAGACCGATACCGTCAAATGCAAGTTCGCATGATGCAACTTATGACGGACCTCAATCAGTTGTCAGTGGATGAACCTCCATCAACCGAAGTGGCAACTACTGCGAGTATCGTTGAAATTGAAGAACCCGTTGCTTCGTCATCGAAGGTCACCTTGGACGATGAAATCAAGGCAAGGTTAGGCGCCAGTAAAAGACCCTGGCAGTCATATTACGAAAACAACGAGGATTTTCCAAACGCGCTCTAGAAGTCTGCGCTCTAGAGTTAGAAGATAATGATACCCATGTCGAACCAGCCCAAGAGGCTTGTACAGTAGCAAAGGATTCTTGTGTATTTAATACTGCTCAAAACAAGAAAAGGTCATTTAAAATTCCTATTGCACTGTGGGTATACGGCAAAAAGACGCAGACCAATGCTCTAGTAGATTCAGGGGCCACAACAAATTTCATTGACAAACGGTTCGTTGAAACCAATCATCTGGTCTTAAATAAGCTGGCAATCCCATTTAAAGTAATAAATGCGGACGGAACTCCTAATACGAATGGACAAATAACACATTATGTTAAAGCCTACATGGTTGTAGGAGACCATGGAACCACTCACTACTTTTATGTCACCGACCTCGGCGATAAAGAAGTGATTATAGGTTACACGTATCTTGTCGCTCATAATCCCGATATAGATTGGGAAAGAGGACAATGGAAGTTCACCAGATGCCCTGAAACTTGTACCAACAAGAGAGTAAAACGAAGAGATCGCGAACTCGACATAAGCGAGTCTACACCGGAACTACCGTGGGAAGCAGACCTGGACAATTTAGGAGCTGCAGACACGGATGTACCACATATAAACTGGATTGATTTAGAATCACCAGTTGACCGTTCACAAGCAGAAGTTATCGCGAATCTCCTAGACAAACCATTTGTCGGAGAAGCTGAAGAAGATTTGGACGACGAAGACACAAAGGACTGGAAATCTAAAGTTCCAGACTGGGTACATGATTATGATGCTGTCTTCAGTAAGGTCAAATCAGAGCGCATGCCGGAATGTAAAGAATACGATCATGCAATTGATTTAGTGAAGGATGCTCCCCTTCCTAAACCGGCTAAAATCTATCCCTTGTCCGTCAATGAGCAAAGCTCTTTGGATATTTGGATCCAAGAAGAACTCCATAAAGGATACATAGTACCATCAAAAAGTCCTATTGCAGCACCTTTCTTCTTTGTAAAGAAACACGACGGATCGTTGCGACCGGTAATGGATTACCGAAATCTGAATGCAGTCACAGTCAGAAATCGTTATCCTATTCCACGTATATCAGACCTAATAGATGCCTTGAGTAATGCTTCGATATTTACGAAGATTGACTTGAGATGGGGTTACAATAACGTGCGAATAAAGGAAGGAGACAAGTGGAAGACAGCGTTCATTACAAAGCGTGGACTCTTTGAAGCCACAGTAATGTACTTCGGATTTTCCAACGCACCGGCAACTTTCCAATCCATGATGAATAATATCTTGGGCGACCTGATTCGTCAAGGAAAAGTCATGGTATATCTCGACGACATTCTCATATTTGGGAATGATAAAGATGAACATTGACGTCTCGTACGAGAAGTGTTGCGATGACTACAAGAGAATGATCTATTCGCTAAAGCAGAGAAATGCTTCTTTGAACGCGAATCCATTGATTATCTTGGAATGATCATATCTCACAAGTCAGTAAAGATGGACCCTAAAAAAGTATCTGGAGTCCTCGAGTGGCCACAACCAAAGAAAGTCAAACAAGTACAGGCTTTCCTAGGTTTTGCGAACTTTTATCGCAGATTTATCAAAGATTTTGCGAAAATTAGCAAGCTGCTTACGGAACTTACCAAGAAAGATCAACCATGGGTTTGAAGTGAAGCACAAGAAACAGCTTTTCAAACACTTAAAAAGGCATTTACTTCAGCTCCAATTCTAAGAATACCGGATGACAAAAATCCCTTCAAATTATCTACTGATGCTAGCGACTTCGCTATCGGGTCAGTCTTATCTCAACTAGACCCTGAAGACAAACTCTGGCATCCAGTCGCATTCCACTCTAAGTCACTCAGTGTTCACGAAAGGAACTATGAGATTTACGACAAGGAACTATTAGCCATAATAAGAGCATTAGAGGAATATCGACACTATTTAGAAGGACATCCGGAACAATTCGAAGTTTGGACGGATCATGCAAATCTGCAATACTTCCGTACCGCCCAAAAGTTAACAAGACGACAAGCGCGATGGGCTCTATATCTCACGCGTTTTAACTATAAGCTACAACATGAGCCAGGCAAAACAATGCAGGCTGAAGACCCTCTGTCCAGGAGACCAGATCATGAGGAGGGGGTAAATCTAGATAATGAGGACAAAATTCTGCTTAAACCAGAAGTTTTCGCCAACTTCATGCAGATTTGTGCACTAGATCACCTTCATGCTGGCCTAATAGATGATGATTCTATATTCAGGAAGGTCAAGGAAGCACTGTTAGATGATGAAATGACGAAAGACTATAAGCAATTACTGAAATCCGGACCAAGAGAGTTTGGTAAAGAATTGCAAGATTGGAATTTCGAGAATGGACTACTCCTTCATCGAGGAAAAATCTACATCCCAAAGTCTAAAGACGAAAGTCTAAGAAGACAAATAGTCCAGATGCATCACGATCATATATCGGCAGGACATCCTGGTTGATGGAAGACATACGAACTTGTGTCGCGAAATTATTGGTGGCCAAGCATGTCTATATTCTGTAAAAATTATGTGTCAGGTTGTGAGACGTGTCAACAAATGAAGAACCGTCCACAACAACCATTTGGTCCATTACAACCGAACCCCATACCAGCGGGGCCTTGGGAAATTATCACAGTCGATCTAATCACTCAGTTACCAGAATCTGAAGGTTACAATGCTATATGCGTTGTAGTAGACAGATTAACCAAGAGAGCACACTTTTATGCAATCACGAATTAGTTTTCAGCAAAGGATTTAGCAGAAGTCTTATATGACAGGGTTTACCCGTTACACAGTCTACCCCTGCAAATCATATCTGATAGAGGAACTCAGTTTGCCGCAGAATTATTCCGTGAATGGTGCAAAAGACTTGGAATTAAATCATCAATGTCTACTGCGTATCATCCTCAAACGGATGGCCAAACTGAAAGAGTAAATCAATCTCTGGAACAATACCTGAGATGTTATGTGGACTTCAACTTAGACAACTGGTCACAGTTGCTAAGCACAGCAGAGTTCGCATACAACAACCTAGCTCACGAAGGAACGAAACATTCGCCCTTCTACCTAAAGTATGGACGACACCCAAGGATGGGACCTACACTAGTCAAAGATTCAGGAAACGAAGACCTGAATGACATATTACAGAAGAGACATGAGGCGCAAGAACAAGCCAAAGCTGCGCTTCAATTAGCTGCCGAACGAATGAAATGGTATTACGACCTACAAAAACAAGTCGTACCATTTAAAGTCGGTGATAAAGCTATGCTTGACATGCAAGATTACCGGACTACACAACGCGCGTTAACTCCACGCTATGCGGGACCGTTCGAAATCATAGAACAAATTACGCCTGTGACGTTTAAATTGAAAATGCCTAGTCAGTACAGGGCAATTCATTCGGTTTTCCACGCAAGCAAATTAGTCACCTACACTGAACCCATGCCGGGACAAAAGAAATCGGCTCCAGCACCAATTATAAAAGGTGGTCATGAAAAATTCGAAGTTGAGAAAATACTCCAACATCGTGTTCGTAATCGTAAAACGTACTTTTTGGTGAAATGAAAGGGTGAAAGTGAACAAGACGCCACATGGGAACCAGCAGAACACCTGAAAAATGCTAAACGAATAGTCAGTTCCTATTGGAACGACCCGTATGAAGCACGAATAATGGACACGCTGTCTATTCAGGAAATGGCAGTCTATCAAAGAGACTCCACTCTGCTTGTCAAACTACAACCAGGGGCAAAACTGCCAACTCGAGGTTCAGAAGAAGCTGCAGGCTTAGACCTGTATGCCCTGAACAATGCTACAATACAACCACGTCAACGTCAACTCATACCAACTGGAATACAATTACAACTACCAGTAGGCACATATGGACGTATCGCACCACGAAGTGGCCTTTCAGTTAAAGGACTAGACATAGCAGCGGGTGTTATTGACAGAGACTACACTGGCAAGATACGAGTTTTACTCGTAAACAACAGCGACATCACCTTTGAAGTAAAGTCAAATGACCGTATTGCACAATTAATAGTCGAACGAATAGCCCAGGTCGATATTGAAGTAGTGGGTTTCATTGATGAAACCACTAGAGGAAACAAAGGATTTGGTTCAACGGGCAAATAACTCCTCTCCACGGAGCTCGAGTCTTAAGGCGGGGGTACTGTCACAAATTCGCCCCATACAAGCGCCTATTATATTCGTAGCGCTCATCATCGCGCTAAACATGATCACGTGACCTATCACAGTTACATGCATATCACGGGACCTAGATCATCATATAGATATGATGGGATCAGTAGATAAGATAACTACAAGTCCAGAACTTGTTCTAGACCAGTCACATGTCATGATATCATGAATGATGTCACCTGGTGGATAGCTTAGCCTAATGGAGATACTCCAACGGTTATTATCCCTCGTATTACTAAACATAATGGTAGTGTATTAGTAACGAGTCACGAGTAGTCACATGAGCACTTAGTAATGTAGAGTACCATAGGTCCTACGTAGTGTCAGGGGTCTTAGATTACTTGTATATAAGAAGCGTCGTCTGAGGCTTAAGACCTCAGACTCAACAACTTCGTTGATTCTTAGTATCTGCATCTCTCTCTACTTACACCCCTCGACTTCAAGTCCTACCCTTCAAGTCTATCAGTAAGGTGAGTATAGGAGTTGTGATAA
>NW_006767705.1:4919-8994 GCF_000300595.1 Phanerochaete carnosa HHB-10118-sp | reverse complement strand
TGCGTTCAGTGCACAGCTGATGGGACCTTGTACAGGCAGGAATCAGCACTTACAGGGCATCCCAAATCTCTATGCCCCTAGCATTCAAGATATCCAAGACCCTCGGCTGGACAATCGCTCAGAATCTCAATGCACATTCGATGGGTCTGCGAGTCTCGGTTTGAAGCAGGTGGTGTTGTATCTGATGTCCGTCTGTCATTTCAGGCGTATATGAAATTTCAATGCAGAACAGTAAGTTCTCGGCCATTGCATTTTTACTTGAGCAGAATGCTGAATGCCTTTGCAGACGAGGCAGATGACAAGATCCACATTTTTTCTCGAGGTGCATACACCACCCGTGCGCTCGCTGGCGTAATCAACGAAGTCGACCTGCTCCCGACATGCAACCACCAGCAGATGCCATACGAGAACAAGGTGTACACGTGCACGACACCACTTGGCTAGCAAAGGGCACACTCTCAAGAAGATGTTCTCGGCAGACATCGACATCGAATGAATTGGCGTCCGGGACATAATGTGCTCAGTCGGTTTTCTTGCACTGGATGCCGTTCACAGTAGGCAACACTGCCGTGAAGACGTTCAACATGTCGCCAGCCTCGATGAGTGGTGCGGCAAGTTTAAAGCAAACTTGTTGAAATGGTCATGAGAGGACGAGGATCAGCTCAGCATGCAACTAGGAGACATGCCCAAGGCGAGCCAGAATGATGAGCTGGTTTATCTCCCCGTTTCAACGAGGTTACACCTGCGTACAAGAAGGATGAAAAGAATAAGTGAAGGCCAGTATTGTCAGAAATCTCCAACGTGTTGAGGGGCAACTCCGTTGACAACCGGCAGCACCAGGAGACGGATGGCCAGTTCTCCGAGTGGCAGAAGCGCACGCGCAAGATCGACGTTCTATAGGTGTGATTCGCGGGCTGCCACTGCGGTATGTGACCGATCCCGTCATGCCACGAATTCTCATGCTCACGCACCTTTGCAGGCGGCAGCGGCGGCTCGGTGTCGAAAGACACGTGGCACAGCCTGGGGCACATCCCGCTGCAGTGGATGGTGCGCCAGTGCTTTCTGGCAAGCACCGGTATCCGGTTTCATGCCAAGCTCCTGTGCGGCATCAGGCTCGACCCTGCATCGCTCTACCTGAATTGTGCCGAATTTGCATTGGTCTTCAGGAGCTTCAAATGACATCTGGAATATCCGCCTTTCGTCCACCCATCATTATCCCTCTTCTCGATGTTTTCAAGATTTTCAGTTCGGCGGCCTAGACACAGGAACTTATTATGTTACACCGGACTAGCCACACTGGCTTAGACGTTTATAAGCGCCCAGATCCACTAAGTGCCTTGGAGCCTGGCTGAGACACGGTCGTGGCTAAGACATGTAATTAGCGTAATTACAATAAAACAATTGCGCAGGAAGCGTGAATCAAACCCACTGATTGCCCAATGAGCACTAACATCTGCACCACCAGGCCCTACACTGTAACCGTTAGGTATTGACCTAACAACCTTTCTCCAGCCACTCACGCGGCCGACGTCTCAGCCACGGTCTAGGGGCTTGGCCACACAGAAACCGGCCCACTCACCATCGCCTTTGTGGTGTCCTCTAGCTCATTCAGTTTGGTCCTGCCGCGCCATACAGCTGGGCGCGTACTGCCTGTCACTCGCTCTACGATGGCGTCAGAGCAGCTTACTTGCATCTGCGAAAACCCGCCTGAGCTTTTTCACTGGCTCAGTATACGGTCTGCCAACACAGCATCGTGATCCTACATGCCTCGCGCTCTCCCCGACGTACTTCGGCGCTTATTGCTCCTGCTCTTGCTCTCGCGCCGTCCCCTCTTTGACTGCCTCCCACCTCCATCCTCAGCCACCTCGCACCTTCTTCACTTACATTAGCTCATTGCTTGGTCTTCTGTGTGCTCCCAGGTAAGCCTCCAGTTCTTGTTTCCACATTGTTACTCACCATGGACCGTGCTGTCTGCTGCCCACTGCCCACTCCTCTATCCCCACAACCTTGCACTTGCAACCCTCTGCGCGCCGTCCTTCGACTCAGAAGCCCTCTCCGTTCGTCTGGAAGGAGGTTTAGCGTGGTTTCTCCCAGGTAAGTCTTCAGTTCTTGGTTTGGTGTCATTGCTCACTCACCATACAACCCGCTGTCTTCTACCTCCACACCCTCTATCCTCGACTATCCCACACCTCGTACTCTGTACACGCTGTCGTTTGGTTCACCTGCCATCTCTGATCATCTGGAAGGCGGTTCAGAGCCGTTATCCCAGGTGAGTCTTCATTCTCGGTTCGGTCTCGTTGCTCACCATACAACTCCCTCCTCCACACCCCTCTATCCTCAACTACCTCGCATCTGGTGCCCTGTGCCGACCGCCGTTGTAGCTCGTACTTACCGTACGCTCTCGAACCGCCACGGCCCTCAGCCCTCAAGCTCAACTTCTTTGCGTCTTGTGCCCAGTTCCGACCGCCGTCACATTTGCCCTCAGCGCCCGACCATATGAAAGTAGTTGAGGAGGTGGGAGCTAATTGGTTGAAGGTGAGTGCCAGATTCTCGACTGATTCCTTGTACTTATCGTACACTTTTGAACCGCCACGGCCGTTAGTCCGAAAGCTCAACATGTCCGGCAACCAGAAGAACTTGGGGCAACAGAACACGAACTATACGATTGGCTGGTATCAATCCTTCGCGCAATACAGGCTGAGGGTTCGATGGGAGGCACTAAAGAGGCTGATGGAGACTGAGGCAAAGCATGCCACTTTGTAAGTGCCGTCGCCCCGCAATTAGACTGATGAGACTTACCTGGTTTTATATATAGAAATGATTGGTGTGTTTTGTTCCTCGATCCCAGCTGGTATTCTGCAAAGCCATTACAGTGGGAACGCATCCTCGAAGAAGTAGCAAAGTCAATTGCCAGGCAGCGCACGCGTGCAAACGGGACAAGGCAAATTATCATAACGTAAGTCGCTCGCGTTATTACTAGGACTATTCATTTAGCTGTTTGCAGCTCACCGCTACACCGTAGTGGAGATCTGAGGTGTCCAGCACAAAGTCATGATCACACCTGGCATGTCCAGGTGCGCCTGTGTACGTTCCAATGACATTATTACCGATGTTCCAATGTTAAACATATACCTATTAACCCTAGCTCTTTGCTTTGATATCGACTGCTTTCTCTTCGATTACTACCTTCTTGAATGAATGTCTATATCCCTACTTACATCTAATCATAACGCTGCATTTTAGAGACCTGTATGAGAGCTCCGCGCTGTGCTCAACTTGGCAAAGCTTCGCTTTGACCGGCCCACCACAGCTCTGCCAGCCCTCAAACCGATGTGATCCTGCCATGTACTGCCAGCACTCTTGGTCACAGCGGCACTGAATGGCTCTCCGTGTCAGGTACAGGTACCATGTCATGAGGTCGACCTCCCAAATATTGTTGACACCATCGACGTTCTTCGTGACGGTCATCGTCATCGCATTCCCATTGACGTTGTTGAGCTGCTCGAGGATGCATCGTTTCATGAAGACCTCACGTGACAGGCCCAGCATGTCGACTGAATCTCAATCAACAGCCTTCCAACCGGTGGCCCACTTACCACTGAGTGTCGGCATCCTGGCACCACTGGTGATGCTGTACATGATGGCAGGCGGGATCGAGGTCTCGAGGTCTCGAAATTGAGGCAGGAGTCGATGGTGATCTCCTTCTTGGTAAGGACACGGTGGTCAACATCGATGAATGCAAACAGGTCCAAGGGCTTGTCAGTGCAGGGAAGCTTCCAGATCGGGACGGTGTGCAGAATGTTGTGGCCGCAGTGGGTGAGGGTGATGAGGCACTCGGGAATGTACTGCTCTGATGGTGTCGACCTTCTTGAGCGAGGTGTCGTCAGTGCCGAGGTCGGTGCTGATCCAAAGTTCCTCGACGTAGTGTACACCTGTGAGTCACAGTGTCAGCAGCAGAAGATATCAAAAGCCCAAGACGAAGACATACTCTTGAGGTTCAAGATGAAGTGCATGAGATGAACAGCATCCACTGTGATGGTCTCGTCCACATCTCGGCAGTGATCTGGCCACTGAC
>NW_006767705.1:0-3586 GCF_000300595.1 Phanerochaete carnosa HHB-10118-sp | reverse complement strand
ACTTAGTTGATAAGTATCTCTGTTGCCGTTTCTTGAACAGCTAATGGCAAACACTTCCCATCTCCCCGGAGGCTGCTGCAGATCTTGAAGTACCAACAAAAGCCTACCTTAGGGCTCCTTAACATGATGACCGTGTGATTCCTCATTGGTAGCACGTTGTGGGGCTTGACCTTGCACCAGGTATGGTCCCACCAAGTCTAGACCTCCCGATAGCCGAACCCAAGCCAGTCAACCTCAGGCGAGACGAACCCAAGCGAGTCGACAAGTAAATCGTATGTAGAGATGGAAAACAGGACCGTTGTCTTGATCTTGTAAACCTCTGGATTCTCGTTTGTCTAGTGCACACAACAAGTCAGCTGTACTGTAGATTAGATTGAACACAATTCTACTCACCTTTGATCAATAAACAATATATACAATCTCTCTGTTGTCCATGACGATCGGATTGCCAACAGTCCCGGGGCTCCAAGACTTTTCAGTCGCGTCCCCATCTTTTCTGGGTTTTCCACGCTCGTTACCGCCTTTGTCGCTGTCGTTGTTATCATTGCCGCATTTGTCGCCGTTGCCATCGCCATTGCCGCTGTTCTTGCTTTCGTTGCCCCCGACATCGTCATCACGTTCCTTGTTCTTAACGTTAATGAAGGCATATTAGCACGTCTATAATCACAGTCCTCAAAAAAATCAGATGGACATACCTCATTGCAGCACCATTTGGCTGCCTGTTCCTTCTCGACACTGGAGGCCCTGCACTTTAAGAATCTGGCCACGTCAGAATCTAAAAAGCTGCTATGCTCAAAGTCAGACTGTAGCAAATGTCAGCGCAACTCCAGATTTCCGCTAACAAGCCTGAGACTTACAGTCTTCTTTCCCAGGACTTCTTGTATGCTATCAAGGAAAGATTGGTGGGAAGTCCTGGCTTCTTTCCCCTTTGCCGAGATCTTTGCATGTGGTGTTCTAGGCATTTCCGCGTTGTTCTCATCAGGCCGACCAGAGACTCTGTTGCTTGCTGCTTGACTGGGCCCTGATGTGGACCTTTTGGCGATGTCACTCGCGTTCAGATAGTAGAGGTCCTCCAAGTTGTCTCTCTCCATATTGGTCACATCTCCAATTGATGACCCATCAGCGAGAACAGTGGATATGGCCTGTGTACAAGTGTAAGCAGATACCCAGACCTGAGATTCACCCTTTACCTACCCAGTCAGCTGACAAAGTCAGGTCCTGTGCCTGTGCTAATGCCAGACTCGAGAATGCATCGGAGAATGACTTCGGAGGACTCGAAGGCAGAAGTGACGATGAGGGGCTGAAGGCGGTCAGGGACTTCAAGGCCGCTGGACCGCAGGAAGACGAGATCAGGCCCAATTCATGAGTCCAGATCATTGGACTTACCTTTGAGAAGATTGTCTTGTCCGAGGTCTCAGCCTCTGCAGTTGCCCCTTCCTTGTCTGCTTTGCCCTCCGCCGTCTGTCGATGACTCAATCATTACATATACCATGAGTTTGCAGAACCCAGAGTACCATCTTCAGCCCTTGATTGCCCAGCTTATCTAATTCCGCAAGAACCTTGCTCTGTCCCCTCACGGCTCGCAGTGGCTTGGGGCCGAATGACATATGAAGCCCGGACTTTGGCCTAAGGCCCAACACCACTGCTGTGGTGCTTGTGCTTGTCGACGTCGCACCTCTTTCACTAGACAGATCTCTGCAAGCCCCTGGTGTAGGCTATTCATTCTCAGCTGACAGAACAAGGGAGCGAAGGGCTTCGGCACATACTGAGCTGTCCGGGCTGCTGTCACTGTCGAGGTAAGGCAACCTGTCCAGCTCTCCTTGGCTCCTCTCAGCTTCTGACGACAATGGAAGCACTGCACGAGAGACAAAAGACTGTACGCTGTTTTGGGCCTGCGTCCTAACTGGCGTCATTGAGGCATTTGCATCCGCTGATGCTGCGGCTGAACCTGATCCGCCGGCTCTGATCGTTTGCGACAGCTGGAGAAAGTCTAGATCCGCTGGCCAGCCGATTTCTCTCTGCTTATCTTGCTGAGGGTATTCGTCAGCCACAGCAGGCTTCATATCCCTAAGGAATGCTCACCAATTGGTTCCTATAGGAGTTAGCAATCCTGACTTTATCTTGATATTTGGCATGTTTGTCAGCTACCGTGGCCTGCAGCTTAGTGAGCTTCTCCATGTCCTTTGAGCTTAGGTCCCCGTTGTTCTGGTGCTTTGATTCGAAAATTGCCTAACAATACCGTCATTGAGAGCACAATAAATCAGCTGACTTGTTCTCACCAGTGCATCGGCAGCCAACTTCCACTCCCACTTGGCCTCATCTTGATGTTTCATCTTATTTGCTAGCTGTACTTCCATACATGTCATTATTATCTCCATTCTTTTCATCAGGGAAAATCCCTGGAGCTAATTAGTAGTAACTTAGAGTATAAGTATCCTAAGAGACCGACAATCCACCTAAGGTTCCTAATCAGGCTGCTATATCAAGTTAGGGTTTGCCGCCACAAAGGCGACGCGCGCGAGCTTCTGTTCTAAATGTCCTAGTTATCCTAACCACCACCTAGCCACTGCACCCCCCCTGCTCGGCAACATGCGGAGAGTGCGCTTGCATGCGCTTTCAATTTAGACATCTATCATCCACTTCTCTATCGCCCTCGCAATGCCTGTCGACCGCACGAAATCAGTTGTCACCATCCACACTGACTCGTCTCCGGATTCATCCCTGCAAGCATCACATGTCTTCTCTGGTAAACCCAAGCTTCGACGACGGTCTTCACATGATACTCAAAGAATGAGAAGGTATGCTCTTGCTTCTTTCTCCTTCCCTGGGCCAGACCAGGCTGTTCTTACGCTCTTCTGTCCCACTCAAAGCTTCTTCCAAGCTGGTGGGGCCCTTGACTCGCAGACAACTGACTCACAATATATCAACGGCTTTTTTGAGGGCCCAGGGCCCAACGGCTTCATGTCAGCCGGTCCTCTGGATGAGGGAGTGGGATTGAGAGAGCGAGGCAAAGATACGGAGCAGCAGACATCGTCCGGCAGTGACGACAGAGCAATCAACAGTGCGTACACTTGCTGTTCACTTAGCATACATATTACTAACGCTTTCACACTATAATAGAACACTCTCCGACTCCTTCACACTCACCTTTAGAGACGACTCTAGAACCAAACTCAGACCAAACTGCCCTTGCAAAGCACGAGCTGAGAAGTTTTGCAAAATTGTCAGCACCTTCAACTCCAAGTCCCACATTCCTAGCAAATGTTTCAAGCTCAGGCACCCAAGCACTCGAGGGCAGTCAGCAGCTTGACTCACCGCCCTTTCGCATCAATCGGCCTCTCGTACTGCATGTCCACCCATCCAAGATGTACCCCGGTACTCGACAGGTGTACCGGAAGCTCGACCCGGCTTTAGAGCCCATCGGAAAGACAGAATACGAGATTCAAGAAGCAGCGCGTGTAGAGTATTTGAGGCGAGTTGGGCTTAGGTTGCTACCTATGCCATCAGAAAATGTTTTGCGGATTGCTCTTGTACCGATAGCTCCTCCTGATGCTGCGTTGTAGTGTAAACATAGACGCCCCCCCCC
>NW_006767704.1:0-9020 GCF_000300595.1 Phanerochaete carnosa HHB-10118-sp | reverse complement strand
TCTACTTGTTCAACCCTGGATCTTCTATCATGTCTTCTTCATACTCTTCCTGCTCCTGCTCCCCTATTTCTTCTCCCTCACTACTCATTAGCAAGCCACAGGCACTTATTTCTAAGTCCTCATCTTTTGGCTCACACCCTAAGCCTAGCACAGCCGCTCTCGCACACCTCAGCCCGGCATCAGAGGCTCTCGAGAATTCATTGTCCACAGCTCTTACCAGATTAGGTAGCTTAGCCGGCTGCGTCTCTGACTCAAGCAAGTAGTCTGTGCGTGTGAGGTGGGAACTGTGTGGTACCAATTCTGTAGCTACTATAGTTGCCCAGTCTCGGCTATAAGTCCCTAGCGTAGTGTCAAATCCTGTAAGCTTACTTGTGCTAATACTACCCAGGGGTCGCCCTATCATACACCACCAATCATGTCTGCTAATGTTACATACAGAGGCCATAGATGAAACTGAAAACCACAACGCGTCCAATGAGGGCATGTCACGGGGGCCACATCTCGTACCCGTCCTAGCGAGCCTGCTCGCTATGGGACCTGACGTGGCTTCCGTGCTTGCTAACAGCCTCCGAGAAGCATGGCCTGCGCCACTGGCTCGGGCGCACCCGCTGCGTGCTCGGTTGGCTTGGACAATTCCCCTCGCTGGACCTACAAGTACAGATAGATGGTCAAGAATAAAACGGTCGCAAACAAACACATCACCGAAGCAAAAATTAAAAGTACAAAGTCGCGCTCCCGTGTTGCCGGGCAGCGCATCGTCCGTATCGCCTAAGTCCCGTATAACCGCGTTAGTACCGTGTGTGCGCACATCTCGCGTCGTGCGTACCTTGTTAGTCACGGGGGGCCACAGTAGAGGGGTACGTGACAAGCTCCCGAGCGAGTCCGAGCTTCCCGAGTCGTCCCGTGAGCCGAAACGTCCGGATCGCTCGGTCGTCGTATCGGGTGGTGCGAAAGTCCAAGGCCCGCTGGCACGCCTGGATGCGCTCGTCATAGCGTCCGCGGAGGTTGTTCTGCGTCCAGAGATACTTGCACTGCCGTAGGAGGAGCTGCTCTTCGGCGAATAGAAACACATTGCCGTAGTGTTCGCTGTAAGGAAAGACGACCTCCATGACCTTTTTGTCCCAGCCGAATCGTCCACAGCGCAAGTCGTCCAACAGGTTGGGAAGCCCGGCGGTGACTGCGGAGGTGTACTGGGTGTCTAGGATGCGAAGAAGGGCGCGGCGGATACTCACAAGGGCCGCCAAGTCGAACGGTCCGGTTGTGCTGTCGCGGTCGTAGCGACGCGACGCTTGCCCTGGGTTCGGCACGTTAAGAGACGGGCCTCGGTCGGGCTGCAACGTCAGAACTCGGCGGCGGTACTCACGGACGTCGTCGAGCACGTCGTTGTCGGTGTCGTTGCGCCACGGGGGAGTCGGCTCAAGGTAGGGGAGAGTGTAGCGGCGCTCAGTGGTGTCAGCAACAGGGATAGCGCGTCCGACGACGATCTCGCGGGCAGCCGCGAGCGCAAGTGGTCCGGTATAAGGTGGGATAGTCTCAATGCTGCTCACCGTAGTGTTGTCCATGGAGGTGTCGGCAGCGAGTTCGGGTGTGGGAGGAGTGGCAGGGGCATCCACCTCGTCGTTAGTGACGAGGGCCGTCGGTTCGTAGGCCTGCGCGTTCATTTCGTAGGCTCGCGTCAGGACTCGGACGAGCTCGGCGATGCGTTCACGTACCAGGGCCTCAGCCTCTTCGTACTCTCCTTCCTCGGGCTCTTGGGCGGTCTCCTCTTCGTGCTCGACGAGCACAGTGGTACCAAACCGGTAAGTAGCTTGCCCGCGCACCTGCTGAGTTCCGGAATACGGCGGCGGCGCAGGTTGTTCAGGGATGGTGACGCTGAACACCGGCACCGGGAGCGGCAAGGGATGCGGCTCCTGCGGCGGTGCCGGCTGCAGTGGAACGCGGTGGGTAGCAAGAGCGGTGGCGAGGGGCGGGCAGACGTACCGCGCAAGTCGAACGGGAGCGTCGTCATCGACGCGTGTCACCGCGTGAGGGAGCAAAGGCCGGGGGCGCCAGGCATCCTGGCAGGCAAAGCCGGCGGCTTCGTCTGGCCAGATGGCGCGGTCGTTGGTGCCGTCGAAGGGCGCGGCGGTCGGGCGTGGAGATGGCGGAGGAGGAGAAGGAGAGCAGGGCGGCGCGTCGTCGTCCGGGTCTGATATGAGGTCGTCCAGCGCCGGGCAATTACCGAACAAGTGCGCAGCTAGGCGCTCACGCTCGAGCTCGCGCTGAAGTTCCCCAAAGGCCCGGTCCTCGGCCTCTTCCTCGTCTTCACTCATTCCCCAGCTCTCCTCGCTGTCGCTTATGTCCATTTCCTCGCCGCTCGACTCATTACTGACGTTCGTTCGCAGGCTCGGCATCGACTCGTCTGATTCGGCGTCTCCTCCCTCGCTCCCCTCAAGTTCCTCGAAGTCTTCATCGTCCGACTCTCTCTCGGCCTCGCGCGCTTCTGCAAACATCCTCTCGTCCCCCAGATACTCCCCGTCGTCTGTGTCGCCGTCTGCGTCCGCCTCCGCTTCTCCGTCGGTCCCAAACTCGCTCTCCGTGTCCGACGTCTCTGCCTCCGTGACATCCTCCATGATGATCATGAGGGCGGCGCGGTCTTCTTCGCCTACAACCGCGTTTCGCACGGTGAGTACCAAATTAGCTTCGGCGGCTGACATGTGCGTACCTAGCAGGTGGTCTTCTTCGAGCAGAAGGCACACAGCACGCTGGCCGGCCGGCTGCACAGGCTGCCAGCCCTCGCTGGCCACATACGCACGATGGGGGACGCATCCGGTGAGTAGCCATACGACATACTTCATTTCAAAAACTAACTTCTCCTCCTCTTTGTTGTACGGAAGCCAAATACCGACCGCAGGGTCGGCCTCGTACGTGATGGGCGGTGGACGGTTCCAGGGGTCTCGGTAAAACGACGCGTCGAGCTGGCGGAGGTCGCGACGCTTTGGGAAGAACGCCAACACGCCACGGTCGAAGACTTGGGTGACGAGTAAGTTCTGTTTCTTCATTCTATCGATTGCGGCGGTTAACTGGTGGCACACCGAGTCTAGCTCGACGGTCTCAACCAGTTTGCCGATGATGCGCTGGCAGACGTCGGCTGGGATCTTCAAGCCATAACGCAGTGTGTTGTGATCAGTCACAACACGAGCGTCGTTGTTAGGCGTAGTCATAGCAAGGTAAGTGGAGCAAGAGTCCGCAGGAAATGTACCCAGTCCGTGCAGGATTGGTGAGTCATCTCCCGTTCTTCCTGGTCTTTTATCGCTGAGTCTACTGCTTCCAGAACCTCCGAACTTCGTCGTGAAGCTTCCAGCCTTCGAGTCATACCTCTCAGGTGAGTCCCCCCTTTCTCCTAACTGGTCTCTGGGCTCACCCCCGTTTCTTTTGTCACAGCCCGATCGATTTCGCGCAACCGAGCGCACTTCTGTGACACACAGCCTCCCGCCGTCGGCAACGACGGCCTCTTGTAGGTAAGGTTCTTTGTCCCTGTTACAGCAGCGACGACTGATAACTTCTCCCGACACTTCCTGACCCTTTAGTGCGCGCCGTACGGCTGGTACGCTAGTCGTCGGGTCTGGCCGTCCCACCTGGGAAGCGGCGCGCACGGTCTTGGGTATCCGGGGTCCCCAGACACTGATGGGGCGGCCGTCTCGGTATGTTCGATGTCTTCTAACGTCCTGATCACTCCCGCAGTCACCGCCCATCATCTCTGACACGAATAGGACCTGTGCGGGCTCACCGCCCATCTCTGCGTCGGTCCTTGTGACCCTCGGGCCAGGTACGTCCGCAGCAGTTCTGACATGTCGGACTCTGTACTCACACTCCTCTCGCGCAGCCTGTCGCACAATTTCGCCCCTCCGTATAGCATGGGCGCGATCAAGATCGCCCCAGCTATTTTCGAAAACGATCTCGGCACGCCGGCGGTCGTCCTGTGCTGAAAACCAGGTGCTTACCGGTTCGTAGTCTCCTCGTCTTTCACATTCCCTAATCTGTTGTAGGCACCGTTCGTGACTCCGCCGCAGCCGCCGCAAGTCTCGCTGCCGATCTTCTTCGGCTTCCCGCAAGCGTCGGTCCCGCTGCCATCGTACAAACTCGAGTACCCGCTCAAGCGGGAGTGACTCGGTCGCGCGCTGCGTCGTAGGTAAGTCATTCGTAGTGCTGCGACTCAGTTGTTGACTAGGTTCCACAGATACCCTTGCGCTACCGCTCACAGTTGTGCCGGTTTCGCTGTTTGGTACCTCTGCCGCAGTGTCCCCGGCTGACTCTTCGCAGCGGGTCCGACTGTTCGCCTCGTCATCGCCTGCGGCGCGCATGGCTCTCAAGTCCTCCCTCTCTACATCTGCCATCTCGAAGTCCTCTGCCCCGCCGTCGCCACTCAACTGCACCCGGGCGAGCTGGTCGGCCAAGTCTGCATCCGATGCGCTCTCACAGTGAGTGTCTCCCGACCACCTGTCCGCCTCGTTCTCACTGTCACGCTCCCATCGTAGGTATCCTGTGCGCAGGCCCTGCCTGCTGCCTTCGCCTTCGTCTTCCAACTGCTCCTGGTCTTCCTGGATGCGCACACTGAACACGCATTCCTGCGGCTCAGGTACGTCCTCGTAGTCCTTCATCGTGCTTTCTCTACTGACCGCTTCTTCCTTCTTGCCAGTCCCTGGCCCAGATGCACCTTTGTGCGACCGGTCATTCGCGTCACACATACAGTCAGGCACTTCGGGCGTTCTCGGGTCCTTTGCCTTAGGTCGTTGCGGAAGCATGGCGTATTGCGGACCGCACAGGAGGTCAACGAGACCCAATGGAATCTCTGTCGCCATCAGAGCTGCCGCGCATCTCATAGATGATAAACGCGACTCTCGTTCCTGCTGCCTTGCTTCTTGTTCCAAGGTCACGGCTCGTTCATGCATCTCGCTCACTGGCTTGACTGACTGGCCCCAAATTGCTTGCTGGCATGCATGACGGGCTTTCTCCCACCAGCTCCGTGGTGGTGGTCCATCCTCGGGTACGTGGGTGTCTTCGTTTACCAGGATAGGACATGGCTGATTGATGCCAGACCTCTCAGCCTCATTACATAGTGTTGCGACGTCCATATCTCCTGGGCGCATGGTGCACATTAGAGAGGAAGGGCCAGACACAGATGTCCGGGGGTCGCTTGAGCTTGCTAGCTCAAGCAGAGCTTCTGCCGCCAGTTGTTCTCCCATGCTGTAACTAGTGCCCAAAGTCTTATTCTTATCTTCTCCTGCAATGGTTCCTTCCACGTCTGTCTCTGGTTCTTCTTCAAACCTGCTCGTATCTTCCTGAGTGTCCCACTGAGCTGGTTGGAGGGTGCCTATCATGCACGCTACTTCAGTTTGCACATCTTCAGGTGCATGGTATGACAGTTCCTGACTGGGACTTGCTTTTGCTGCAGATGTGATAGTTGCAACGAGATGATGAGTCCGATTCAGATATTCCTGAATGCTTGGGTCTACATCATGCTCGGGTGCTACCAGCATCTCATATCGCACTGTAAGAGTGTTGTCCTTGAAGAGCAAGTAGGTACCGTCAATGCGCTCATCAATACTTACAAAGTTTCCGCGCTGCCAGGGACGTCCTAGCAATAGGTCAAACGGCGCTTTGTGCCCGATGAAGAGACTTGCATGCGTGACGACACTTCCACAGGTGAGTGGGACTTCAGGCACAAATCCTTGTAGAATGCCCTCTCCGCCATTTGCGTCTCCCATTACAATCTTGCGTGTTACATCCATGGGCCGCCCAACTGCACCTTGCCACACTTTCCTGTGTGCTATATTCAGCTGGGAACCTGTGTCCACTATAGCTGTTATAGGTATTCCATCACATTCCAGGCGAAGGCGTATTAGCTGGCCTTTCTGACGACAGGGAAAAGCTGTTGCAGCCATGCATGCTGCTGCAAACTCCTCATGGTCTGTATCGATGTAGCGCGCAATTGCTCGAGTCGTATCTTCCTTTCCTACTGCTCGTGTAGCCACATTCTTTGGGCGAATGACCTCCTGTACTTGCTGAGTCATTTCTCTGGATACTGCCAGCAGTTCACCAACTGCTACAGTAATAGGCGCATTGAGAACTCGGTCCAGCATAGTCTTGGGATTGACATGCTCCTGGATTTCTGATCTTCTAGGCCTCTTCTGAGCAGGCTCCTCATTTCCTGCATGCTCCATAGGACGGCCTGTTTGCTTCTTCCTTCGCTGATCAGCTGGAGGCACTGTCGCATCTTCCATTATGGCATCATCATCTGCAGGATCAAATGCAGCTGGCTTAACCTCTATAGGTACTGGCCTAGGAGCCACAGGAACTGGGGCCAGAGCTTTAGCATTGTCTTGCCTAGGAGGCCGATTTGTAGCATCCCGGGGAGGCTCAGGCTTTAGAGGAGGAAGGTTTTGCTTCTTGCGCCGCTCCTCTAACTCCTTTCTAGTAGGTAACCAGACTCCATCAAAGCGCTCCCGGCGATTCTCCTGGTTCTCTTTCTGATTTCGCGTAGCTGGGTAAATCTCCAGCCAGTCCTCATCAGAGTCAGAGCTTTCATCCTGCAGTCCAACTAGCTGTCCTTGGTAGGCAGTGGCTGAGCTAGCTGAGGTACTGGGAGTAGGCGGAATCGTGATGAGATTGGTCTGAGGAGCTGTGGCCCGTTTGATAGCTGCAATCCATGTCTCATCCTGGTTCCTGAACAGTGTTGTTCCATTGCTCAGTACAAAGCGATTCCGCTCATCCTTTTTAACTACACCCTGATTGATGTAGTCCTGCAGCTGCTGGCATCGTGACAAGTTGTGCCCTGTACTGCCACATCCCCAGCAAGGTCCACGAGGTGGGAAAGCATCACCACTGAGATGTGGTGGTGTCTCTCGCTCAAAACTCCGATTGGGTGGAGGTGTAGGCACTCGCCGCCGATCGACCGGGGCTGCAACACAGGTCCTGACTAAGGGGTTCCTGTTACAGGCCCTGAAGTAGATTACAGCATAGGCTGGATCGTCGATCTGCATCTTCTCCAGCTGCTTGATCAGGTCTTCTACATCAGGATCATCCCTGGGAGTCTGAGTTCCAGGAGTTGGGACTGGGGTAGGCACTCGTCGCGTGCGTGAGGCCGGAGGTGTATCAGAGTCGCTTTCTGCATCAGCTCCTTCATCTGGCAGCCTGAATGAGACCTTTCGCTTAATCTTCTTCGAGCTTTTCTTCTTCCTTTCCCTTTCTCTCTCTCTTGATGAATCTCTGGCCTTTGCCTTCTTTGACTTCTTTCGCCTTACGTAGTCTTCATCTGACCAGTCATCCTCATCTTCTGAGTCTGAACTATCCGTAGTTGTCTCAGAGGCTGAGTTCTCAGACTCAGGTTCTGACAACAGGCGATCTCTATCAAAGCGATGGCGATGCAGTAGCGCTTCTGCTACTTTACACACATCATCAACCTTGAAGGGGTTGGCAAGATCATGTTGAGGGTTCTGGGCTAGTAGGCGGGACTCTACACTGTTTCTGAACATATCAGGAATGCCTACCCAGAAGTAGTAGTCGTGGTCGTAGTCTGAAAGTCGCCCTTTCTGCTTCAACCATCCTGCAATCCTGATGAAGTCACGACAGTACTTCACCCAGGCTGCCATGGTCTTGATGGACTTGACACGACTATGCCGAGCTAACTTTTCCAGGTCACGTACCATGAATCGTTCCTGGTCCTTGTCTGCTTCATAGAATCTCTTGACATCAGAGACAAAGTCATTCCAGTCTCTGCGCTGATAACTTCTAAGACCTTCCATAAACTTGCGCACACTGCGAGAGCAGTAATGCAAAATACTCTCCACTTTGTCTCTGTCTGAAGTGACATTGTGCTTGTCGCAGAGTAATCCATAAAAACGTAGGAAAGGGAGCACATCCGAGTGCTTGCCTTTAAACTTTCTGGGTGCTCCTCTCTGTCCAGGAAGAGGAAGAGCTACTACTCCTCCTCCCACAACAGTAGTAGAGGTATTCGTACTCTGAGTAACAGGGTTGCTTGCAGCTGGTGTAGGTGCAGGAGGGTGGTTAGCACTAGGATTGTTCCCTGGCGCTGGCGCCTGCTGGGGACCTGAAGGCATAAGGGAATTGTATGGGATAAGACTTCTTGACTGACTTGCTGGTGGCTGACTAGAACTTGAAGGTGTACTTGCAAATGAAGTGACACTTGGGGGAATGTCCGACACTGAGGACACTGACGACGGTGGAGACGACAAAGATCGAGGCGAATGTGAATCACCTTGGGACATACACAACTGATCTAGAACTCCCCCTCGCGGTGGGCTCCAGATATCGTGGTGTAAAAGGGCGGGGAAAAACGGTAGGCGAGACGCACTTGAATGAGCGTGGAACTAGCCACTTAAAAACAACCGCACTTTTATCCGAGTTAGGTGGATCAGACGTAAGATCAACTTCTGCCTCGGGTGTTCGTTGAGGAGGGGAAGACCACTAGAATAAGTTGTGTAGGCAGGGAATAAGGGAAGACACGTATTCGCGTAAGGGGTAGCCGTCTCACTTGTATAAGACTGCTAGCACAGGAGAGATATCTAAAAGGCAGCACTGAGTTGTTAACACCTAAACAAAGACGGGTGGTACAAGAGTAAGCACTAACACAGAAGATGTTACTTCAAAAGATAGACCTGATTGTCTACCTGCAACACCTTGAATAACAGAAAACAAACCTAAGGTATAAGCTGGCACCTATTTGCCAAGCCTTACTACCTTATACTGAAGAAAGCGCCTGATTGCACTTTCTACCTGGGCACACACAGACGAGACTCTTGCTCTCAAAGTTGCTTGTATTTTGGGGGTGGATTAGGGGTCCTTATATAGCTTTTGGAAGCCCCATCCTTTGGTCTACTTTGGCCTATTCTAGAGTATTCTATATTATTCTACACTATTCTTCCATATTCCTGCAGCTTCATGGAATCTTCTAAAAATACACAGTTGCCCCAATAATTTGCCCTGCTACCTGTAACAGCTGCCCCAACAAATCTGACACA
>NW_006767703.1:0-9031 GCF_000300595.1 Phanerochaete carnosa HHB-10118-sp | reverse complement strand
ATTCAAACTCGTACAGTATAAGACTACCGTGTTTTGGAAGGGATAACAAAAATCCCAATTTCCTTATGATTTTTCATTTTTATGTATTATGAGATATTCTACTGTAACATGAGCTTTGCCAGACAGCAATGCTTCTCCGTGTACTCACAAATTTGTAGCTCGTCAAGGACTGGAAGAGCCACTTCCAGGCTAACCGGCTTGTGAAGGGCCGAATTTTCAGATCAGTTGCCGTCATATGCAAAGTATCTGGCCGGTCTCACATGTATCTCGCAGCAGTATCAACGTCGAGATGAATCAAATTGAGAAATTCCTCCACCCCTCGGATTCGTCATGCGGTGTTCAGCCAACTATTGAGCTTTCTGACCTGTCGGAAGGCTAGAAAGTTGGCGCCAACGTTAAGAAGATTGAGGACTACAGCCTGGTTTTTGAGAGTCCGTGTAGTCACAAGTCTGAGGTAAGCTACGTTGCCATTCTCGACAGACGCAGATCAGGCTAATGTCTACCATAGCTTTTGGATAACTTAGAGGCTCTAGACGAGGAATCTGATGGGCGGCACGTTGCCATCTTCGAGGCACTGTGTAAACATGTCCTAAGAGATGGGATCTCTGGTCAACATATATCAATATGAAAGCTGGCCAGGGCATCATCATTGGTTTTTGGTACATTGCGAGACTGCTCCAAAGTTTTACATCGTGCTAATGCTCTATAAGAATATTTTTGGTTAAGTCAGTGGAGGATGACGAGTCGTGGGGCGAGGCCATCCTTCAAGGGGTGGCCTGGGCTGGGGATGAAGAGGGTGCGGACGCTGTGAAGACGATGACTTTCGGGTGGACCCGACAGGCAGCAGGCGGGAGCGCATAGTCAAGAGGGTGCACTGATATTTAATTTATATGCTATTCATAACGACGATATTGAAAAGATGAGATGCCGAACTCCTAAGCGCAAAGAGATCACATATAACGGAGAGCAGAGTGAAAGCAGTAACTGACGTAAGAGTATAACGGCGACTCGATCCAGAATCTTGGCTGGTCGTCCGTTCTCGCACCCCCCTGCATGGGACAAGTTCATAAGTTACTGCTGACACGTTCTATAAATCGGCAGGCACTCACAGACACAGACACATATACGACTCGCCAAGGTTGATGGCCTTGTGCGGACAATGTCCACGCCATGTTTGTGAGAGAAGCCTTCTACAGTGTTTTGGAGCATCGATTGGATTGCCCTTAGACGACTGAAGTGCGCGTAACTCACAGACAGATTCTTCTACACGCATGTAAGGGATAAAGTACCATTAGACACGAGAGACCCCGGAGTATACAAGAAGAGGATCCTTCTCAAGTGTCTCTGAGACTCAAGCCCTGTGAGGCGCATAGAACAGTCCGAGTTGGTATGCAATTGTCGTAAATATCATCGAGGGGTTGCTGCAATTGGTATCTGGCCGAGAGCAGAAGAAGCTCGAGCCCAGGAGGCCTACTACATGGCATCTCAAAGCGATGTTGTATGTGATCGTCACCTTCCTGGTCCCAGCCATGCCATTGAACCAGTAAACGTTGGGCTGGCCCTGGTCGCGAGTATAGTATACGGCATGATTGGTCGTATCGCCCAGTACGTGTTGGGCGAGTCGTGCCCAGCTATAGATACAGTCCAAAACGCCGGTGCGCGTCCCCTCGAGACAACCCGTGAGCTCCTGATGGCCTACCAACAAGTCGTATCGCGCGAAGGCAGCATAAGGCAGGATGGATTTGCCTAGATGATGACAGTTACAGCATAAGAATCAAACATGTTTCGGCCTATACATACCTTCTAGATGTGATTGAAAGCACTAGCAAGACCCAAAGGTTAATTTCTAGTTAGTATATGTACTGAAAGATCCTCACTTCGATACCGCACTGGATGGCACTCAACGTCTCCCCTACACGCTTCCGAAACGCGCGTGACGCTGTTGCAAGATTAATGCTGGTATAAGGGATTGAACTATATTTGTGCCAATAGTACCCACATCCAAAGTAACTTCAATCTTAAGTACGCCTTCCAACTATAATGCACAGCAATATATCAGCAGATGAAGCGAATAATCTAAGATACATATTTTATACCATGAATTTCTGAATTGACAAGGGCAGTTTTTGCACCAAATTAGTGTGTTTTCCTGCATACTCCTCGCTTCTCAGCACTTTCATTACTATATTTGGGGATTAAGACCCTCGGCCTTGTCGTTGATGGCCTGAAGCGCTGTGGTACCCAAGCCGCCTAGATCTGCGCTATGGACAACGGACTCACTCAAACAATTGATCAGCTCGGGCCCGCATGCAGGAGGCATATCCCGGCCATGAAGTTCCGTGAACTCTTTCATCACGGTCGAGAAATCCACTATATTCTCAGTGAATCCCTTGAAGCCTTCTATATTCTTATGCGACTGCTGGCTCTGACATGAGAGTTTATCACTGGGAGGAAAGTATGTAGGACACACCTGGACCATTTCCAACACCGTAGAGAGAACGCTGACACCTATCTGCAAACCTAGCACACCAACATGGCAACATTGCTGTGTATGTCAAGAGCCTGCTTTAGTACGCCGATCGCAGTGTTGGCGACATCCCTGCCCTCTTTGATTTGCGCTAACTTCTGTTTCAGACAGCGCCTGGGTGCTGGTGTAGCGATACAAGTAATGTAACCCACCATGATTAGACAACCTTAGATCGTCTAAAGTCAAGCGTTGCAGCCTGCAAGAAATGCATCAGACCACTGCCATGCCGTCAATGCAGAGTCGATGAGAAAGGGGGGCTCGCAAACGTAAGCTGGTATAAATGCAAGTATTTGAGAGGGGTCGCCCTTGACGTCGGAGCGCTCTAATGAAAGAGAATGCACAGGATGCCGCAATAGCCCTTCGGGCGTGTCCTGCCAGACGCATCGACGACGAACACCGCTGTATCGCAAACATATTTTTTGAACCAAAAGGCATAAGGGAATGCATGGTTGTCTGACTGCTTTATAGTCACTGTGAGGCCTCAGTTTTGACGCTCGGCAGAACACCGATATATCTCGAAGCGAACCTGCACTTGACCCCATTTGTGGTCGGTCGCGGGTTGATAGTGTGGGAAATCAAATCGCACCTATATAAAAACTCGCCTATATCGTGGCATATCCAGATATTTCAGACGTCTTGAGCTGGAAAGCCGATGCGTGGAGCTCGAAGTGGTGGAGATATTGTCGTGATACGACGACTGGGCTGCGCGAGCACGAACTGGCGAGTGGCACGCGGGCACGATCTAATACACACAGGGGATTAGTCTGGGTGCGAAGGAAAAGAGCACGCTGTATAGATCTAACCTAATACACACGGGGGATTAGCTATACAGGGCGTAAGCATAAGTGCATACTGCACAAAGGCGATAAAGGGACTTACTCTGAGTGCAAAGGGAAAGAGCACGCAGAGTGGGGGTGCAAGAGAAGTCCTTATATACTAAAAGGAAGCAAAATTGAAAGTCCGCTAAAATGGGGAAGCCTGCCATAAAGAGGTCCGTGTGTGGGAGCACTACATATGATTGTCCAATCACTATCTACATATTAGTAGCGCCTAATCTAAGATGTCCACCTTAAGTCCATGCCGGGCGGAACGCCGAGCCAGAGCCACTAGGCGCTTCAACACTCCCCCTTGGCCAGGCGATACGGAACGAGGCCAAGAGACTGGGTGTGACGGTTGTGTACCTCAGCCGGTAAAGGCTTTGTGAGAATATCAGCCAGATTGTCGACACCGGGAATCCTAACAAGTTCGATCAGACCTGCTTCGAATTGCTCATGAACAGCGTGAGCTTTGACGCGGATGTGTTTCGTGCGATGCTTGACGTTGGGTGACTGGGCAGCATCAACGACAGATTTGTTGTCGCAGTGGAGATGGACAGACTTCGCGAGTGGGTGTTCGATGTACTCAGTGAAGATTTTGAGCCACTGTAAATGTCGGACTGCTTCGTCAGCTGCGAAGTACTCTGCGTCGAAGGTGTCTCGAGCCACAGAGCGTTGCTTGCGAGAAGACCAACTGGTCGCACCTCTACCGAGTTTGTAAACCCAGCTGGATGTTGAGACGGAGTTGTCCTTGTCGTTCGCGAAGTCTGCGTCAGTGTAACCGAGCAAACGGCTATCGGTCTCGTTGTTCTGACCTAGACAGAGTCGATAGTTGGAAGTGCCGCGGAGATACTTGAGAACACAATAAGTGGTAGCTACGTGTTTCGGTGAAGGGTTTGCCTGGTATTGGCAAAGTCGGGCGACGGCGAAGCCAATGTCGGGGCGAGTCCCGAGCATGGCGTACATGAGTGAGCCGAGGAGTGAGCAGTAGAGCTTGATGCGGTCTTGTGGACAGTCCGCGGGGTCTTCCTCGTTTTTCTCGAGTACGATGTCAGTGCCGAGTGGTGTGGATGCGGGGTTGCAGTCTCCGTATCCGAATCGTTTGAGGACGGACTCGATGTACGTTTCCTGGTCGAGGTACGTGACTCGACTCCCTCTATCCCTCGTGACACGAATGCCAAGGTAATACTTGAGTTCGCCAAGGTCCTTGAGTTGGAACCTTTCCTTCAGTGCCTCTTTCGTTTGTTGGATGAGATCGAGGCTGTTTCCCATCATAGTTAGGTTGTCAACGTAAACCACTAAAATTTGAGTGGATCCCTCTCGTTGACAGCGAATGAAGATGGATACGTCACCAGCGTCGTGGCATGCGAATCCAATGTCCTCAAGACAGGCTTTGAGCGTGAGGAACCATGTTCGTCCCGCTTGCTTCAACCCGTATATTGCTTTCCGCAGGCGGCATACTTTGCCTGCGTCCATTACGAAACCTTCAGATTGCTCCATGTGGAGCTCCTCGTCGAGTTCTCCGTTCAGATACGCTCTATCAAAGTCGATCTGATGGATTTCCCAGTCCTGGATGGTCGCTAGAGTGATGAGGTATCGCCAGGACTCTAGACGGGCGACGGGAGCGAAGGTGTCTTCGTAATTGATGCCTTGAACTTGCGTGAACCCTTTGGCTACGAGCCTTGCCTTGTAGTGATCCATTTCTCCGTTCTCGTTGCGCTTGACAACGTATACCCATTTGCACTTGATCGCCTTGCGACCCTTAGGTAGGTCGACAAGTTCCCAGGTGCCTTGTTCCAGAAGGCCAGTGACTTTGGCCTGCATGGCAGTCATCCACTCCGCTGAATCCGGGGCGTCAGCTGCTTGTTTGTAGGTTCGCGGCTCTCCAGCGATGGAGGAGTCGCCTACGATCGCAGCAATGTCGCCCGGTTCCTTGCCTGTGTTCAGTGCTTCCTCGATGTCTGCTTCGGTCGCTCCGGGCCAAATACTCGTCCATTTCTGAGTTGCCTTACGCTCGTGGGTACCGCGGCGGATGCCTGATGACGTTGTGGCATGCTCAGGATTGGTGAAGGGATTGTAGTCCCACGAGGTAGTGTTGGGATTTGGCTGGAGTGGCGGAGGGGCGACGACGCGAGATGGTGAGGCTTTGGCCTTGCCTTTGAGCTCAGGCTTGACCGGTGCACTTGGCGGGATTGGCGGAGCTGGATACAACTCTGTTCGAGGTGTAAGGCGTGGTATCTGGGATGCTGTTGACGGTTTCGGTGTGATGGGTTGAGTAGGAGGTGGTACAGGCTGTGGCGGCTGCGTAGGAGCCGGTGGCGTGTTAAGGGGTGGTAGTTCAAGTTCGACAGATGACGGCAGCGTGGATGTAGATCCGGTCGGTTGTGTCGAGGGCGGTGAGGGTAGGAGTTTGTTGGGGAAGATCGACTCGTTGAATATCACATCAGTACTTGTGGTGATCTTTCTGCTACGTTTATCCCATAGACGATAACCTTTAGAATTCATCTCGTAGCCGATAAACACTAGGCTCTCAGCGTTAGCATCGAGTTTCTTGCGTTTATCCCCGGATATATGGCGATAGGCCTGGCAACCAAAGACTCGGAAGTGGGACACGTCCGGTGTGGTGCCAGTGAGTTGTTCCAAGGGTGTACGCCATGCAATGGCTTTCTTAGGGCTTCTGTTGCATATGTGCACAGCTGTGCGAACAGCTTCTTCCCAGAATCCGTGTGATAACCCGGCAGTTTGTAGCATTGACTTAGCGGCTTCTACGAGCGTGCGGTTCATGCGCTCAGCTTTGCCGTTTTGCTGTGGGGCACCGGGTATCGTGCGCTCGTGGATGATGCCAGATTTCTTCAACAAGTTGATGAACTCGTTGGACTGGTATTCACCCCCTCGATCTGACCAAAAGACCTTGATGGCCATATCGAACTGTTGCACGACGAGGGCTACGAAGTCTTTGAACGCGGAGAGGAACTCATCCTTTGTTCGCAGATAGTAGACCCAGGTGACGTCGGAGCAGTCGTCGATGAAGGTAGCGAAGTATTGGTGGCCTGTGATAGATACCACCAACATAGGTCCGTTGAGATCAGAGTGTATGAGGTCGAAGGGTTTGTTGGCACGTGAGGTGGACGATGTGGGGAATGTATGCCTGTGTGCTTTGCCCAAGACGCAGCCTTCACATGGATGCGAAGGTTTTTCCATATTGGCGGCAATGAGGCCTTTGACCGGAGAGGAATCAGCAGTGGCGAGCTTGCGTACTGCCTCCCAGTTCAGGTGACCGAACTGGTGATGGATAACGTCGAGCGAAGTGGCGTTGTGTGTGGAGACCGCGACAGATGGTGGAAGTGGAGTAAGGTCCAACCAGTACTGACCATGGGACTTAGTGCCTATGCCAAACGTGGTGTTACCACGCTTGATTGAGGCTCGTCCTTTTCCAAAGACGAGATCGAAGCCTTTTTCTTCGATACATGAGACGGATATTAGCCGTTCGGACATTGCAGGGCTGTAGAGAATGTTCTCTAGCCTGATGTTTACTGGTTTGTTATCGACAAGCGTAGTGCCCTCGACAACACCTGAACCGAGCGTGCTTACTTGCGTTTTCGCCTTATCTGCTAGTGTTGCATACGTAGGTGACACAAAGGCGGTGTACTCAGCGAAGTCGCTCAGGTCGTTCGTAATGTGTCGTGTACAGCCGGAGTCTAACATCCAGCGTTTCACACCGTAGAGATACCAGGAAGCGGAGTGAATTTCGGCCTCAGAAGCAGTGGCTCCTTCGGCGGTGACTACATGTACAGATGCGTGACCAGTACTACTACTGGACGGGTTACTTTTTCTGTCCTGGGCTTTGCCATTGCTGCCCTTCCGTGCCTCTTTGGCGGCGGCCTTCTTCTTTCTACAGTCCTGCTCGTAGTGTCCTTTGTAGTGGCAGAAGTTGCACTTGCCCTTCTTGCCGTCAGGTTTGCCAGCTTTGGCTTTGCCTGAGATAGACGCCTTCGGTGCGTGGAAGGCGGCGACGTTGGTGGAGGAGCTGCGACATTTCGCTTCGTCGAGGAGACGGTTGCGGATGTCGTCGAGCTTCAGGTCGGCGGGCTTGGTGACTGCGAGAATGGGCTCCACGACGTTGTTGAACGAGTCGGGGAGGGCCGTGAGCAGGCCGAATATCTGCAGGAGCTCCGGGGTTTGGAGGATCCCGGAGGCGCTGACCTCTTGCCAGAGTCAGGCGCGTTCGTCGAGTTGGGCAGCGAGATCATCACTGTCCGTGATCACGTGTGAGAAGTACGCACGGAACTTGACGAATGCCGACATCGTGGTGGAGGCAGCGTAGTTGTCCTTCAGCTTCTTCCACAGCGTGGCGTCTGTGATGTCCACTGGGTTCGCGAGGTGCAGGAGCTCGTCGCCGAGCGTGCTGAGGATGTAGAACCTCGCGTATGCGTTTGTCGTCTTCCATGCTTCGACGTCCGCAGCGGAGACGGTGCTGCTTTGGACGGGGGCTCTCTTGGTGCCGTCAACGACCTTCCATGCGCGTGCAGCAATGAAGTACTGCTGCATCATCAGGGACCAGCGTGGGTAATCGCTGGAACCTTTGAGCTTCCCGATCGCGTCGAGTTTCATCGACGGCGGACCGGTGGCTGATGTGAATGCGGAGGCGGAGGACATGGTTGTTGTGCGGCGAGGGGCGGTTGACGCTGATTGAGAGGGTGTAGTGGGAACGGCGGGAGTGCGACGTGTAGGATGGGGTGCAGTTGTCGGTGCAGTTGGTGAAGGTGGGCGTGATGCAGTCGGGCTAGACATGCACTAGAGGATCTCTAGTGTCCGTGTTGCGATGTGGAGTAACACTTGGGGTAAAGACCCTGAGGTGTTATGGAGCTAGTGTGCGGCTGGTGCCGGATCTCTCCGAGTGAAGACTCGTGAGGGATGGAGGGTAGATGGGGGCCAGTTACAAGCCGGGGCTCATAACCTATTGTCGTGATACGATGACTGGGCTGCGCGAGCGCGAACTGGCGAGTGGCACGCGGGCACGATCTAATACACACAGGGGATTAGTCTGGGTGCGAAGGGAAAGAGCACGCCGTATAGATCTAACCTAATACACACAGGGGATTAGCTATACAGGGCGTAAGCATAAGTGCATACTGCGCAAAGACAACGAAGGGACTTACTCTGAGTGCGAAGGGAAAGAGCAAGCAGAGTGGGGGTGCGAGAGGAGTCCTTATATACTAAAAGGAAGCAAAATTGAAAGTCCGCTAGAATGGGGAAGCCTGCCATAAAGAGGTCCGTGTGTGGGAGCACTACATATGATTGTTCAATCACTATCTACATATTAGTAGCGCCTAATCTAAGATGTCCACCTTAAGTCCATGCCGGGCGGAATGCCGAGCCAGAGCCACTAGGCGCTTCAACAGGAGGAAGTAGAACAAAAATCAGAGGCCAATAAGCGCTCTTCCAAGCCGCATAGCGTCGGGACCCGGGGGACCCCTTACCACTTTGCATAGCAAAACGCCAGAAAGAGACATCTGGATGTAACGCTGGCGGCTGTACTAAATATTCAATTCTTCTCGTGACATTCTCCAGGAGGCTCTGTGATATAGACATATGCGCGGAGCTATAGAATTGGATATCACACACAGCCTGCGAGGTACGTGGGCCGCCATTAAGAATGTCTCCGAGATAATTAGCGCCAGGATCGCCG
>NW_006767702.1:0-9092 GCF_000300595.1 Phanerochaete carnosa HHB-10118-sp | reverse complement strand
CATGCACCAGTATGCGTCTGCAGGCGCGCGAGAATGATTCCTCAGCCTTCACCAGACGAACGGTGAATGTTCGCACGGAGATGGACATGAGGATCTGGGCACCTAGGCAACTAGAGAATTGTTTCGGTCAGAGCGCAACACGCATTATTTATGGCTTGACTATACTTTGATACGAAGTGTAGAAAGCCGCTAATGAGCTTCAAGCTAGATATGCTTGTTTGCGGCCAATATTTGTTTAGCGTCGGGAGTCCGAGACTCGAGTCTCAGAGACTTCAAAAACCATGGGCGCCTATGCTGTTGGTTTACATAGTGTGCCCCAGCGGGAGTTAAATGCAATCACACCGCCCTGGTCATCCCATACTGGTTTTTTCATCCGTCTGATTCATGTGTTACAATTCGTACAGGGAATAAAGAATGTTTCAAGCCGAATCAAAGACAACAGCACAACAAGAGACGAAGAGCGAGCAAGGGACTACAACAATGCAACACAACACGGTCAGCATTCTACCGGGAGATACCGGCAGTCGCTTTTTGGAGAGCACGCTTGATGCCCAGCTGCGCCTTCCTGAGCTCATCAGAGCTCGAGTCCTCGATCTCAAGCTTCTCGAGAGCACGGGCGAGTTCAGCCTCAACCTGGGCCTTGGCACCACGCCTGAGCTTCATGGAGAGCTCAGGGCTGGTGATGGTGTTCTCGACCTGGTGAATGTAGGCCTCGAGGTCAGACTTCGCCTCGTGGCGAGCGGAGAAATCCTTGTCGGCCTGCTTGAACTGCTCAGCATCCTTGATCATCTGCTCAATCTCTGCGGACGAAAGACGGCCGACAGAGTTGGTGATGCCTGATGCAGGAAGAGTTAGTATCTCGCCTCAGTGCCTCTATACGCGAAACTTACTGATCTGAGCCTTGCGGCCAGAGGCACGGTCCTGAGCGGTGACCTTGAGGAGACCGTTGGCATCGACCTCGAAGGTAGTAGCAAGCTCGGCTTGACCACGGGGCATGGGGGGAATGCCCGTGAGCTCGAACTCGCCAAGGAGACGATTATCACGGCACTGGGTGCGCTCACCCTCGTAGACGGGGAAGGTAACAGTCGTCTGGTTGTCCTCGACAGTGGTGAAGACACGAGACTTGTTGGTGGGAATGGGGGTATTACGGGGAACGACGACACCGAAGATGTCACCCTGCATGGCGACACCAAGGGAAAGGGGAGCGACATCAAGAAGGAGGAGGTCGGCGGTCTTGTCAGAGGTCTGACCAGTGAGCACGGCAGCCTGGACGGCAGCACCGTAAGCAACAGCCTCATCCGGATTGATAGACTTGTTGAGCTGGCGTCCACCAAAATACTCCGAGACAAGCGACTGGATCTTTGGGATACGAGTCGAACCACCAACAAGGACGATGTCGTCGACCTTGTCGCGCGCCATCTTAGCATCCTTCAGGACTCGCTCAACAGGGTCGACGGTGGACTTGAAGAGAGTGGCATTGATCTCCTCGAAACGAGCACGAGTTATGTTTGCAGAGAAGTCTTCACCTTGGAAGAGTGAGTCAACCTCAACGGTAGTCTGAGTGACGCTGGACAGGGTGCGCTTGGCACGCTCGCAGGCGGAGCGAAGACGACGGATGGCACGGGGATCCTCAGAGATATCGTGACTAGTCTTCTTGTGGAATTCTTTCTTGAAGTGCTCAAGAAGGTTGTTGTCGAAGTCCTCACCACCCAAGTGAGTATCACCAGCGGTAGCCTTGACGGCGAAAACACCACCAGTGATACTGAGGAGGGAGACATCGAAGGTACCACCACCAAGATCGAAGATTAGGACATGCTTCTCCTGGGCCGACTTCTGGTCAAGACCGTAAGCAATAGCAGCCGCAGTGGGCTCGTTGATGATACGGAGGACCTCGAGGCCGGAAATGGCACCTGCGTCCTTCGTGGCAAGACGCTGCGAGTCATTGAAGTAGGCAGGAACACTGGCAGACATAGTGTCCTTAGGCATTGAACTGGTTTTTTAGGCATAAGTAGAGGTACTTACGTGACTACAGCCTTCTTAACCTCCTTGCCCAACTTCGCCTCAGAAATTTCCTTCATTTTCGTGAGGACCATGGAAGAGATTTCCTGAGGAGAAAAGGACTTCTCCTCACCAAGGTACTGAACCTTGATGAGCGGAGCACCATCCTTCTCGACAACCTCGAAGGGCCAATGAGTCATGTCCTTCTTGACGTCCGGGTCGCTGTGGAATAGAAAAACGCCATTCAAAACCGCGCAAAAGCAGACTAAATATCGCGCTACGCACTCGTAACGACGACCAATGAGACGCTTAGCGTCGAAGACCGTGTTGCGGGGGTTCATGGCGGCCTGATTCTTAGCGGCATCACCAATGAGGCGCTCCTCAGAGGAGAAAGCGACGTAGGAGGGCGTTGTCCGATTACCCTCTGCAAAAAATGAATCCCCCAGTCATTCTATACACTCTAAAGCACTTACGGTCATTGGCAATGATCTCGACACGGTCGTTTTGCCAGACACCGACACACCTGCAATCCAAAAGCTCAGTACGACTGTAAAAGCGTCCCCCTGTCCCAGGAAACTCACGAGTAGGTGGTTCCAAGGTCGATACCAACAGCGCCTTCGAACGCGTCCTCCATTTTTAGGAAAAGAAAGAGAGAGTGAAGAGAGGAAAAGAAGAGGCGAAGTGGTGGGCGATGGGCAAGCTGCACGAAAAACTTAAAAATCGATCAACGCTGCTGAGGTAAGCGGAAAGTCACGCCTAGACGCCGGCGCCTACCACTTAGAATCCTCACGCTTCCGCCATGTCAGGCCAGGTTGTGAGAACCTGGCTCGCGGCCACTGCAAGATGTTCGCGGCGACCGCAACGCTCTGTAGCCCGCGTCGGTGGCGTACGACATTATCTCAAAGCCACGGGCGAGGAGAAACCTCCCGAGACGCAAGCTGAATGGCTTAGGCTGCAACTCAACCGCCAGGATATCAAAAATCTTGGTATGTCACAACGCTCGAGGGTTCAACTGCTCCGGATCGTCTGAGTCGAACTCGCTACTTTCAGTTGAAAATTTTGGTAGCCATAGCTCCACTCAGACGCGAGAGAACACGTTCCAACCCCACCATTCTCTCCACCGACCTCCGCCGCCGTCACAAACCACGCTGTCTGCGCTCGTCGCTGCCGGAGCACATCTCGGACACTCAAAATCTCTCATGAATCCGAACTTTGTTTCATACGCTTACGGCGAGCGGGCGGGCATCACCATCATCGACCTGGACCATACATTACCACTGCTCCGCCGCGCAGCGAAGGTTGTCCGTGGTGTCGCAGCCAGGAATGGGATGGTTGTCTTCATTGGTACACGTCCCGACCTTCGCGTCGTCGTTCGCAAAGCTGCCGAACGCCTGGGAAGCCAGGGTTACCACGTCGGCGAACGTTGGCTGCCAGGAACACTGACCAACAGGACTGAGGTCTTCGGCATCGAGGCCCGCCGGACAAAGCGCCTCGTCCCTGACTTGGCCATCATCCTCAACCCCATTTCAAACTATAATGCGATACGAGAATGCGCAATGGAACACATCCCGACCATTGGCATCATTGACTCGAACGTTGACCCGCGTTTGGTCATGTACCCAATACCTGCTAACGACGAGAGCACCCGGACAGCCGAACTCATTGCCGGAGTCCTCAGCGTAGCTGGTCGGGAAGGTGTCGCTTTGGCGGAAGCCGAAGCCATGAGGCGGAAACAGAGGGACATCATGATGAAGAGAACACTTCTCAAGCAGACGGGGAAGGTAGATACTGCATAGTCATGGTATGGTAGTAGGATCCTCCAACTTAATTCTACTGCTCGCCGTTTGAGGCGTTTTGAATGTCATACCAGTACTCTGTGGCATCCATTAGTATACTCCCTACGGTCAAGTGGAGTATAGTACTAACTCTCTGCCTGCTCGATGGCCCTGAGGTTGCCCTGGAGCTTGTTAACTGTCTCGATGTATTCGTCCTCCTCGATGCTGTCAAACACGATACCTCCACCCGCCTGCAAGTAAGCGGTGCCATTCTTGAACACCGTGGTACGTATGGCTATGCACACATCCATCTCGTCTTCTGCGAAGTCGAAACGACCGACAGCGCCGGCATATACACCCCGGCGATCCTGTTCGAGCTCATAGACAATCTCGATAGCCTTGATTTTCGGCGCGCCAGATACAGTACCGGCAGGGAATATTGATCGGAAAGCATCAAATCTACGAAGTCCAGGTAAGCGAATAGCTTACTTTCATTCAATGAGAGAATGCGCACCTCGTCTTGCCCTCGCGAAGGAGACCAGATACTTGAGACGTGAGATGGATGACATGGCTAAAGCGCTCTAGGCGCATCAGGTGGTCTACCTTGACTGTCTTCGGTTGGCAGACCCTGTTGACATCGTTCCGAGCCAGATCCACGAGCATAATATGCTCTGCACGATCCTTCTCAGAGTTCAGAAGCTCTTGACCAAGCCTCTCGTCCTCTGCGCGGCGATTTCAACACATAGCCTCGGTATGATGGAAGCTCAAATACATACCTTCTGGAGTCTTCCCACGCTTGACAGTCCCCGCAATGGCGTGGTTGAACACTTTGTTCTTCTCCACCTTGCAAAGTGTCTCCGGACTTGCACCTACTATTTTGAGGCCTCCACAGTCCAAGTAGAACATGTATGGACTTGGATTGACTCTCCGGAGATGACGATAGACGTTGAATGGATGAAGAGAAGTTGGGCGTGTTAGTCGCTGCGATGGGACAGCCTGAATGATATCTCCTGCGACAATATGTTCCTTCAGCTTGGTCACAAAACCTTCGTAACCCTCCTTGCCGACGTTTGACACGGCCTCAGTGCCAATGGTGGTGATGGGTGGCTGTGGGATCTCCGGAGTAATGGGTTCCAGGATGAGCTTGGCCAGCCTTCGCGCCTTCGACACCGCAGTTTCGTACATGAAAGGCAGGTTATTAGATGACATGCCGTCAGGGAAGAATATGTGGGAGACAGCCTTGACGGTCTGGAATAGGTGGTCGTAAATGACTATAGTGTCGGCGAGCATGAAAACGGACTCTGGGAGACCGAGAGTGTCCTTCGTTGCACGTGTAGTCTTCGGCTCGAAGTGCTGAATACAATCATACGCGACATAGCCGATGGCGCCGCCAGTGAACGTCGGAACCTCCGGCAGCTTAACATACCTGTGTTGTGCCAGCTCCTGCTGCAGAGGGCCAGTAGGATCACCCTTGATGAGCTCGTTCGGACCTGTCTTGATGACCTTAAATGGGTCTGCATGCAGCTTGCATCAGAGCATGCACTGCATGAGATGAACTTCCTGCTTACCTGCGCCGACGAAGCTATATCGCGCCAGGTTCTCTCCATTCACGACAGACTCGAGCAGGAAACTGTATTCGGATTCCTTAGATATGCGCAAGTAGGCCGTGCATGGCGTGAGGAGGTCGCCGGGTAGCTCAACGAACACGGGGACACAATTCCCTCGCTTTTCCTTGAGAATCAGCTGCTCGACTAGCGAGAGTGGTGGATATGCTGGGAGCCTCTAGAGGAGTATGTAAGAGTCAGCTTTTGTTTCGTAGTATGCTGGCATAAACAGGGCTCACCTCAACGTCCATGGCAGTTGTGGTATAAGATCTGGGTCGAATGACCCGCGCACGAACTTGACTCCCGCTATATTGTCGGCACTTCTATATCCTCCTCGCCGCCTGCCGACACACCGAAATCTGTTGTGGCATCTTCTTGTGGCGGTGCAATTTTCGAATCCTTGATCGTTTTTGCTATTTGGGCCGTTGTTGTCTGTCGCGACAACATCTGAAAACACCGTTCAGCTGCAGCCATTCCCCGACATCTCGGCCACCAAGTCATCATGATAACACCACGCTTTTCGTGCTCACAGACAGAGAAATCTGTCACAGTGTCGGTGTACTGCCCTTCTGTTCGTGTGAGTATGGAGTTTTCATCTTCATTCCTGCAAGGCCGGAGCTGATATTGTTGGCTCGGAAGTAGGCATCCGACGTCGAGATAAACGTGGATGATACACTGTTCACCTTGCACATAACCCCTTATTATCTGCGCCTTAACTTCCCCCACGCGCTGCAAGAAGATGATGAAGCCTCGGCACAGTACGATCCGGGTTCGGGCTTTCTAGATGTCATCTTGACGAAGGCCTTGCCCGGACAGCATTTCGAGGACCTGGATCTCCTTGCAAAACTGCTTGCGCCTCGACTGGCAGAACAACCGTCTCAAGGCCCATTGATAGAGGTGTTAGGCACCCAAAATGCTGTAGAACCGGCAGAAGACGACTTGGTCACCCGGACGGAGGGTCTCAGCCTGGAACAACAGGAAATATTGGAAGGTACGTTACTCTTATCTAAAGCGTCGCCGTTTAGGCTGACAAACCCTAGCTGCTGCGAATGATTGGCAGCTAAGACAAGATGTCTCCGAGCCTCTCGACACATTCAAAATAACGCCTCAGGAGCGCTATGGCTTCTTGGACATGTACACAGGGTATTTTCAGCATATAGAGCACACGCCAAACGAGATTAACGAGCTCGGCGCGGAGGTAGAGACGTGCCCTCCGACTGAGCGGAGAAAAAGGCGGCAGCAACACGAAGAGGAAAGATGGGACGAAGAGCATTATATGTGAATCTCTACTCGAATACTCTACAAGTAGTGTACTAATACTCCATAGGGCTGATTTTGCGGACGATGAGTACATCCAGGAGCTTGTTCGCTGGACGCATCCACATGCTGTGCCCGTCGCTGACTTCCAGTACACGGAAGCAGAGAACATGAAAATGCTGCAGCTGCCGCGAAAAGAATGTGCGGATTCAGACTATTCTGGTGCAGACTCGTTGCTGACTATTTCAAAGACCTTGCTACGCCATACCAGACACATCAGCTCTACTTGACACTGCTCACACTCCTGTTCGCGTACGCTTACGAGTCGCGGACCACTCAGCTCGACCCAACCCCAGAGAGCGGCTGGACTATCAGCTCTCTCGTACCTGCATTTTCGGCTTTGGACCCCCCGCCCTACTCGCCGACGTCACATCTCAGCCCAGAGACATTTGACCTCTCCGAAATGGCAGCGACGTTCACCGTGTCTTATCGGCGGTCGCTGACCTTCCCGCTCTTCCGGTCGTGGGTCCTCGCAGAGCGGTGTCGCGCAGACGTCGCCGCTTTCCTACGCGCCGGGAGACGATCGGTCGTCCGGTGCTTGTTGGAGATAAAGGATATTCTCGACCACCACGAGGTGTACTACGTCTACAGCAAAATCTGGGTCGACGATTTTTGCGTGTGGGTCCAGTCTGCAAGGTACGCCGTCATTATTCTTGCGCCTTTCCTGTGCTAACATCACCGTAGAGATGAAGTTTTGCAGCAGCTGGCAGACTCTGTGGCGTCGCTCAAGATGGAGAAGAGCTACATCGACTGGAACCTAGAGGAGCTGGAGAGGCTGACACAGGAGGACCTGGAGCGATCAACCGACAGCGACGACGAATCAGAAGACGAGGTAGAACGCATGTTGCCGGCTCCTCTCTGACCTTCGGACATAGTGCGTAACTTCACTTGCTGTGATACGTGCGGCCATTTCGAGGTTCGAAAATGCCACGATTTGTGCATTAGCTTGTCGCCGCGGTGACCAGTTTGATTCCAAAGGCGGAGATGGTACGACAGAGTGTATTGTCACTAGGCTGGCATCCGGGCCTTCTATTCGCATCCAATACTACCGTAGAATTGAAATCGGTGTCTGAACCTTTGGGCAATAAACGTATTTTGGCCCGCACGTATGCGATTATTTCGAAATGTCTGTGGGACTAGCCTGCGGTGATGAGATTGTGTGCCCATACACGTTGGAAGGCTGGGTACTTGTGTTCATAACTAGCCACGAAGCATATGCGTGGAACGGTCGAGGATTGCAGCGTGGGTGTAACGAGCAAATTCGCGGCGAAATGCTAAAAGTTTGGCTTGGTCATGCGAGCGAACGAGATTGTGGTATCACAGTGCAATTGAGACGAACACTGGGCGAGCTTTCCAGAGCTCGAACTCACAGATAGCGACTCTAGATGTAAAGAAGCAGAAGCCGCTCGTGCAGCATTGGAGAGTTTGCTACTGACCGACCAACGGCGAAACAATATGACCAAGAACGTCTTAGGAGCGCATAGAGACTCAAGGAAGACACTTGTGCTGCCACCATACCCCACGGTACTTCGGGCCCACCGTATTCACAACGGTCTTTCGACGGTCTTTCTGCTTAAATCTCGTCCTATGAATCCGGATCCGGAGCACCAAGAAATGGAGCGAATTATATGGCTACCGAAGCTATACAATCATGCGCCTGACCGCGCGAAGCTGAGCGAAGAAGCTATCCCTGCCTTCTCACCACTAGCGGGAGGAGTGGCCTGCTAAAATCGGGCGATGCGGGAGGCTGGGATGAAAAGTGATCTGCAAGGCTCTGCTGAGTCGAACTGTGTCGCAGCCAATAGAGACGCTAGACTACCGAAGCTCGCCAGATCCTCAAGTGAACGGAAGTGAGAGTCGAAGGAATAGATCGCGACTGGAGTGGTATTTCATCCCACCACATACATCTCAGGACTTTGGCCGCTCTTAGAAGGGGATATCTGAGACCGCGGGCGGTTGCCTTGTGCGTCCCCGTCGGCCAGTGCGCGACAAGATCGTCTCGCTATGTTCTGGACCGATGGCTAGGCTGTCTTGTTTGTCATCTGAGGTGGGCAAAGGAAGCGTCGGCAGGTGCTGTCAATGCATGGCAACTGAACGCAGAAGTACTGCCTGCGACCGGGCGACAGATCCTTCTGCTCACATCGAGACGGTCGGGTCGACGATTGGATGGTCCCCAGCCTCGTGTGACAGCGGGTGAAATTCTGGCAGATGTAGAACATCAAGTCTTCAAGCGTGACCGGGCTGTATGAAATTGGATGCTCACCGCGAATCTAGACTACACAACGGACTTCATGTGGATCGCGTTATTGGTACCGCGTATCCCACTGGCATACGGGCTCTACTCGGCGAGGGCACAGCTGTAAATGGGCCCTCAGCTTCACCCTGCAATATGGACAAG
>NW_006767701.1:5900-9178 GCF_000300595.1 Phanerochaete carnosa HHB-10118-sp | reverse complement strand
TATTTTATGTTAGCCAAGTCTGACTCCACTGAAAGTTTCCACCGACTCGGAGGCAAGCGGTAAATTGTTTATTCGCTTGTTCATTTTCGGAATGACAGACGACCAGCCAACCAATTTATCATAGACACTCGCCGGCGATAGTGACTCCGCAAATTCTCCGCAGGTGGTCTCGCCTTTCCTGGCTGACTCGCTCGTCTCTGGGAGGTTTCTGGATTCAGCGGAAGAGCGTCGCCTGATGGCACGGCCCCAAGTCGCGTATAAGACCTACTCAAGACATCTGTCACGTCATCAGCATCTTGCGGCACATCCGTGAGCACTTCCATCCTTTCGCCGCGTGATCCATGTGTGTGAGGCCGGGACGTGCGTACGCTCTTACTATGCTTCCGTAGACATGTGCTGACGCTGTTCGTCCAAAGCAGAGGAGTTCCTGCCCGAGAGGATGCTCAACGGCAGGTTCGGGGCGCACCTGATGCGTGCGTTTCTCTTATAGACCGCGCTAGCTGCACGCTTATACTCTGCCGCGCCCGCCCGACGCGTGGCAGCCGTTCGGATTTGGCATGCATGTCTGCGTTGTACGCACCATCTGCCATAAACCTCTATGTGCTTCGCTGACACGCTGTGCAGGTCCGGACATTTGCGTGGTAGGAATCCCAGGTCACGCTCGTCTACTTGATGCAGCGTTCTCCATGCACGACCCGGTGTACGATCTGCAGCTGCGATAGACACTAAAAACCAAGCCGCACGAGTTCTACGTCCACGCGATCCTGCACACGGACCGGCCGGCGGGCGTGCCCGTGTGAGGCCTTGGTGTCTGGGAGGGTGCCGGTGCGGCGAGAAACAGAAGCTCAGTGGACATCTCTGTATACAAAGCAGTTTCAGACAACTCCAACGCGCTGGCAGTTCTCATCGATTGGGAGTACTATCTCTGGGCCCCTTTTGATTCTACTTTAGACTATTTTAATAAAAAACATTCACGTCTAGTGTCGTCAGATCCATGTGCTTCAGTGTAACAAATCCCTGGATATCTTCCTGTATGTTCACTGAGATTTTGTGTGTATCATTCCAGTGTACCGACCACCCACATAGCCTTGGCTCCTGCCAGTACGGCCAGGCGGCCCAGGCCCGGACGGCGTGCGCGAAATACGTCATCCACCATAATCGACAATGCTAACTGATGTTGTGAGCAATATCTCAGAGCGCTAGACGTCCTACAGCTGATCAGTACCAGCGAGATGAGCTCGAACGCATGGTGTGGATTTTGCGTGAAGATATCTGAGTGGATTAAGTGCTCGTTAAAGCCTGCCAAGCCTGCCATTTGGGATTACTACTGTGTAACGTTGTAATATCACTTCGGAATGCACGTATTCGCGTGCCACAGCTCCCGACGGCATACAACTAAGTGGGATTAGTAAATACCATAAGCTTCGAGCATCTTGCTCGCGTAAGTTAAAAATTTCAGTGTCCGCCTAGAAACGGAGCATAGTACTCTGGAGTTTGGCAAAACCTTCAGAAGTCGAATACCGACTCATGCTTCAGCGCTGGTTTCATGACGTCCTTCCTTTCCCACTTCCGCGACGTCATTCTCTTCATCACAACGTTCGTCGCCCCAGCCATCCTGCAGCGTTCCCCCCATATCTCCAAACCGACCTGTTGGCTTTCCGAACTGCAGTGCCGACTGTCCTTGGTGCTGATCAGTCATGTGCATAGAGTAGTCCGACATTGTCGAGTCGGCCGTCCGGAGGTTAATGATGAATCGGCTGATGAGCAGCGAGGGCTGCGTGGGTAATCCGTGAGTACAAACGGCGCAAACGAAACGTTGGGTGCGCACCACGGTTGTTATCACCGTGCTTACTATTGTTGTCTCCTTAAGCTCGACGTTAGCTATCCGCTCACGTACTTACGCCGGGGACGCACTGTGTCAGAGGTGTTGAATGTAAGCAGCTGGGCTATATCGATAACCAGCAGAGCTCTGTGCCCATCGTCGCCTGTGAGCAATTCTTTCTAATGCGGCTGTTTCGTTAAACTCACATAAAATACATGGTTCCTGCATGAGTAGCTGAGCTTCAGCAACGAGAAGGGAAATGTGAAGTCGCGTACAGAACCACTGACCGTCGCGCAGCAAACATGTCGTCAGCGACGCCTTTATCTTGAGGCGGCGGGCATTCCACCAGTGTCTGAATGTCCTAATCCACGTTAGGATGAGCACGATAGCGTCAGCGAGGATGAGGGAGCCGCGTGTGGTATACAAGACTGTGAGCAAGTAGTATCAGTGCTTGCGACATGTTATCAGTCTCTGCCCGCGGAACATACGTCTATAATGCAAAATTATTCAGAAAGTGCATCAGCGGGATATGTGCACCCACATGCTATATGTTCGTGCAGAGATCTGAGACCCCTCGACACATATTTCTCCCACTGGCTGGTCCGCATCGAACCCATACTTGTCCGTTACCGCATTGTACTGCATGGAAGCGTAAACTAGAGCATATGCAAGGTTCAATCATAAGTAACACGCACTATATTCGTCGCAAATGGCATCATGCTCAACGCGAATGTTATCAGCGACCAGACATAACTCTTATCCCGTACTGCGAAGACACGCAAGGCGGAAAATACTGGCACATGGAACTCAGCGGGTATTTTTGATTTGAGCAGACTGCGTGATGCACACGTGCGGCCTGGAGACATTGAATGATGAAGAATATCCAGTACAGGATCTCCATCGCCGTACAGCTATATATCAGATTTCAGTAGGCAACCTGCTGCCCACAGATCTTTCCACAAGCTGTGCTTACTCCTGTGGCAAACGTTGTCACAGAATACACATAGTCAGAAATACTCAAGGCTTACATTCGCAGTTACCGGCGCAATGTTCACGATGGCCGCGAGGAGCATACACCATCGTACTGAGCCAAGGAGCACGGCACGCGCAGTGATAGGCTTCCTCCAAACAATCTCAATCTCGTTGCCGAAGGTGATCAGTAACTCGTAAGTGACGAGGCCTGAGGGGCAGATGCCGTGTGAGCGATGAAATGGAAGGCAAATGATGTACCTGCACGTGGAAGCTACGTCGATATAGTTACCCGTGACTCTAGGAGACGAAGTTGTGAGTATTAGGCTGCTAACAGTTGCAAGCAGGAGTACCACTTACATTCGTGAGTAGGCTTGAACAAGTGCTTGGTCTGACAGTGCAGACATACTAGTCAGCGTAGGAAAGCGAGGGCGCGAGTGATGTTCAAGGTGAGCTACCACTTGTACACTCTTTATAGTTGACTTTG
>NW_006767701.1:2867-5876 GCF_000300595.1 Phanerochaete carnosa HHB-10118-sp | reverse complement strand
GATGGCCGCGAGGAGCATACACCATCGTACTGAGCCAAGGAGCACGGCACGCGCAGTGATAGGCTTCCTCCAAACAATCTCAATCTCGTTGCCGAAGGTGATCAGTAACTCGTAAGTGACGAGGCCTGAGGGGCAGATGCCGTGTGAGCGATGAAATGGAAGGCAAATGATGTACCTGCACGTGGAAGCTACCTCGATATAGTTACCCGTGACTCTAGGAGACGAAGTTGTGAGTATTAGGCTGCTAACAGTTGCAAGCAGGAGTACCACTTACATTCGTGAGTAGGCTTGAACAAGTGCTTGGTCTGACAGTGCAGACATACTAGTCAGCGTAGGAAAGCCGGGGCGCGAGTGATGTTCAAGGTGAGCTACCACTTGTACACTCTTTATAGGTGACTTGGCCGATGTTCTATAAACAGCCATTATTGTAACCTTTTCGAAATGTCTTTCCAGATGTGCACCATTTCACGGCTGAGCGGTGCTTCGCCGCGCGGCGTTGAAGATTGCTGACTACTTCTGGAAGCGTTGACACTGGAGGCGCTGGACCCATTGTGAGTAAAACCGGTATAGAAGCGGGAAACCAACACCCTGAGCTTTGAGGCGATGAAAGGCTGCCAATAAGCTTGAGAATAATAGGAAACATGCTTTCCGCGCTGCTATCTACTCCATCTATTAATGCCATATTAATAAGTGCTACGCCCCTCGTGCCCGATGAGTGTCCACCGCTTGGGAAATATCAGAGCCAACAAGTACGCCCCGTTTTCGCCCCGTTTTGAAGTTCCCGATGCGTGGATCATCGACAGCTTAGCCCAAAAACAATCGTGGTCGGCAGCAGGAGTCGAGATCTGAGATTGACACTGCCACGTGACTATTTGATCTCAACAAGGATATATGCGTCCGCCCCGCAGAGTTCGCCTTCTCAGCTCTCTTGGTTGCTATAACCTCTCGAATACTCCAACCGCTTGATATATTTGCTTCGCATCTGCTGTGTAATAACCTTTGACAGACACTGATGCTCGTCGGCTGCGCCCCTTACCAACGGCATCATCGAATACACTCGAGAGTCGGGACCCATGCTGAGCCGGAAAGAGGGTGCGTACCGCCCTATTTCTCTATTATCGCACCGCTTTATGACAGCTAATTTTTACAGACTTGCTGCCTCAGCACTGCACAATCCATTGCCGCGCCGCGCCTCACTCCTCTTCGCGTACTTCGCTGCCAGGAAGGCCAGCATGAGGACGAACGGCGCCCAACAGTACCACACGCTACATCCTGGCAATGCAGCGTCGACCCGGAACAGCACATGTGCAAGACGCCTGGCTGGGTGAAGGGAGCTGAAATTAGGGAGCTGCGAAGCCAGGCGGAGCGGTTTGGGAGGAACTCGCCGGTGCTCAGGAACGATGGGAAGGTCGGGCTGGAGACAGGCTATTTAGCAATGGTACGTGGCATATTTTCGCGTATTTGTAGCTGCCATCCTTACGGTACCCAAGATTCCGTCACGGCCGACGGCGGAAGGCCCTTCGTGAAGCGTTGAAGTTCCATCTCTGCCATCCTACGCATACGACTCGGAAAACTTTCAAGCGTCCTCTCGTCACTCCCGCTTGCGCAGACAGAATATGCTCACGGCAGCCCCGGACTTTCTGCGCAGCATCACCATCATGGCCTGTCCCAAAATCACCGCCACCTGCTCGCTCTGTCTGACCTCAAGGCTGCGAACGTCTCATTTACTCTGTATCCCGCGGCTTAACACTCGCGTGCAAGGCCATACATTCACCTGGTATCGCCTGATGCTCTTCTTCACGGCCAAGGTCGCTCTGTCGTGGATCGACGACATTTCGAATTCGTGCACACCTAGACTGCCCGCAAAACGGTCTATGCTGAGCCTGGACATACCATCTCTGCGACTCTCTGCAGCTGCGATCCCCACAAAAATGATGGTCGCAGACCTGGGTCTCGAGTCGGGACGTGTGTTGGCGATTGGCACGCGATAGTCATTGGTCAGCGTGCCTCCGTTCCCATGGCGGCGCTACTTGAAACCGGTCGTCGCCCTCCACGCATTCGCCACAGATGCAAACGCGTTTAGCACGGGACAATGATGGCTAATCCCCTTCGTGTCGATCGTGCACATTGGCCTCGAGATCTTCGTGCTTGCATGCGCTCGTGTAAACTTGGTCGCACCTGAGCTCAATGCTATCTGTTCGTACCTTTCGTAGCCGTGTCCTTGATATGTATGCTGACATCATACCCGTAGGCCGTCGAACAAGAATCTACAGCCACGAATGGCTGTTTGTCGCTTCTCGTCCACTGGTTCGGTGCCTCAAAGCGCAGCGGAGACGAGGACGAGATGCACGTCTTCATCCTCTGCGCCGTCCGTTGGCTTTCGCGATGCGATGTTGCGACTGCGCCTCAGGAGATCACCGGCACCATTGTCGACGGTATATCCGGAGTCTCTGATGCGATCGAGCGACGCAACATTCACGGTCCCGGTGACTGCGAGGACGAGAAGTGAGCGCACTGGCTCTGGCTACGACAACCTCTTCCGGTTGAACCACACGCTCTCCGCGATCCTCCTCCTCCGGCGCAAGCAGACGATCTGCAACAATGCCCAGACGGAGGACTAGGACATCTTTCGCTGCGCCCTTCACGGTAGCCATACCCTCGCGCATATGCACCTCGGGCCGGGCAACTGGACGCTTCCGAAGGCTCGAGATCCTGGCCTTCATATTCGGCCATTGAGGCACAGGGCAGCGCGCCAGGCGAGGGCTGTGGCGTGTGCGAGGGGTCGTGACCGGGTGGACTAGAGCTCGACGAAGCCAGGGGCAAGACGGGCGACCGGGACAGTGTAGTTCTTTGGTGTAGAGATGTGGTTGAGAATGTGTATTCGGCTGCTACACAACAGAATCAATATTGAGAGCGGACCTAACGTGTACGACTCACAAACGTACAACGAGCGGTGCGAACGATGGAATTGTATCCGTCGGTTCCTTAGACGTCCAGTTATGACAGCAG
>NW_006767701.1:0-2442 GCF_000300595.1 Phanerochaete carnosa HHB-10118-sp | reverse complement strand
CGAGCGACAACGAGCGGTGCGAACATGGAATTGTATCCGTCGGTTCCTTAGACGTCCAGTTATGACAGCAGGCTGGTTGAACATGCGTTTTGAGCCCCGTGATGCTTCGTGTTGGGCTCCGCATGCGCGTACGCGAGCGCCAGCGATATCTTCAGATCTCTCAGACCTTACGGATCAGGCCGGACGCCACCAGGCTCACACTACTGCCTTGATACGGCAACTGCTATTCGACGAAACGGCGTCAGGCGGCTTGCTTCTCCGTTCACGCTTACGTCTAAGTTACAGTGCGATCAAAACTCTCTACTTGATTTCGCCTCCGCAGGCTCAACAGCACGTCGCCTCGCTTAGAAAGCGTCCCTCGTAGATACCATCTTGCTTTTCTTCCACGTCTGCACGATGCCAGCCAGCACGACAGCAGCCTAAGCGTAACTTGCATTGAGGATACCCGTCGCTGCGAGATGGCCTAGTATGGGACACAGAGCAGCGGGCTGGACAGTGTGAGAGTTGACTTGTAAGCATGGCGAAGAGTAGGCGTAAGAGTGATGTACGGGTACCACTCTGACGAACTTGCCCGCCGTATGGGGCACCGCATGCTGCGCAGTCAGATGCACAAGGTCCATCTGGCTGTTCTGCGGCTGGAGGAGCGGTCGCGCGGGCGACATAAAGGCAGTTCTGGAGCATATTGGGTGAGGAACGGCCAGGATCGTCGAGTGAAGTGGGACTCACGGCGGGGCGTTTGGCCATTTGGAAGCGCCGACATCCGCAGCGATGGACGTAATCGGTACGGCCAGCTTCATGAAGAGCTCGTCGGCCCGCAGGCGTGAGCTCACAACTAGATTCTTCACGCTTGTTAGTAACAGCGCGATACGTAAAGATAAGAGGGCGTGCCCTTTACCAACCGCAAGTCCGTCGCACATCCAATGAGTTAGGGCGGAGCGCAGACGGCGCACGCGGTCCCGACCGAAGACCCATTCGTCCGCTCACATCGCATTTTGTACCATCTCTGCATAGCCGACCACCACCTCCAAGATACGTGTCTGGCCAACGTTGCGCTTGATCCACGTCAGCGCGCGAAAATGCTGTTCGGCGCAAACGAAGTTGTATTTCGTGGCGAGGTACGAGACGTAGAGGGCGTGAGCCGGCGATGAACTCGATGCCAGGTCGATAGTCGTGTAAGCGCGAGGACGCCAGACGTGACGTGTGGCGTGGATTGGTTCGAGTACCGCGAGTTGTTGTACGGCCTGCGCGAATGAAGATGAGCTGTCGCTATAAAGGTATTGTTAGGCATCAAGACGCACCTGTAGACACGCTCCTTGTTCTGTCATAATTCACAGCCCTTCCGCTAAGGCTTTCAGGCAACGTGCCTGACCTTGACCGACGTCGCCAATAGTGGTTGGACTCCGGCGGAGTAGGGCGCGGTAAGATCTAAATGGAATACGGATCTGCCTGTCAGCATGCGGGCACAGAACGAAGAAAATTGCAGTTTACGCCGTATATATGAAGTCGCCGACCCAGTCGTTGACAGCTTCCGAGACAACAGTGTGGATTATGTTGAGCGAGGTAAGTTTCCGAGGCATTCTGAACAGCGCAGTCCAGGCTTCAGGTGAGCATAGCAGTCACCAGGTAGCTCAAGGTTTGCGCGTCGTGATGGTTGATGTCCAGCCAGGAGAAGGGAACGTCCTTGAATATTTGAATTTTCATCTCCGCCGAAGAGGAAGCAAATTGAGCGCAAGCTGAGCGTTGATTATCGCAGCGAGTGTTGCATGGCCCGTCTGAAAGTTGTCGTAGGGCCAGAGGTGCGCCGTCTATGGTGAAAACGCGTGCAAGGCAAGACTTGCCATCGTAGAGGTACGCGCGCAAAACGTTTCGTGCAAAGAGCGGGAAAGATCAGGTCGGGGAGCACAGCAGGGTGACGACGTTGCTTGTGCTCCACTGGTTGTGGTGTGAAGACAAGGACGGACAAGCAGCAAATTAGGCAAGCGGGGACGCAAAGTTTCCAAACGTGCCCGCGGTGCAGATCACGTGTCAGCTTCGTTACGTAAGCGCCTCCGCTCGCAGTACATAGGCGCCTTGGTCGCGTCTTAAAGCGCGTCTCGCGCCGACCTCCTGCCTCTACGTCCATCTGATCCTTAGCCTCCTCCCACGCACTGTGAGTCACGTTCTCGCTTGCGCCTTTTGGCCAGGTTCCACAGTCTTTGTGGTTCGGTGTAGAGGCCTGCTATTGTCTTTATTCAGAGGGTTTGCTGAGCTGGGTGCCACGTTCGGATATAACCATTAGGTATTCACTCAGGGCTCTCGCTGTATGGTTATACACACGTTGCACTGGCTCTCCAGTGACGAGGACAGCCTCGGACAGCCTCAGACGCACCAGGTGTGGCGCGGCCGGCGATCAGCGATGGCTATCACCCAATGACGGTCTGAATGTGCATTCGCGGTGCATAC
>NW_006767700.1:0-9216 GCF_000300595.1 Phanerochaete carnosa HHB-10118-sp | reverse complement strand
ATCAATACAACAGTCCGGATGCGAACGACGAATCAGTTACTGAACTCCGAGCTGAGCGAAGCTAATATCGTTTGCATACACATCAAGCGGTCTCACACACACCATTCGCACCATTTCCAGTAGCCCAATGTCGTACTCCTTCCGCATCACCTCCCCCCGTTCCATCCCACCCACCCAGTCAGGTAGCTTGTCATTCAGTGTCACCGGGTAAGTGTCCTCGCCGTCGGTGCCCGCCCAGTCGAAGTCCACAAGCTTCGCCCGCAGACCACCCGGGGATCCTGACGGCCCACCCGACTCAGGGACACACATGATGTTCGGTAGACAGAGGTCGCCAAACACAATGTCCGCCTCATGCAGCTTTCCGATCGCTATGTCAACGTCCGTGTAGAGCGACTGCGGGAGAGATTTACCCGCTTCCTGCCGGTCGAACATTGTCTCGCCGACAAGGTACTCCATCACGACCATGTACAGATCCCCATATACTCGCGAGCACGAGTACAGCCGTGGCGCAAAACCCTCTTCATCCAGTATCCGGTGGGCCTTGGCATTGTAGCGCTTGGTGAACTTGACCAATACCTCGACCGAGGAGTCCTCGGATGCAGACCCCGAGGATGAAGCGGCACATCCGGCGGCAGTACCCGAGCATGGGATGGAGGCGATATACATCCTCGACCGTACATCCTCGTAGACCGCATCTTCCGTACCTTCCTCTGATACCACAGGGCTTGCGGCCTCGGTACTTGAGTCCGATATGGACTTTCCTCGCTCACCAGGGAAAATGAAGCGATGACCATCTCGAGACAGCCTGCACTTGAATACCAGCCGTTCCGGGATCGGGTCGCCATCTCGAGCAGTCGGAGACGGGAATAGATGCCCAACGCTGTTTGCATTCGACGGCAGCCTTCCCAGACCGTAGTAGTGTTCTCGGATGGAGCTGGCCGCGATGACAATCGCTCTGAACACTCGTGCCAGACGCGAGACAAGGTCATCGGTGTAAAAGTCTGTAATTAGTATTTCACACAACGGACGGCTGTGGTGTACGCCGTCTACCAGGAAGACAGCACTGCCCAGTTCAATTGAGTTGCCCATAACTCCAATCAGGATGGCCGGGCTGTTAGTCTTCAGACCGCGCACGGGGTACTGATGTGTAGTCAGAGCATGGCTCCAGCCTGAGATAACTAGGTTTCAGTCAGCCAGCGCACCTTGGGATCAGCAACAATCTTGGCATAACGTATCGCGGCCTGCAACAATGCATTTCCTTCGATCCCTGACTCATTCTTGATCTCTACAACGATCACCACACCTCCACTTTCCCACACCATACCAGTCTTTGTCTTGGCCTCGCTGGATTCCGTCTCGAATCTGCTTAGACCTAGAATGGCCTCCAGATCCGGCCGCAGTGCTGATGCTCGTTGGTCCTCAGTGTCATACGTTCTGATGCTGTTTATGATGAAGCTATGTGTATGATAAAGCAGTGTATGGTGGGGCACCAGTTCTGGCAGGTTGCTGTCCAAGTGACGTAGATGATGGTCGAACTTGGCTAACGCAGGATGGAACAGAGCAGGGGGTGGACCGTAGTTGTTGACTGGCCGACCTCCATGGACAACGGCCTGATGGCCGCAAAGTGCAGCCCGTATGCCTGACACGTCCTTGACACCGTCTGAGGGCGGCGGCGCGCGCCGGGCTCGTTGGTCGCCTTCCTTGCGATACTCTGTTATAGTCACGGGGTTCAGAAGACAAGATACTGTGAGAGGTCAGGATCAACCCACTTCTCAAGATGACTGAAGGAATAAATGGCAGGTCGCCAAGCTCATCTATAGCCTCTCTGACTAGGAAGTCAAACGTCGTCGTCAGCTCCAGGCACGGTCGACAGCCAGAGACCACATACGGTCGGGAGAATCACAAGGATATCAATAAGCCGGCTATCGCGGCCAGTGGGCCGCTCCTCCGGGTGAGGGAAATAGTAAGCCACTTGGCCTAAGAGGTCAATCTGCTGGTCGGCGTCTTCGACAGCATTGTAATTAGTCTGAATCCACTTGAGTGAGCGAGACAGTCGTGTCTCGCGGGGAAAGTAATGCAGGTTATCCGGCTGGTATCGCTTGTGAGCGATGATCCAAAAAGAAGCGTATATGCGCGTACCTTGAGGAGAATGATATCACTGAAGTCGATGGGGAGTGGAGGATCTGCATTTCTGAGAAGTTGCAGTATTCTGGTCGCCTGAATATCCTCGCACTCTGCTCTTGCAGCAATCGGTTTCTCGGAAAGCGGGTAATATAGAATAAACTTGAATTTCGCCATTGTCGGTCAGAGATGGAGGTAATAAAGATTAGTGTTGTGGAAGAAACTACCCGGCGATGTAACTTACCGGTGTCAGTAAGTAATGGTCATAAGGCTGTAAGTAAGTGGTGTAAGTTCCCGTTTCTTAAATTGGCGTCTAATATGTAAGTTACAGTAAGTAAATGTAAGAAAAGCATGTAAGTTACAGGGTCAGTTGTAAATTGGCCCTCTACACTCACAATGTCGGAACACCGAAGGAAGAGTCCAGCGACTCCATCGAACGTCGGTACAGCGTAGTCGTTCAACGGGTCGCCCGTACCACATGGTCCGTGGGGCACGTCTGCCGTGCAGCGTTACAGAACTGCGCTTGCCATGAAGAACAGCCGTCCCGTCCAATATGGCGAGATCAACTGGCCGGCAGTCCGTACTTCAGAGCGACACTCAGCGGCCCTTCGACGGCCTCCGTATATTAGCGGAGCACAGCAATACAGCTGTTGACATTCAAGTCCGTGAGGGATGGTTGACGAACGATGAACTCCGAGTCGCGCGGGATAGCGAATACAGAATCCTTGTTAGTTTCCATTTTGTTTGGAGTGTAAATGATGTCATGGTCGAAAATTGAACATCCGGCAAAAGTGCATAGATAGCCTGAGATTATTTCTACAAGTAATCACAAAAATATTTGCTGAGACTCGTAACCGCGACAATTACTAGGCTGGCGTATGGTCATACAAGCCCTAAAATGTCGCAAATTTCCATTTACCCTCATGAGGGAGACGCCCCAAGATTGCACAAAAATCGTGTCAAAACTGCCTCACGAGGCAATCGTGAGGCCCTCATGAGGCAAATTTCGTATCGTGATGCACATCACGATGCCCTAACGAGGCTTGTGGGGGAAAATATCGCTATTGATGCATCATGATTTTGGGAAAACATTTGCGACAATTTATTACACCATCAAATCCCAAAGCTCATTGATTGAGACTTTCTTACACTAACTTACACTGTGAATTTTGGCATGCCTGTCAGAAATGTGAGTTACTGGTAAGTTACCGACTTTCTTACGGACAGTAAGTTACACCTGACTTTCTTCCGCAACACTAATAAAGATAGAGAAGCGGGAGCGATGGTCAAGCGCTCGTAGAATGAACTTTTCGGAGTTTGAGATGCGACTTGGCAAGCAGCACGAGAGTCCCGTCGCGACATCTTGAGAAAGTATGTCTCCCGACCACCGCGGTGCGTTATGACGGAGCAGTTTCCAACGCTCGCGTTGTGCGGCTACCGTCCGCAAGACACCCAGTGCGTCCCGAGCGCCGGAGTGCGTCGACGCTGTTGTCGCGTTCTGCCCGCGCCGGCTTCGAGCTGCTCGCGACGGAGAACGTCTAAGGGGCGCATCCGGATGGTGCACAACGCGCTTCAAAGGTGCGGAACTCACTGAACGTAAAATCAACCAACGCGAGCAGTTTGAGTTTGGCACGTCTGCCTGGCCGCGCTGAAGGGGGAACCTGGACTTTACGCGGCTAGTACTCCGGGGCTGTCTTAGGTGTGTGCTCGTCCTGTTCTGCTGATAGGACGCACGGCTGAGAGTGACAGTTGCGCGAAGTGGCCAGACGAGAGTCTCCTGCCAGGCTTTTGGGGTACATCCGTGCAGTATGCGCACTCGGTTCTTCGATCCTTGGGGGAACCAGGACCGTGCGAAGGCCATCAAGTATCCGGTCTCTAGGGACAAGTCGTCGAATCAAGGAGCGGGACCGCACTATGACAGCGGCTTCATTGCCTTGGTGTGTCTATCCCTCAGCTGATCATATGAACGCAAGTAAACTGGGAGGCCTTGTGTAGTTATTGCAGGCGTCTCCACACTGAGGGCTGAAGACCAGAAAGAGTCTGGAGAGTGGTTCAGCACTCCTCCCACCCCAGGCCTGTTCGCCACGAACGCCGGGAAAGGTGAATGACCCGCAGTTGTGTGCACCAGCGGCCGTGCTTGATCAGCTCTAGAAACAATTGTTCAGGGCGTGGTGACTGCGGCCTTGCACCAGATTTTGTCTCCAGGAAAGGGGTCGATGGCCCGCTACTCGATACCGCCACGACCGGGTCATTGGCAAAGAAATCCTCGAGCATAAGCCTACGATCGATGCTTACAGAGATATGTGCTCAGTTTTTGTTAGTTCTGCGGGAGTAAGGAGACCAGTAGACAGCCTAGTCCGGACTGTACGCGAAGTCACCCATTACCGTATAGCCTACGGTTTGCACGAGACCTCTCGTAATCGTTCTTTTGTTAGCTGGACTTCATTGGATTTCTATTGATGTTTGCACATTTGTAATAGTATTTGTATTTCTATGAGTCCTGACGTAGCAGCCCATACTGTTCGGGCTTGAAGTCTTCGAGCGACTCGAGCGACTGGTCCGGCTGTTCGATGGTGCAGAGCAACGTGGTTGCGCCTGTACTGCCATTTGTACCGGCGACAACGGGGATTGGGTCGGGTACCTACACCACTGTAACAGCTACTCAGTCGATCTCGCGGCCGATAACAGACATTCGTGTTGCGTACCATTCATTTATACCGGCCCTTCTTCCGAGGCTCGGCGACCGTGCTAAAGGCTGGCATGACAAAGTTATTAGTTGGGATACAGATGCAGCAGAGGATGGCACGTACGCGTTGAAAACGCCTCGTCGATGCCCTCCGCCTCATCATCGCCCTGGCCCTCTCCGTGTACGCATTGCAAAACTCCTTCCGTACGTGAAGCCTCCAAAATGTTCGCAAAGACCGGGGCGCGATTAGTGGTACTTGGCAAGCGGTGACATCTTCTGCGGGTGACCAACTGCCCGGTTGTCAGTAGAGCACGAGGAAGATCTGCGCGAGCGAGTTTACCGACTGCGAAGATGAGCCCACCAATGAGCTCGTCAAGTAGGCGCGCGTTCGCTCGGGGCTCGCTGCTCTCGGTAAATATTGTGCTGTGAAAGAAAGTTCAGCACTCAAGGGAGCAACATTGGTGAGAAAAACATAACAGACCTTCTTGCACATCTCGCGCAGGAACTTGTTTGCTTCTTCCGCGTGTTGTGCCTCCCCGCCGGAATCTTCACCCCGAGCTTCTCTTCCACTGTCGAGATCATGTCGTACCACTGCCACGACCGCTTCAAGTCTCCAGCTCGTACATCTTCTCGTTATCCCTGCCCTCGGGGCGGAACATCATCGCCTGTTAGGCACTCCATAAGCCCCTTGACGAGGCTCTCGATGATGTCGCAGATGTCGCACTCATACCAAGGTAAAACTCGCACATCAAGAACTCGGAGTTGTGCGCCAGGGCAATGCCCTCGTTCCTCACACACTTTCAATCTCGTACACCCGGTCGAGATCGGCCGCCGCCGCAGCGTTGTTTGAGATAGAGCCCGGAGAGCAATAATAATGGTACAGGTCGAAGTCGAGGTCATTGTAGCGCGTCACGAACGGCTCCGCAATCGACCCGCCAGCAGTCGTGCTCATCATCGGCGTGTCGACCTCTGGAAAGCCGGGGGTGTTGAAGAACCGGCGGAGGTAGTCGGCAATCCGGCTCCGGCAGATGAAAATGCGCCTTGTCACGGTGCCCCGGCCGAGGGCGAGGTTCAGGCGGGATTCTGGTCTTTGAGGTCGAAACGGCCTGACGGCAGCTGATGGAGATTCGGGGAAAGGAAAATCATCTCTGAGTGGATGACCGGGAGCTCGCCCTGCTTGGTGTGTCCCGAGGCTCCAATGACACTGGCGATGTCGCCACAATGGAAGTGCCCAAATTGTGTCACAATGCCTTCTGAGTCCTAGGCTTCTCTAAGGTGTAGTAGTTTCTGTGAGCCTGTAGTCGACGGAAAGGCACGAACTCACTGCTTGACAGCCATGGATTTACACCTTCCGGCCCTCGACGTGGAGGTCGTAGGAACGGAGACATTGATTGGACGCACGAATGCTGTGGATATGTCCTGCGAGGCATTCGACAGGGCCTTCGACCCTCCCTCCGGGCCTGATCTTGTCTTCGCAACCATACTTGTCAATGCAACGCGAGAGCGACATCGAGACCTCGAACCTGGAAGGGTAGGGGGTTAGGGCTCATGGTCTTCTTGAGCTTGCGGACGTGGCGCGAGCGAATGGCGAAGTGTTGCTAGGATAGTTTGGCATGTCAAATCGCGAAACAGTGTGTAAAGCAGCGTCGTTCGGCTTGAAGTTTCCTTCGATTACTGGGGAGGACTCTGCTTGGCCTATGGAACGGATCACCTGAAAGCAAGTTAGGCCAAATCTCAGGAGGAAAGGAGAGGTGGCGCACCCGTCGCTTGCGCAAGGGCTCAGCGTAAGAGAAAGTGCCGTTCAAGGGGCCCTTGTCCGCTGCAAACGCTGATCAGCGCTGAGTTGACCGTCGCAGGGACGCGCAGGGTGTGAGCTGTATACGCTGAGTAGGCGGTATAGCGAGGTCGATACAGAGCGAGTGCGAGTCAACTTGTGAGGGTGGCATGCACAAGTGCGTGTCGTGTTCTCCGCTGGGACAACGGAACTATTTATACAGCAGAATACGTGGCGCTACAGCTCATTCCCTTCCCTGCTCCTGCTCGCCATTCCCTCGACTGCCCGAAATTCCCTCTGTTCTTCTGTTTCCCCTCCCTAGCACTGCTTCGCGTCTGCAAACCTGTCGGCCTTCCGACTGACTATTCTGCTGGTGAGTTATCTCACGTCGCCGTTTCCTTGGTACTCCGTACCAACCGTGCCCGACAGTCAATATCATTTAACATGACTCCAAGCGGGTCAACTCGAACTGGCCATCGTCAGTCATGTCATCGGAGATCTAGAGCCCGGTGTGCGCCGTATGCATTTGGATGCGTAGTACTGTAGGTCCAGAATCTCGACGAGGTGCGCAGTCGATATGACCTCCCGCGAACCTCGCTCATCGACTTGCTCTTACCTAGGGCAATCCTCTTCATCGCCGAATGCCGGCGCCAAGGTATCCGGCAGGCATCGGTGGAAGGGAGAAGATTCCCCATGAAGGTACTCTTTAGCTTCTCATAGCGTCCTCGCCATCGCGCACACTCGTAAGCTTGAACACAAGTACGCCGCGAATGTATAAGCACGGCGTGAAGCTCATCGACTGGTCAATGGTAGAAGCCGTTATCATCCATCGCTGCGACCTTCTCATCCACGGCTCATTCCCTTCTCGCCCTCTGGTACTCCCCGTATACGCTCAGGCCGTCCCCCATGAGGCAGCTCGGCATCGGCGCAGAAATGCTCACTCACGAGACAGTCTCAAAGATCACGTAGGAGGGCAGCTTGAAGAAGACGGGTTACCAAGCGAATCTTTGCGATGGCATGCGCTGTCTCAACAATGCTGACAGATGTGCTGGGGAGGCTTGAAGACGAGCGGAGTGCGGTAGAGTGTACAGCTACGGGGTGCCCAAGTGTAAATATTTCATTCCACAATGACAGCATGTGCACATAATCTTCCAAATCTTCTACTCTGATAACGTGTGAAATATCCGCTGAACGAGCGTACAAACATGCAGCCAGATCCAGGTATCGTCCTTCGCCCATCGCCCGTCTCTCGCATCACCACTGCAGAGCCTTTTGACCTTGCATTCCAGACCCAACCTCAGCTCGCCCTTCCGTACCCTCCGCCAGTCCCTTCCGACAGCGCCGCAACCTGCTCCAATTCACGCGTCACAGATGTTACGGCGCATGCACAACGCGCTCTGCCTCCACGCCCGTCTCAAGCCGCTGATTCGCTATGCGTCGGGTTCTCTGCATCGAGGCCAGCGCCGCGTTCGAGAAGCAGGCTGACGACCTCATCGTGCTTCTCCTCCTTCGCGCGGTCCAGCGGACGCAGTCCGTCGACGTCTGCGACCGTGACGTCGGCGCCGTTGTCGAGGAGAACGCGGGAAACGTCGGTGTGCCCGTTCCAGGCCGCGTGGACTAGTGGAGTCCATCCCCTGTTGTCCTGCGCGTTGACGGCTGCGCCGTGTTCAAGAAGGGCACGCATAACATCGACCTTGCCATCTTGTGCAGCAAAATGTAGCGGCATCCATAGGTCTTCGTCCTGTGCCTCGACAGCAGCACCATGCTCGAGAAGGGCGCGGGCGATGTCGATGTGACCATTTTGTGCAACAATGTGCAGCGGCGTCCGTTCGCCCTTCAGCTGCGCGTCGACAGCTGCGCCGTGTTCAAGAAGGGCACGCACAACATCGACCTTGCCATCTTGTGCAGCAAAATGTAGCGGCATCCATAGCTCTTCGTCCTGTGCCTCGACAGCAGCACCATGCTCGAGAAGGGCGCGGGCGATGTCGATGTGACCATTTTGTGCAACAATGTGCAGCGGCGTCCGTTCGTCCTTCAGCTGCGCGTCGACAGCTGCGCCGCGGTCGAGAAGGGCGCAGGCGAGGTCGACGTGACCATGCTGTGCAACAATGTGTAGCGGCGTCCATCCGTCCTCCTGCTGCGCGTCGACAGCTGCGCCGCGGTCGAGAAGGGCGCGGGCGAGGTCGACGTGACCATCCTGTGCAACAAGGTGTAGCGGCGTCCGTCCGTCCTCCTGCTGCGCGTCGACAGCTGCGCCGCGGTCGAGAAGGGCGTGCGCGATGTCGACGTGGCCGAATTGTGCAACAATGTGTAGCGGCATCCATCCGTCCTTCTGCACGTCGATAGCTGCGCCGCGGTCGAGAAGGGCGTGCGCGATGTCGACGTGACCATCCTGTGCAACAATGTGTAGCGGCGTCCATCCGTCCTTCTCCTGCGCGTCGACAGCTGCGCCGCGGTCGAGAAGGGCGCGGGCGAGGTCGACGTGACCAAGCTGTGCAACAAGGTGTAGCGGCGTCCATCCGTCCTCCTTCTGCGCGTCGACAGCTGCGCCGCGGTCGAGAAGGGCGCGGGCGAGGTCGACGTGACCATGCTGTGCAACAATGTGTAGCGGCGTCCATCCGCCCTTCCCCTGCGC
>NW_006767699.1:0-9272 GCF_000300595.1 Phanerochaete carnosa HHB-10118-sp | reverse complement strand
ATCGTTATCCTTACTAATCGAGACGGTATACCCCCGTCAGCGCAACAAGAACCTATCAACCGAGCCACTTCCAATTCCTTGCGATCCCCGGGCGCGACGTCATGGTGCGCAGCCAAATTCTTAACACATCCAGTAGTCCAATCTCAATATTAATTGGGCCATTTCAGATACCCTGTATCATGGACCAGGTCATCTGGCCATAGGACGCGAATTCCTCCTCGCGGCCGGCACCATTTCACTGATGCACGTCGCCGTTTCCATGCTGGTCGCCCTAGCACTACATACCGCGAGTTCTTCTTACTCTAGAATGCGAGGATTGCGAATGCCCAATCCTCTCCTACCCGACGATTTAATGTTTGGGCGCCCGTCTTCCTCGTGCGAATCCATCAGGCCAGTGACGCTGGAGCCGTCCTCGCCATCGATCCCACAGCGTGCGTGTCCCTGGCACGCTTTGCACTGTCGCCCACACTCCTCCAGATTGCGCTGCGTATCCCCTTCCCATTCCTCATGTTTCGCTGGTTCCGACCGCTGTCCGCTCCGGACGAGATCTACGCGTCCAGTCTCCAGACGCTCCATCTGGGCCACGCCCTCTGGTACCCCGAGCCGCACGAGTCGGGCGAGCCGCAGATCGGCGATGTGGGATTCATGTTTGAGGGGGCGTTCATCAGGTTGTTCAACCTCGACACGTCTGCTGCCGAGAAGAAAGTCACGTTCTGGGACCCGCCGTACAAGATCACCGAGCCCGTGCCTCCAGACGTATTCAAGATAGATCGCAGGCGTCAGCCGCTCGTCCCAGGAAGTTATCGTAGCCATGGGGTGGAGAGCAAGGAGATACATGCCTCGGCAGATGTGTAAGTACACCGACCAATCCTACAGGTGCATTCCCGCTGACAGTTCGCAGGACGGCTGGTCCCGGCGTATCTGCGACTCTCGAAACCAGCTACACATGCAAGGCGGTGCAGGGCGCAGTAATCGTCCTCAAAAGCGAGGCGCACGCCGAAAGGATATTTGAGGATCGTCGGCTGAAGAAGCATATCGTCCAGAACCATGGCAGGTGGTGCGCATATGTCAAGGACGAGCTCTTCAAGGACGTAAATCCGGAAGATATCGTCGTAGTCAGCGGGTGGGTTAAGACTAGAGCGAACTGGGCAGTGATCGCTTTTGGAAGCACAAGCACGACCTCCAGTGCCTCGGCAGAAGGCCATGTTGGTGGGGTCGCGGGGGTCGCAGCAGGCGGGTCGCACTCGAGATCCGTGACGGGTCCCAGGATGGAACGGCAAGGTCAAAGCTATTTGTCGAAAGCATCCAGCCCCCAATGCGCCGGGGGAAAGCGAGACCAGTCCGTATTCGTGAAGCGATACAAGATGCTGAAGCGACTGGGATTTCTCCGGAAGGTCGTCGCAGGCGCTGGCCACGACCGGCTGTCAGGTTCGGGTGACGGGCGAAGTGGTTCGGGGGCAGAAGGAGTCACCGCACAGGAGGGCGGAGACGGGGAAAAAGCGGATATCTTAGGGCCTAGGAGTAAGGTGTGTATTTCGTTACCGTGTATCGCGAAACGCGCAAGCTGATGAGATGCCAGGGCAAAGTCGCAGATCCGCTAGACATCCTCCTGGAATACATATTGGAGGTAAGCATGCCCCGCAGTTATCTTCGCCGTGCTAACCGGGCAGCGCATTTCTGCAGACTTCCAACGCCGAGGTTGCTATTGCAAGCGATGGCGATGTTGAGAGCATCATCGTACGTGCCGCACGAATATCTCAAAGTAAAATCACTCACTTCTACTTAGGGTGGCAACTGTGTCGTTGATTTCGCAAGCTATCTTCGCGGAAAGCAACCTCCAGTTGAGATCGACGGCACGCGTGAGTATATCATTCACTAACAACTGCAGTCTCTGAAAATCGCGCGTAGTTGGATCGCTTTGCATGGGAGACGTGATTTCGCATGAGTGGGAACGGGCCTTCGCGCGTCGCACTATTATCACCGCTACCGATATGGCGAAATGGCGAAATATCACCCTCGACAACGCTGGTCGCATGTACGAGCTGCGTGTCTTCGTTGGCCCGACGAGAGACGAGGCTCAACCTCTGAAATTCAAGTGCCTTGACTTCGCCGATGCTCGAAGTGACGTCGCATATCTTCCAGAATGTCCCCCAGCCGCCAATGGCACACTTCTCGCAGCATCGCTTTGGCACAATATCCTTGTATGGAGGCTATCGGACGGTTTACTGGTTCAATGTCTGCAGAGCCATACGGGAACATTCTATTCCTTGGCATTTTCCCCCGATGGCTACTCGCTCGTCTCGGGAGCGAAGGACGGCACTGCGGTTGTTTGGGATATCAGGCGTGGTTGTGTACTCCTATGTCTCGACGGACATAACGGGGAGGTTAACAAAGTTGCATACGCTCCTCACGGTACACTCATCGCTACCGCCGCCGTGTCCAACTTCTGTGAAACCGTGAGGGTCTGGGACGCATCAACCGGAGCATGCCTGCAGTCCTTCGGTGTTGACAGGAGCGTGCATGAGCTAGCATTTTCCCCGGACAGCTTGCGTTTCTACGTCAAGCTATCTGACGAATATTCCATCTATGATACCGAAACCTACGCTCGCATTGGTGGTGTCAGCGCGACCGGGGCGATATCGCGCCAAGTTGACCGCATCGTTACGACCACCAAAACGGACAAGGTTCGAGTCAAAATTTTGAGTGCAATAACTGGTCAAGAGCTCCTCGCAATCGATGAACAGAGAGAGCTGTCAGATCTAGCAGCATTCTCTCCAGACGGGCTCGAGATATTGGTAATTTGCAAAGCAGATGGAACAGCCACCACGTACGATTCGGGGACAGGCCAGCTGCGTTGTACATTCAGATTATCAAGCACACCGCACGATGTGATGTACTCTCCGTCCGGAGACTACGTCATCTTCGCCAATCAAGACGATGTCTACGTGTACGGCGCGAAGTCTGGAACATTTATTGCAAAGGTTGAAGGATATGTGGATCAATTACTTCACTTGGAAGCATCTCGACTTATATCTGATAGTCAGACCCTCCTGTGGTCTAGTTACGGTGGAACACACCTCCGTGCGTGTAATATTCAAGATCTATTGCGAATACAATAATATACTGTTACCTGCCCCGCTCGTTGTACGTTACACGTAGCAAGCGAACATGCGTGAATATAAAACACACTTCGGGCCCTAGAAGCTAGTCAGCGCATCGGTCGTATGGCGCGTATTTCAGACTTCACGGATCGTGCGCAGCGGTCGGTCGCACCGCGGGCGGGCATACAGAGATCTCTACGCGAGCTGAACTAGTTCCCCTTGCCGGTAAATCCCTGCAGTGCGAACTCCGGTCGGCCGGTCTGACAATATCTCGTCATCTTCCGAAAGATTCTGACCGCAAGGAACGCATACAATGTTGGTGATTGTCGTGCGACGTATGGCTTCACAGGTGGGGCATGGTGAACGCGCCGTCTCGCGACAAGGTTTACGGACATTTCTGTGCGCTTTCGGACGTGGTTAGTCTACAGAAGGACGACGACCGCGCCCGATTACTCGACTTACCGACCATAACCAAGATCGTTCTTGGCGCAGAAACGTTAGAGGCGCAAGTAACTTTGCTTTATATGGACGCGCCGCCTTTGTCTAGCTTCTGAGGTACAGTCTCGACAATTCCGTCTGTGGGTCGTCCCGCAGCAGACATGTCCAAGTAAAGACGGCCGAATCGGCGACGGGGGGCGCACTTGAGCATTGCGTGCATCTATATCAGTACAAGTGCGGCAACAAGATGCAAGATTCCACCTTAGGAAGGTCTCGGGCTTGGCCTGTCCCATGCACATCGGCCTTGTCCCCCACGACACTAGCGTATGCCAGCGTTGCAGGCCAGCCGCGCTAGCAGAATTATATGTGCGCGGCGGGACCGGAGGGCGGGAGAGAATACAGCGAAAAAGCTGTTGAAGCGGGGGACAAGACGTGCCACGGTGGAGCAGTTCTGCGCAGAGTGGACATACCGATACGTGAGGCAAGAAAGGCCGAAGGACCCGCAGGGCGGAGGGGGAGAAGTTTCAGAGGTATTTTACGCAAAGTTAAAGGTAACTTGAAATGCAACAAACCTGTGCATTGCCGACAACCACGCCAGAAAAATAGAGCGGAGCAGACACACAGGGACTTGGTGGTGGCTTAGCGCTGGATGTTTTAGTCGTGGGAGGCAATCGTAAAGACAAATGCCCCGAAGGACGCAGGCCGGTCACCCACATCCGAGCACCTTATACCTCCACGCGTAATGCTGTCAAAGCTGTCGCAGATATGACCACTGGCGAATTATCAACTAGCTTGTCGTCCGCGCTCTTCCCTCAAGCTGGATCTTGACCTATATGTAGGTATATTAGTGACTTCTCTGTGCATAAGTGCGAGCACGTACCTCTACAAGATTAGCTTGATGTAACTCATATCGCGCTCTTCCCAACTGCGTCCTCTCCTGACGCGCACCTATCCTCCTGAGAAACATGCGCTGCGAGCTCGCGAGCAGAACGAACTCACGGCAGTGTGCTGAGGCTCTCCAAGGCAGCAGCAGTACTGTTTGCTCTATTCGTTCCGAGATTAATGCTGCCCGTTTCTTAACCTGCATTAGACCTGGCGGCAACACGATCCTTTTCCGGCGCCCGGGGAAAATCCAGTTCTGGCAAACGGAGCCCGTCATGCAGCTCGGAGGTTGACTGTTCAAGTTCGCGCTGAAAATTTAATGGTTAGGGCATTATATAGAGCTTTTAAAGCGTGTACGCACAAGCATGTTAGCCCACGTGACATGCCAGGGCGAGTAGAATATCACTCTCAAGCGAAGATGTTTTCCTGCGCGAAGCCATCAGGGTACCAGAAGAATCCGGGTGCACTGCGGCGGGTGCGCGTATGGTATCAAATCGCGTTGCGGAGGGCGGATGCATAATAAAGCCGTCTACGACACGAGTGACGCAGCAGAGCTTGGTGTCGAGGTAGTCGTGAAATCACCAGCCGGTTTGGTTCGTGTGATCTATTCGGCCTTCGCCGATTCGAGCGCCAATCGAAACTCCTTTCGCGTCCGAGTCGCAGGCGCTTACCCAGTCCTGAAGCTTGCTGTCGTCGTCTGGTCTTGCTTGCCCCTCACGCGACGTATTGTGCTTCGTTCCCGCTACTGGAAACAGACCTTTGCGTGGCCTATACTGTTCTTTTCTAGTGTTTTGCCGAATTTTCGTCTGCTAGCCTCTGTTTTCTCGGCACCACCACTACATCACAGACACACGATATGACACTACCGAATTGCTACCACTGTGCGCCGCTAAGGGACGACGTACTGCTTGAGCTCGTCTTCTCGGCAGTGAACTCGGCAACTCGTGCTTCCTGGCATGAATTTTTGACGCACAATCCTCGGGCGGCGGACCTTCCAAGAGTCGAGCGAGCATTCTCCAGACAACCGACCCATATCCACTCGTTCTCTTGCTCCAATGAGTCGCTGATCCGCCGCGCCAATTCCGTAGGCCCCATTCGCGTCAGCGACTCGGTCAAGGCTCCCCCGGCTGGGTTCTCGTAACATTTGTCCGCTCTGCTACTGGCTGGAGCGCGTCGCTGCATACCCGGAGTAGTGGCGTCCGGCATCAAGGCTGCATCATTTTCAAACGAGCCCTGGCATATTCGATTAGGAATCAACGCAGCTTCTCGACGCAATACATTGCTCTCACGTCGACCAGAGCTCTTGCGAGCAGCTGTAACGAGAGCAGGTTACCTTCGTCTTCCGGGTTAGAGAAGTGGATTGAGGTACTTCAGCAGAGACGAAATCGAAGTGGACGACTCGGAGGACAACAGGTCCAATAAAGCTCACGGGAGCGAGGCAGCTATGTGGGTGTGTGCTGGTTCCTTAGGGAATGGTTGGTCGCGTAGCAGACATTGTTTGGACTGCATACTCAAGGTACGTCTATTTGACAAGCGTTTTCACGCCACTGATGTCGAATACTTTGTATCGCAGGCCTCTGATGCCGAGAATGATCTGGCTCGGGATGGAGTAACTTGGAGTTTTGCTGTACGTGATACGACGTACTTAAGGAGCTTGAATGCTCACTGGATCTCAACACACAAGTTTCGAATATTCCCCTTTCGCGGCCTACATTCGTCGTGCATGACTTCCGGTGAATGAAATCACACGCGTGGGTTTTGGGTCATGGCAGTTTCGATATCAAAATGCCCTTCCGCGGCTGCACTCGTACGTTTTGCTTCTATGAGATCACATTCGCGGTGTTTCGCTTTTCTACACCAAAACATTGCTGCGCCCGATCTGGGAAAGCAGCGTCCCTCATACCGTCGGAACTCGGAGGTCAAATACGTCTTTGTAGGTACCGCAAACACGGGGTCTTGCTTTCCTGAAGTACAAGAACCTTGCCAGCAAGAGCCTTCTGACGGATACTAGGGCCTTCACGCGCCTTGCTTCCTGTGCAGATGGCAAACTTTCTGGTTTCCTTGCCGGTGGAACTTCTATACGAGGAGATCCCGAATGCTGCGCATGTAGGTCGCACGAATATAACAAGTGGTGTTGGCGTGGCATTGCGCATGAAGGTATCATGATACTGGGTTTCTTCAAAGGCTTACCGTTATGGTGTTAAGCGTTCGCCTTGGTCTTGTGACGAAACCGTTGAACCTGCTGGACGACTATTTACAGCGGCCATTGCTGACCGTGAGCATGCCGGGCAATTATCACTACGGTGCCCAGACATTCTGATTGACATTAGGTGGCACTACCGACCAAATCCGTTGCAACATGTAGACTGAACGTCTGTTCGGCCTGTTCGGCAGTGGCGAGGCAACGAATCATATCCAACGCCACAAAGCTCTTACGTACTCTTCTGGAGTATGCTTGGTTTCTCACGACCGACGCCCTGCATGAAGTGTGGATCTTCCGTGCTGGTCCTGCGTATCATTGGTGCCAAAGCAGTCGTTGTGCGAGGCTAATCCCATAGCCGTTCGGCAATTCCCTTCGGCTCGTGTTCATCACAGCCACTGGCAGGAGACGAGTTTCGAGTTTCGACCTGCTCGCTTTTCAGAATCCCCAGGTTTGGACCTTGGCACGTCTTCCCCGTGCGAAGCTATCGGGCTGGTGGCACCGGAACCGTCCTCATTATCGATCCACACCGCAGGTGCGCTAAGCTGGCTTCAAAGTCACCTCTACTCTACCGGCTCGCGCTACATTGATCTTCTCATCCCTGATATTTCGCTGGCTTCGTCCGCCACCGCCTGCTCCGGACGGAATCTATTCCGCCTGCCTTCGGACACTTCACCTCGTTCACGCCCCCCGGAGCTACATGAGTCGGACGAGCCGAAGATCGGCAATGTGGGGGTCATGGGGTTCATTCGCCCGGGCGCGTTCATACGACTGTTCAACCTCGACACTTCCGCTCCCCAGAGGAGTCGAATCCTGACCCAAGTCGTCCGAGATCACAGAGCCCTCCTGACGGTCAAACACTTTTTTGTCTTGTAACGACGGCTCTCAGCGCTTCAAGTTGGGTGGACATCTCTGTCTGTATAACATTCGAGATCTAGCGTGAATGCGATAGAATGTCATCACCTGCGTAGCTCGTCATATCACGTTACATGTAGCAAACGAACGTTGGTGAAAGCGAAATACACTTCGGCTCCTGGAGATTGGCCAGTGCAATGACCGCGCTGTCAAGCTTTTGAGGGCCATGCGCAGTGGTCTGTCGTATGACCGACAGGCGTACGGGAATCGCTAAGTAAGCTTGGCTACTGCCTTTGTCTCTGTGTTCTCTCGAGCCGCAGCCTCTGTGATCCTATTTGTAGTCTGTTCGGCAGCTGAAATGCCCGAGAGCGAACGGTACGTCCGGGAAGAGCGCTTAGTCGATGCTGAGAAACAGGGCAGAGATTAGCATCTCGGGCGTGAGTGGTGGGAAAGAATGAGATCCTACACGAGACCCGGGACAAACAGATCCCGGTAGCGCTTAAGAACTGTGTTGGCAGCAAAGTAGTCGTCCCAGGTACTTGGCGGTGATCAAGGTTAGTCGTGCTAGACGATCGTCGAGGGGACGTCACGAATGACGCAGGCCTGCTGGCGCGACAATGCCTACAGCTGAGCACTTTGACATGTGGTATGCGCGGTGCTACGGTCGAAACTATCGCCGCACTGATGACCGACGTGGTGCTCAAACCAGAGTACTGCCTATATTATCCCCTCAGTTCGAATTTCGGCTTTCACTTTTATGCGAGCGATCTGTTGCTTGTGAATGATACATCTCCGCGTAAGTGCATGGGAGAATACCTGCGGAACACTTGATTGATGATGACTCGTGCTACGCCCATCTTGACCGTAGTCCCCTTCAGCAGGCATTTGTCTTGAAATACGGCCGATCTCGGGAGCAGAGTCGTGGCGAGATATCCATGTAGCAAACCGATCAGCAGAACGATCTCACAGCGGCATCGTGGGGTTCTCGTGAGAAGAGAAAAACTAGACAGCATGAACCTTCTGCAAGGTTGGACTGGCTGCCTTCGGAACGATTCTTAAGGCTGGGCCTCTGGCGAGCAGGGCTCATTATACGGCCTAAGGCTGGTTCTATGTGCTGTGCAAGATAATCAGTGATCCTAACATCATTAAGGACTATGAAGGTACATATGAGCGAGGGCACCAGGTCTCAGAGTATGTCAAGTCGGACCGAACATTGGCCTTAGTGACGATGATTTCCTGCGACGAAGTTGTCATGAATATTACACAATCCGGATGGTTCTCCCGGATTCCATGGTATTCTTTCACTTTCTATACACCTCCGTATATTCGTAGGATATTCTAGGTATTCATTCTGACATGTATATAAGGAGCCTGTATCGCTCAATAACAAGCCAGACTCGAGCTGGTCTTTCCTCACTCACTTTCCTCTCGTCTGTCTCCTCAGCTTTGTCGTAGCTCAGTCCAGTTGGATTGTTAGTTGCTGACATTAGCTCGAGTCTCCACCAACTGCCCTACGACGATCCTCGTCACTCCCACACCAACCATCACCCATCTCCACACGACGATCCACCCCATACGCACATTCGACTCTCACCCTAACTCCTAACCCTACCGCATTCTACCGCATCAAGACCCGGACCCCTGGAACCCTTTTCCGTGCACTTGCACAAACTTTTACCATACCACATCCCCGAAGCCACCTCTGTAATCACTAGCTCTTAGGCAGCTAGACAGAGCTCCGTCCCATTAGAATCGTACACTGCCCTACCATAGGTGGTGTTAAACGCTTTGCGCAG
>NW_006767698.1:0-9437 GCF_000300595.1 Phanerochaete carnosa HHB-10118-sp | reverse complement strand
AAATGCCAAGCAAGCAGGGCCTGACTGGAGAGTGCATTAGTACAGTTCTGGACCTCTGACACGGGCGGTAGATACTCGCATTTCGCGAGCGGTGGTCAGGTCGGGACCATAGTCAAGCATTAGCGATGCCCAAGGGGACGGCAGACAGAAGCGGGAGAAGCAGTCTGTTCGGATGGACTCGAGACCACAGGACTGCTTATATGTGACCTGTTTCATGGCGCGCGGAGATATGGACTCCAGTCTTTTCGCCACCGAAACGATGTTCATCATCGGCGGACACCCACCGCCCACCAAGCGCGACCCTGCTGCACGGGCGATCATGGCCCCGTTTGCAGCACATGACTGCGAGGTTCAATGAGACGAGAGCGCTGGGGCTGCGCTAGCTCCGTTGTGCACGGAGCGACCGACTCGGGGGCAACGAGCGTGGCAGAGCGCAATCAATTAGTGGCCGTATACGCGCGTGGTATACGGGATGATCAATACGCGGTGCGATCGTTATAACCGACAGCTTCAAGTTGGTCGGCGTCGCGTGCACTAGCCGGCCGCATACACAAATCTCAGAAGAGATTCCTGGCGAGGGGCCTTAGCCGGGGCTCTGTGGAGGTATATGGCTGTGTATACTAGACACTCACTTAATCGGCTCGTGAGATGTCCGGTAACCTAACCTCGAGCCTCTTATTGGCCGGCATCTTCAAGGTATCTGAGAATCATGGCGCACGTCACCGCGGCAAGGCGAACACATTCAATCAGTGGATGTCGCTACCTGGGTACACAGGTAGCTGCAGGCTACACACATTCTGGTGGAGCACTTGAAGCTCAAAGCTCGGAGGTGGAGCTGGAGTCCTGCACTTCCCCAACAATTACACCCGATATCACTGCCCGCCCAGATAGAGCCGTTACTATTTCAGGCACGTGTCCTGTCACGGCCGTGTTTTACACTACAAGCTCGTTTCCGGACTTCGCTTTTGGCAGAGGTAGAGTATCCGCCATCTCGTGCATCTCTACCGTGATGCTGACCTAGAAAGAGCAGCCGGTCAATGTTGATACACTCGAAAACTGGGGCATGGCAGCGCAGAAACTCACTTGCGGTCTGACTGATCTGGAGCTCACAAAATTCGACTGGAGAAAAGCATGACCTTTCAGATTGTATGCGTAGAGGCTACTGAACTCTTTCTGTACCTCTTTTGCGTCGATGAAGCTAGTATCACCTGAAGGCAAGTGGGAATTTGCCTGACGAGAATTAAGACTCGACATAACCGAGTTCGTGTATCTTCAGTGAGGTCAGTCCTGTAAAATCAGTGTTCCTCAAAACTGTGCACTCACAACTTGACAACGCCGTAGTTGAAGATCATATGGATACCCGTGGACTGCGAAAATATTAGAGAGAATCACTTTGAGTGATAGAGTGGACCCACTGAAGTCAAATATGCCACAATGTGTGCTATGGTGAAAGACGCGGTCAAGAGTCCGCTCTGCACGGTCGCTACATTTAACGTCAACGATCAGTCAACATAATAATCAGCGAACGTACACCGTATGATCTTATTGATAATGTTATCAGTGATCTCGAATCCAGTCTTGCGCGAGTTCTGTAATCCCGCCAGGTACAGTTAAGCCGACGTTCAGCGCATGGCAAAGTGCGTCTTACCAGGTACACACTAAGTGCCACGGCAATTGTGACATCGCAGACGGTGCACGAGATGAGCCAAGGGAGTCCAATGACCTGCACGACGCCCCATTAGCATGTGACGAAAACACAGCCAAGATAACTAACATCAAGAGACTTGAAACCCGAAAACTCTGGGCGAATCCCGATGCCAATTGCCGTCCCGATGGCAGATACTGCAAGAATGTCAGATAAGATCGATATCGAGCCAATAGAGCACTTACAGCCAGAGACGGTGGAGCTTACTACAACGAGTGCGACGATCCACCGATTCTTGGTCAGCGCCAGGATGCGCCACGCGTAGAAGAGCTGGACCATCATCGCGATGAGTCCCTAGCCGCCAGTGAGACGCCTGTCAGAAAAACAACCCGAAAACGCGCGAACTTACCGCCATGGCCTCTTCTAAGCGGCCGCCAGGGTCTCCATTGACAGCGCTCACAATTTTATCGAAGCACAGGGTACTTACCTGACTCGAAGACTGCAAAAACAGCGGAACAATCAGTGCACATGGAGCAAAGGGCGAGGCTTTTGCTTACGCCAGTCTGCTTGCGTAAGAGCAGCGAGGTTGCCTGGGAAACAATTTCCAGCACAGGTGAAGGAGGGTGGGCGGGACCCTCACCAAAGTTGTTAACCAGGACGGTATAGATCCAGGCAATGTTGAATGCGCTGTTCAATGTGTCTGCAAGGAGCAAGACTGCGACCTTGAATATTATAATATGCTCAGAGCCGAACACGCCAGATTCCGTATTACTCACATAGGCCTTGATCCACAACGGATCGCTGAAGAAATCATATGAGTCTTTGAAGTCTCGAAAGCAGTCGAGAAATGAACCTACCTTCGGAAGCTCGCGTAGTAGGTGTGCGCCTGCGCAATAACGACGCCATATAGTCTATGAAAGATGATGGTGAACAGAGAGGACTCTGTTAGACAGCTTGTTTCGAGCTCACAAGATATTCAGGAAGATGCCAACGAGACTCGGCCCATGCCTGAGCAACCCCGTCAGCGTCAGAAGTCTTCGCAGAGTGTGAACGGTTGTACTCACAAGATCTGCGCTGCTTGCCCTCCCGCCGATACCATTTGTCGTTAAGCTATGAAGTTATGAAGGAGAGTAGGGCAAGTAGTAGTCTACAAGAAAAATGTTCTGCGCGGCACCCATGGCCGCGCGGAGGTTATGATCTTCAGCTGACCTAACATCGAATTCAGTCCTTGCGCTGAGGCTCGAAGACAGCACCGGACTCAATCTCCCCGCGGACAAGTCTGGAGCTGCCTGATTCTTTTTCTCTTTTCTCTTTTTCTTTTTTGTTCCCGCTGAAGTGGCTATAATTGGTCCTCATGGGATCCTTCGCCGAATACCCGCTCTAGCACCGAGAGGCACTTCCCTGCAGCCAGGGCAAGCATACATAAATTCAGGCCTCATCGGGACCTCGAGCATGAGCGCTCGAGAGGAATCTCGATGAAAATACCAGTGTTCGCGACGCTGCGTTTTATGATGCCGTAAAGCTTTGAAATGCTACGGGAATCATCAATCGGAGCTACGCACTTGCCAAGAGAGTCGCTTACCTGTGATTTTTTTTGTTTGTTTGTATTCCTAGTGGGATGAGGTTTCGGCTGCCCCATTCTAGCTTAAAGCTTCACTGTATGAGTGTTCTCTTCTGCTTTAGGGAGCCGTGTACTTTAGCCGCTCAAAAATCCTTAACATGTGATTATTGATCGCTATTCAGCCTAAACCCACCCATAAGTAGCAAGTCCCGTTGCCGTATACCCGTGTCGCAATATATTTCGAATTTCCGCGTATTGCTGAGACTTGTTTGCGAACCACCATGTCGGCCGCAAGCCCTACGCCGTTCCAAATATCGATTCCTCAGGATGCTCTCGATGCGGTGAGGCAGAAGCTGACGAACGCTACTCTGCCTCCTCCACCTCCTCAGAGCGACGACCCCTGGAAGTACGGCGTTCCGAACGCAGACCTCGAGCGTATCCTCGAGCACTGGAAGACGACCTACGACTGGAGAAGGGAGGAAGCAGCTCTCAATGCTGACCTCCCTCAGTTCACGCTCCCTGTCAACGTGCAAGAACATGGCCTGTTCCGGGCTCACTTCGTACACCAGCGCGCAAAGCGCCCAGGAAAGGCCATTCCCCTCCTGTTTGTGCACGGCTGGCCAGGGCATTTCGCCGAAGTGCGAAAGATTCTGCCTTTGCTGACGAATCCCGAAAGCGAGGACGACCCCGCGTTCGACGTGGTCGCGCCAAGCCTTCCTGGCTTCGGCTTCACTAGCGCGCCTGAGAAGAGCGGGTTCGCGATTAGTCAGTATGCTGAGGCAAGTTTAGTCTCGTCAGCGAGAAGCGTTGTTACTGACGCCGGAATTGTCTCAGTTCTGTCACAACCTGATGCTCGCGCTCGGGTACAATGAATACGGCACGTACTGCTCAAATCTCTCTTGAGTTGTACTCTGACGCAGGTGCATATCAGTCGTGCAGGGCGGTGACTGGGGCTTCTTCGTGAGTATCTTGTCTCATGAGTTGACGTCGATGGCCTGCTCAGAGTCTCGTCATCTTGCCACTTGCTCTAGATCTGCCATCGTCTGGTACATTTGTACGGGCCAAAGCATGTTAAGGCATGGCACACTAACTTCCCCGGGTATGTTTTCCCACATGTTTGACTCACTGACCCTGATGAAATGAACCTCGTGCGCTGACCTTTCGGACGGCAGGGCTGGTCCGCCCTCCGCGACGGCTTGGCCTCGTCTCTTCTTCGCACACCTCGTCACACCATACAGCGAAGAGGAGAAGAAGGGTCTCCAACGAACAATGTGGTTCAGGCAAATCGGTACGGCAAGCGCGACTCTCAACTTTTTTGATCGTACTAACGCGCCTCCTACCCTCCCCCCAGGTCAAGGCTACTTCCAAGAGCAATCCACGAAGCCTCAGACACTCGCTTACTCCCTGGCGGACTCACCAGTCGGTCTCCTCGCGTGGATATACGAAAAATTAGTTACCTGGACCGACAATTATCCTTGGACCGAGGACGAAGGTTTGCTTCCGCGAGCTCTCAGATTACAGCGCTCTTGACAGTTCTATCCCAGTCTTAACGTGGATCCATATCTACGCCTTCTCTCAGGCTCAGTCAACGTCGTCTGCTGCGACCTCTATCCGCATCTATTACGAGGCCCTTCACGCACAGGATTTTAAAACGCTTGCTGATCCCACGTATTACAATGATAAAGTACCCCTTGGGATTAGCATCTTCCCGCAGGAGCTCGTCCTAGTTCCCCAAACGTAAGTCCACTTGCGAGTCTGGACCCTCCAGCGTTCAATGACGTGAGTTGTTCTAGGTGGCATCATACGCTTGGTCCTATTGTGTACTCCGCGAGGCATCAAAGCGGTGGACACTTCGCTGCGTTCGAGCGCCCGAATGAGCTCGTTGCCGATATCAGGAAGACGTTTAAGTCACCTGAGGTCAGGGCGAAGCTGTAAAAAGCCTTCGTCATTGGATGGGTGAGCAGTGTACCAAGTTTACATTGTAAGCGCCGCCTGTCATATTTCTGCTGTCTGGCATTATAGGACGTCAGCTCGAACGAACTAACTAGTGTATGATAGGAAGCTTGGAATTTTGGATCTTTGTACTTGTAACGAGGCTACCTTGGATGGCGACAAAATGTGAAACCGTTTCCACGCACGCCTTTCACCTGATGGCTTACGGCTTCATTCCCTATTACTTGCCTCCATCTGATATCTAGAATCCTCCGAACTTTCCGTCGGGCATCGATGCCATCATCCAGCGCACAGGTTCTCCCCACCGCATGATTGCTTTTGATGCGCCCGTATGGTAGGACGCTGTCGCCGCCGCTCAGGTACTAACGATACCTGCACCCATCATGGCCGATTGTGAATGACCTCATCTGACAGCATCTACAGATATAAGAAAGAGAGCAGACCCTTCACTTCACTCGTCGACTATCCGCTTGTCTGCGCCAGTATTTCAATTTCTGGCATTACCAAGCTCCCCGAAATTCTCCACGATATAATCGGTCTTGTCGTCCGCCTTTCCCAAGTTCCTTGAGGGTGGGATGGGACGCAAGCTGCATGCGCTCGTGCGCCCAACATTGAGGCGCTCGACATCTCGGTGCATCTGTGTCCATCCGAAAGCATCGCTAGGCTGTGGCGAGCCCTACCGAAAATGAACCAAAGATACCGTAGGTTCACATGATACATCGCTTCAGCAACGAGGAGGTGAAGGCTGAGATGGTGCTCAGTTGGAAATCGTTGGTAACTTTGTTCACCTGAGCCAATATGCTCATGATACACGCTGAGATTGTCGCGGGCAGAGATACACTACCCGAGCGGCACAGCGATGATTATGCAGGCATGCCACTGCGGCGAGCTCCTCTTCCCAAAGTAGTTGCGCAGGTTATCGAGGCTCATTCAATTAGATGGTGCTCTAGAGAGCTGATACGCGTTCGAGAAACGATGGGTCTGTTTCGTGGTACCCTCGCGCTAGCCCTTATTATTCAGAGCAGCGAAAGGTTGCTTCAGCACGTGGAGTAATTCTTCGTCATCGATCTCGATCCCTATATGCCAGCCGTAAGTCGCATGCGGAACAGCTCAAGGAGAGCACAGACCCCGTAAGATATCGGCCAGTATCCAGCCTTCCAATCCGTTGAAGCCGCCCTCCTGCTTCACGAACGTCCATCGATTTTGTAACCAGAGCAGCATTTCCTCGTAAGTTTCCTCGACACGCATTCGGACGTACGGGCCCGCATCAGGGTATCTTAACATTGATTGTTTGAATATCTGGCAGACATCATATCGCAGAGCTCCCCAAGAGTTGTTTGCTACACACCTGGTAAAGCATCGCGGCATTCGAGTCGTTCATCCCGCGCTGGATGGCATTCACGATCCACTCTAACTTCTCGTCTCGTTCTACATTGTCGTCTTCCGGCTCCATAATCTCGAGCCACTCCCTCTGCCGAAAACATTCAGCTGATTGACCACACAGGACCTTATCAATGGCGTCGCTAGCGGCAAGCAGCATTTCCCGTGAGACGGTCGCCCAAGGCTCTTTGACTCCCTCGAGCTTCTTCATGCCGGCCTGCGAGGCGTACAACAGTGGAAACACGTTAGAAGGTATCATACGCTTCGCAAGCCCCTTCAGGATGGTGCGGCGTGTCTTCGACGATAAGTGCGCAAATGCTGGAGTGCACCATCCTTCACCGAAATGGGCTGTAAGGGCGCGGCGGGCTCCACGATCGAGATATACGCTCTTCACGTCGTCCTTACGAGCGAATTCGAGTACGCGAGGCGCGCGCCATGCGCACTGGGGACACTTGCATCCTCCTGCGCCCCACACGCCGCCGGTAATCTTCTCGTGTTCGTCAAAGGGAAGGAAGGCATGGAAAAGCCCGTGCATCATTTCCTCGACGATGCGCGCCTGAATCACGTCGTAGAGTGCGTCAAGACGGAGATACATCGCGCATCGCATGATGCTGAATGCGGCGGCGAGGTCCCACTGTTCAAGTTCAAGTTGGTCTGACTCAAAGCGAACTCGCCAGTGTAGATCCATCTAAGGGTGGAATACAGAAAGAGCGGCGTGAAGGGAGGTGATGGTAGGGTGAGCGTGGGCTCTCCGGGTACCTGCTCAGTCTGCCGGAGCTGCTCGTAGAAGTAGGGTGATCGAGACGCCAGAACGAAGCGATGTGAGTGGATAACAGCCACCTTGGATTCCTGTTCCGAAGTGACGGCATCATCAGTAATCGTTGTAGTGATGCGGACATCGGAGTTGAGACGGGTGCGCCACATAGAGAGGAGGTCTTTGCGTAGTTCGTTCTTCGAGTCCTCTTCGATATCCATGCTCTCGTGGTCTTCGTAGTGAGACAGGCCCCCCGAGCTACGGCCAGTATAAAAGAGCTCAAAGTCGTCCGAGAAGGAAGCTCGAGCGCCTGTGAAACCAATCTGCGCAGGAGAGGCACTCGACGATAGGAATGACCCCGTCGGAAAATACTTCTCTCGAAGGGCTGGTGACGCGCGAGAATATACGACCGCTGTGAGATGAGAATGGTCAGTATGTATGCGATAGTAAAGATCAGATTGCAATGTTTTAACAACTGCACAATGGAACTCAAAAAAGTATGCACCAGCTAGGGTTTTGTACAGCGCGACGAGGAAAAGGGGATAGACGAAGAGTGCGGATGCATACCATAATGCCCCCAAATCTCCGTCTTGGAACCGCGTCCGAGTTCTTCTCCACCATCAACTCGCCATAGGACGTCAGGATAGTAGTCCTTTGCTCGTTGGAATAAAGTGTGAAGGTCTTGTAACCAAACCTCAGTCGAACGGGCTATAGCGGCCTTTACTGAGAGGCTACCATCCTCAAGCGTTATATTGCTCGCTGCCTTGACAACAGCGTCTAGTTTCTGCGATGTATCAAGTGTTGATATGGAAGACGGAGGAGGGCTACTGGCGATGTATGTAGTGGGATTATTTGATGGAGGCGGCAATGCCTTGTTGGGCACGATGACATCGGAGGGAGTAGGCGTCAATTCAGAAGACGTCTGAGCGTCGGCAGAGATGTTGGCGTCGGATCTAGAAGGTGATTGTTGACCAAGTTGACCGGCAAGATTGACAGCTTCGAGCTGGCGGAGTACTGTAAGAGCGTCAGCACGTCGGGGTGGCTCGAGGCGCCAGCACGCCAGCATGATTTCCCACAGTGCGTCTGGAATCTCTCTGCCAGATAGAGAACGTTGTTGACTTTTGCCGTCGAGGATGGCAAACATCGCCTGGTAATTGGTCAGGTCTGGAAAGGGTATTTTTCCGGTATATATCTAGCAGCGATCGGCTTCAGATCAGATTACGATCAAGTCAGTATGCTATCGCATGCCTACCTGCCATGTTACCTGCCCGAACGAATACATGTCACTGGCAGGAGTATGCTGAACGCGCGGAAGCAGGAAGCGGACCGGGTCGAATATCTCGGGGGCCATACAACGTGTTGCGCCGGGCTGGGCTGAGCTGCAACTTAATGCAGAGTCTGAGAAATTCGAGAGCCCAAAATCAACGAGCTGTACATCTCTTGCTGCATCCACGAGAATATTTCCCTGAAGGAGAAATTCTTCAGTTAGAGTCTACTACCAACGTCCTAGACGTTCTGACGTACGACGTGTAAATCTCCATGGACGACGCTCTTCCTATGCAAGTATGCCAGCCCTGACACCACTTGACAGATCTGGAAAGACCATGAATAACAGTCTGCTGTATATTCTGGAGGAGGGACTGACCAACCGAATGGCATCCTGAGCGAACCAACCGACTTTCGCTATATATTGTAGGGCGTTGCCATAACTCATCCAGGGTAGTACCACGCAGGTAAGGCCCGTGAAGGATTCTCGATCGACGCCTATTATCTGACAGACGTGTCTGTGAACTATGCCCCGAACGAGTGCGATCTCTCTGTGAAACGCCTGCGAGAGGCGTGATTAGCAGCGTTCCACTTTAGCTATATGAATTCTGGAGCACCTTCTTATTTCTCATGTCTTCTTCACGGTTCCGAAAGATGCGCAGTGACTTCAAGGCCACTAACTTCCCGCCGTACTCGCCCTTGTAAATCTCTCCGTATGACCCGCCGTCTACAGGCTGGTGATCTCTTACGTATACACCCGACAACCACATCTGTGCGGGAGCTGCAGAGATGATTCGCATAGCCGCACAAATGCACGCTGCATTGAACGGTTCTAGCTCTACATCGTATTCCCGGAGAGACCTGCTTTGAATGGAAGG
>NW_006767697.1:4600-9438 GCF_000300595.1 Phanerochaete carnosa HHB-10118-sp | reverse complement strand
AGGGGTGTAAGTAGAGAGAGATGCAGATACAAAGAATCAACGAAGTTGTTGAGTCTGAGGTCTTAAGCCTCAGACGACGCTCCTTATATACAAGTAATCTAAGACCCCTGACACTACGTAGGACCTATGGTACTCTACATTACTAAGTGCTCATGTGACTACTCGTGACTCGTTACTAATACACTACCATTATGTTTAGTAATACGAGGGATAATGACCGTTGGAGTATCTCCATTAGGCTAAGCTATCCACCAGGTGACATCATTTATGATGTCATGACATGTGACTGGTCTAGAACGAGTTCTGGACTTGTGGTTATCTTATCTACTGATCCCATCATATCTATATGATGATCTAGGTCTCGTGATATGCATGTGACCGTGTTGGTCATGTGATCGTGTTTAGCGCGTTGATGAGCGCTAAGAATATAATAGGCGCTTGTATGGGGCAAATTTGTGACAGTACCCCCGCCTTAAGACTCGAGCTCCGTGGAGAGGAGTTATTTGCCCGTTGAACCAAATCCTTTGTTCCCTCTAGTGGTTTCATCAATAAAACCCACTACTTCAATATCGACCTGGGCTATTCGTTCGACTATTAACTGTGCAATGCGTTCATTTGACTTTACTTCAAAGACGATGTCACTGTTGTTAACGAGTAAAACTCGTATTTCACCAGTGTAGTCTCTGTCAATAACGCCCGCTGCTATGTCTAGTCCTTTAACTGAAAGACCACTTCGTGGTGCGATACGTTTGTATGTGCCAACTGGTAGTTGTAATTGTATTCCAGTTGGTATGAGTTGACGTTGGCGTGGTTGTATTATGGCATTGTTCAGAGCATACAGGTCTAAGCCTGCCGCTTCTTCTGAACCTCGAGTTGGCATTTTAGCCCCTGGTTGTAGTTTGACAAGCAGAGTGGAGTCTCTTTGATAGACTGCCATTTCCTGAATAGACACAGTGTCCATTATTCGTGCTTCATACGGGTCATTCCAATAGGAATTGACTATTCGTTTCGCATGTTTCAGGTGTTCTGCTGGTTCCCATGTGGCGTCTTGTTCACTTTCACCCTTCCATTTCACCAAAAAGTACGTTTTACGATTACGAACACGATGTTGGAGTATTTTCTCAACTTCGAATTCTTCGTGACCGCCTCTTATAATTGGTGTTGGAGCCGATTTCTTTTGTCCCGGCATGGGTTCAGTGTAGGTGACTAGTTTGCTTGCGTGGAAAACCGGATGAATTGCCCTGTATTGACTAGGCATTTTCAATTTAAACGTCACAGGCGTAATTTGTTCAATGATTTCGAACGGTCCCGCATATCGTGGGGTTAACGCGCGTTGTGTAGTCCGGTAATCTCGCATGTCAAGCATGGCTTTATCGCCGACTTTAAATGGTACGACTTGTTTCTGTAAGTCGTAATACCACTTCATTCGTTCAGCAGCTAATTGAAGCGCAGCTTTTGCTTGTTCTTGTGCTTCATGTCTTTTCTGCAATATGTCATTCAGGTCTTCGTTTCCTGAATCTTTGACTAGTGTAGGTCCCATTCTTGGGTGTCGTCCATACTCTAGATAGAAGGGCGAATGTTTCGTTCCTTCGTGAGCTAGGTTATTATATGCGAACTCTGCTGTGCTTAGCAACTGTGACCAGTTGTCTAAGTTGAAATCCACATAACATCTCAGATATTGTTCCAGAGATTGATTTACTCTTTCGGTTTGACCATCCGTTTGAGGATGATACGCAGTAGACATTGACGATTTAATTCCAAGTCTTTTGCACCATTCACGGAAAAGTTCCGCGGCAAATTGAGTTCCTCTATCAGATATGATTTGCAGAGGTAAACCGTGTAACGGGTAAACCCTGTCATATAAGACTTCTGCTAAATCCTTTGCTGAAAACTCATTCGTGATTGCGTAAAAGTGTGCTCTCTTGGTTAATCTGTCTACTACAACGCATATTGCATTGTAACCTTCAGACTCTGGTAACTGAGTGATAAGATCGACTGTGATTATTTCCCAAGGTCCCGCTGGTATGGGGTTCGGTTGCAATGGACCGAATGGTTGTTGTGGACGATTCTTCATTTGTTGACATGTCTCACAACCTGACACATAATTTTTACAGAATATAGACATGCTTGGCCACCAATAGTTTCGCGACACAAGTTCGTATGTCTTCCATCGACCAGGATGTCCTGCCGATATATGATCGTGATGCATTTGGACTATTTGTCTTCTTAGACTTTCGTTTTTAGACTTTGGGATGTAGATTTTTCCTCGATGAAGGAGTAGTCCATTCTCGAAATTCCAATCTTGCAATTCTTTACCAAACTCTCTTGGTCCAGATTTCAGTAATTGCTTATAGTCTTTCGTCATTTCATCGTCTAACAATGCTTCCTTGACCTTCCTGAGTATAGAATCATCGTCTATTAGGCCAGCATGAAGGTGATCTAGTGCACAAATCTGCATGAAGTTGGCGAAAACTTCTGGTTTAAGCAGAATTTTGTCCTCGTTATCTAGATTTACCCCCTCCTCATGATCTGGTTTCCTGGACAGAGGGTCCTCGGCCTGCATTGTTTTGCCTGGTTTATGTTGTAGCTTATAGTTAAATCGCGTGAGATATAGAGCCCATCGCGCTTGTCGTCTTGTCAACTTTTGGGCGGTACGGAAGTATTGCAGATTTGCATGATCCGTCCAAACTTCGAATTGTTCCGGATGTCCTTCTAAATAGTGTCGATATTCCTCTAATGCCCTTATTATGGCTAATAGTTCCTTGTCGTAAATTTCATAGTTCCTTTCGTGAACGCTGAGTGACTTAGAGTGGAATGCGACTGGATGCCAGAGTTTGTCATCAGGGTCTAGTTGAGATAAAACTGACCCGATAGCGAAATCGCTAGCATTGGTTGATAATTTAAAGGGATTTTTGTCATCCGGAATTCTTAGAATTGGAGCTGAAGTAAACGCTTGTTTTAATGTTTGAAAAGCTGTTTCTTGTGCTTCACTCCAAACCCATGGTTGATCCTTTTTGGTAAGTTCCGTAAGTGGCTTGCTAATTTTCGCAAAGTCTTTGATAAACCTGCGATAAAAGTTTGCAAAACCTAGAAAAGCCTGTACTTGTTTGACTTTCTTTGGTTGTGGCCACTCGAGAACTCCAGATACTTTTTTAGGGTCCATCTTTACTGACTTGTGAGATATGATCATTCCAAGATAATCAATGGATTCGCGTTCAAAGAAGCATTTCTCTGCTTTAGCGAACAAATCATTCTCTTGTAGTCGTCGCAACACTTCTCGTACGAGACGTCGATGTTCGTCTTTATCATTCCCAAATATGAGAATGTCGTCGAGATATACCATGACTTTTCCTTGACGAATCAAGTCGCCCAAGATATTATTCATCATGGATTGGAAAGTTGCTGGTGCGTTGGAAAATCCGAAGTACATTACTGTGGCCTCATAGAGTCCACGCTTTGTAATGAACGCTGTCTTCCATTCGTCTCCTTTCTTTATTCGCACGTTATTATAACCCCATCTTAAGTTAATCTTCGTAAATATCGAAGCATTACTCAAGGCATCTATTAGGTCTGATATACGTGGAATAGGATAACAATTTCTGACTGTGACTGCATTCAGATTTCGGTAATCCATTACTGGTCGCAACGATCCATCGTGTTTCTTTACAAAGAAGAAAGGTGCTGCAATAGGACTTTTTGATGGTACTATGTATCCTTTACGGAGTTCCTCTTGGATCCAAATATCCAAAGAGCTTTGCTCATTGACGGACAAGGGATAGATTTTAGCCGGTTTAGGAAGGGGAGCATCCTTCACTAAATCAATTGCATGATCGTATTCTTTACGTTCCGGCATGCGCTCTGATTTGACTTTACTGAAGACGGCATCATAGTCATGTACCCAATGTGGAACTTTAGATTTCCAGTCCTTTGTGTCTTCGTCGTCCAAATCTTCTTCAGATTCTCCGACAAATGGTTTGTCTAGGAGATTCGCGATAACTTCTGCTTGCGAACAGTCAACTGGTGATTCTAAATCAATCCAGTTTATATGTGGTATATCCGTGTCTGCAGCACCCAAATTGTCCAGGTCTGCTTCCCACAGTAATTCCGGTGTAGATTCGCTTATGTCGAGTTCGCGATCTCTTCGTTTTACTCTCTTGTTGGTACAAGTTTCAGGGCATCTGGTGAACTTCCATTGTCCTCTTTCCCAATCTATATCGGGATTATGAGCGACAAGATACGTATAACCTATAATCACTTCTTTATTGCCGAGGTCGGTGACATAAAAGTGATGAGTGGTTCCATGGTCTCCTACAACCATGTAGGCTTTAACATAATGTGTTATTTGCCCATTTGTATTAGGAGTTCCATCCGCATTTATTACTTTAAATGGGATTGCCAGCTTGTTTAAGACCAGATGATTTGTTTCAACGAACCGTTTGTCGATGAAATTTGTTGTGGCCCCTGAATCTACTAGAGCATTGGTCTGCGTCTTTTTGCCGTATACCCACAGTGCAATAGAAATTTTAAATGACCTTTTCTTGTTTTGAGCAGTATTAAATACACAAGAATCCTTTGCTACTGTACAAGCCTCCTGGGCTGGTTCGACATGGGTATCATTATCCTCTAACTCTAGAGCGCAGACTTCTAGAGCGCGTTTGGAAAATCCTCGTTGTTTTCGTAATAAGACTGCCAGGGTCTTTTACTGGCGCCTAACCTTGCCTTGGTTTCATCGTCCAAGGTGACCTTCGAAGTCGAAGCGACTGGTTCTTCGATTTCAACGATACTCGCAGTAGTTGTCAATTCGGTTGATGGAGGTTCGATCCACTGACAACTGGTTG
>NW_006767697.1:0-4156 GCF_000300595.1 Phanerochaete carnosa HHB-10118-sp | reverse complement strand
GATTGGCTTTTATTATTACTCGCAGGCTGTGTACTCGGCCTTGGTGCCGTAGTTCCTGTAGTCTGCTGTGATCCTGTTTTCGCCGTGCGCTTTGGTGCTTTTTCTGGGTTTTTAAGCCAACAATCCGCAGTATTGTGTGTTTTGGCCTTGGTTTTATTTTCCTTGGCACAATGTTGACAGTATTTTTTAACTGTCTGCTGCGAATTCGCCTGTTGTTTGGCTTTCCCTTTAGCTCGTTCGGCGGTATCCACCTCCATGGCATTAGGATCCGAGGTTTTCTTGCCTCCAAACACTGACTCTTTAATTTTATCTGCATGCAAAGCACGCCAGATATCAGCCATATGTTTGATATATTCGTCCCAAGTTGTTGGCAAGTTGTTATTGAGACGTCTTTCAATGGTAGCCTGCACTAATTCTTTGGGAAGTATCGCTTCGATCTTCTCAATGTGTAGGCTATCTTGATAATCCACTAGTCTAGCTAGTGTCTTGTATTGTTCCGCAAACTTGAGGAAGTCACTCTTGATAAGTGAAGTGTTCTTCCACATTGCGTCTATTTCATCCCTGGCACCAGCCTTTCGATCCTTTTGTCCGTAAATATTCGAGATATTTGTGACAAAGTTTGCCCAGTGCCTAGCCCTTTGTCTTCACGCATATTTTGGAAATAGTCGGCCAAGTAGTCCGATGCCGGAGCTCGAACTCTTGCTAAGGCCATCAATATCCTTTGATGATCCGTGACGACACCATTGGCTGCAGTGTACAGCGCAATTTGATCCAACCACTGATCCAACGTGATTTTACTCTCCGTTCCTTGGAAAAGTGGTGGTTCGGGCATTTTGACACTTCTCAAATTATTTCCGGTACTTTGTGGCAAATCCTTCAACTGTCTTTCTAGTGCTTGTATACGCACAAGATAGTCCATGTTTTGCTTTGACAAGGTATCGATAACCGTATTTATTCGTCCAACGGTTTCTATGGCGATAATGTTTTCGTCCTTAAGGTTGGTAAACTCGTTATGCATGTCAGACAAGACTTGGTCTAACTGCATTCCTTCGTAGTTTACATATTGTACTACCGAGTTTAGGGTAGAACGCATAGTATTCTGCGCTTGTGTAAACGTGTAATCGGCTAAGTTCCTAAGAACTCTAAAGCCATCGCCTGTGCCTAACGTAGTGGTGGCCAGGTTTGCGTCATTTTGAACTAAAGCCCTTTGGAAATCAACTTCATTTCCTGGGGTCATTGCCGACGGCAAGGACGGAATCCAGTGTCGCACCTCGGGTACGTGAGCGGCCCGAGACGGTGCGCGAGAAGGTGCGCGAGACTGAACTGGAGTCGGGGTGTTGTGGAGAGACATTCTGGTTTATTTATTAGATACCAGTCTCAGTTGTTTTTAAACTCAAGATAAACTCTCGATGTTGTTTGTGCTCAAAGAACATTCGTCGTAATATTTTAACAAAAGGAAAAAACTATTTATACACCTTGGTACCAGACGAAATCATCTGCTTCTTTACTGTAAGCTTTGAACCGCACCGGTATGGTGTAGTTCCCTTCTAACAGTGCTTTACAAATGTCATAAAAGTCTGTGTCTTCTGTGTGTACCTTTTTCAACCGCCTGCAAAGCCCGTTGATCCGCCTCCACTCCGTATTGCCCCATTCGACGATGTCGAGCTCTTTGTCTTCGACGACCTCCTTGATGTAGCTAAGCCCGTCTAAGAGCTTCAGTAAATCATGCACCTGCTCGATAGCAAGTGACCCTTTCCCGGCCTTAGCGAGTTCCTCCGCATCAACCAAATGGTCGTGCGTTGCGAAGAACCGCTTGTTTACGGCGACGAGAGTGGGGAGGAGCTCCTCGCATCGGCGAAGGATCCCCTTCTTCATGAATTTGAGCTTTGTTAGGCTCGCTGAAGTCTCTTCGATCTCTTTAATCCACAGGAGGAAATTTTCCCCCTCGGATGCAAAGAGATCCGGGCATGAGCGTACAAGATCATCATAAGCTCGACGCGTACCAATTTTCTTGGCTTCCGCGCGTCGTTGTTTGAGTAGATCGTCAGCAGCTTGCTGACGTCGTTGGGCTTCTTCCTTCGCCTCGTCGAGTAGCTCGAGGCGTCGTTCGAGTGCGAGCGGCTTGTGGGCGATGGGCTTGTTGGCGTACGGTTGATACCGTTTTGCAGGTTTTCCAATGTTTTTGAATTTACATTCATTTTCGGGAGAAAGTTGAATACGTTCCAAAAGAGGAACGCCCGAAGACTCGTTCTTTGCGACGACGAAGTTCTTGCTGGTGTACTTGGGCATACTAGAAGAACCCCAAGTTAATCAAAACCATCGTCTTGGCAGCCCTCTGCCTATTCCCTTTGGGAACAGCTTTAGGACTCACCTGAGTTGGTGGACGAGGTTTCTTTTGATAACTTCTTTTGGCAAAGTGCCTGGGTTCTCTATAATCCGAGGGTTTCCCCGGAAAGATGCCGTAAGTATCGTACCAGAACTGCGCGTTGGGTGACAACATCCTTATAGAGGTGAAAGGATCAGCACTTCTTCAACTTAAGTGCTGAGTGAGTAAAATAAGGGACATGAGTCTGATCTCTTTGTGTCGACGTCAGGGTAGTTTCTCTCACTACCGCTGGTGTAGCCGCTGGTGTGCAGCATGGAATCTCTCTACGGTTCCACCCGTAGAGCAAAGAGGAAAACCTTCTTTTAGAAGGTTCTTTGGTCCAGAACACGAAAAGTGTCCACATGACTTTCCCTGTCCACATGTCCGAAGACAAGTACTGGGTGAGCGACGTTTATTCGGGGGTGTTAGGCCTGCGTTCTCAGTCACATGTTTCCACGCGTGAGCGCTTCAACACTGCCGCTTACGTCTACGGCCCGACAATGTCCTTCCCGTGTGCCAGATATCAGCACCTCAGAGTACATGTACTTCTGAGCGGGTCGAGACTATACGATTACCGTTCATGACAACAGTAACGTGCATGATTGAGTGAGTCGACGACTCCACCCAATCGTCCGTGTCTGGACAGACTCCAACACAGCCGGTCATCCTTGGAAGGGTGCCCCGGCCCGTCTGTACAAAGAGAAAAGAAACGTAAAGCATTGCTTTACGACCAAGCAGTAGACTCAACAAACTATCACAACTCCTATACTCACCTTACTGATAGACTTGAAGGGTAGGACTTGAAGTCGAGGGGTGTAAGTAGAGAGAGATGCAGATACAAAGAATCAACGAAGTTGTTGAGTCTGAGGTCTTAAGCCTCAGACGACGCTCCTTATATACAAGTAATCTAAGACCCCTGACACTACGTAGGACCTATGGTACTCTACATTACTAAGTGCTCATGTGACTACTCGTGACTCGTTACTAATACACTACCATTATGTTTAGTAATACGAGGGATAATGACCGTTGGAGTATCTCCATTAGGCTAAGCTATCCACCAGGTGACATCATTTATGATGTCATGACATGTGACTGGTCTAGAACGAGTTCTGGACTTGTGGTTATCTTATCTACTGATCCCATCATATCTATATGATGATCTAGGTCTCGTGATATGCATGTGACCGTGTTGGTCATGTGATCGTGTTTAGCGCGTTGATGAGCGCTAAGAATATAATAGGCGCTTGTATGGGGCAAATTTGTGACACCAAGAACACAGATAATTCGTAAAATTACGCTCGGTCAACTCGGCTACGCGCCCGGCTGACCGCTTGCAAAACCCTTCATGGCCGCACGAATTTCTTCGTGAATTGCCTTCTTCCAGTCGAATGGTTCTGCCGTCGCGGCAGGAGCTTCGTTCAGTGATGCGAGGGGTGTGAACGTGTTGGTGGTGGGAACTGCTGGGGTTTCCGCGGCTCGTACTTGTTGAGCTTGTTGCCGATTAGGGCAATTTCGTGATATGTGACCCTGTTGCCCACATCGGAAACAAAGACCCTGGCGTCGCGCTTGATCCAAATCCATCGGTTGTCCCCTACCGCCGAATGTGACACCGGTTCCGTCGCGCCGTGTTTGAACTGGCGCAGTAGCAGTTGCTGGTGCGGGTGCATTTTGCGCTCGTGGTGTGTTTTGCGCCTGCTGCTGCCTTGGTTAAAACTGTCCCTGTCGTTGGGACTGAGGGTTTCTTCGGCGGTACTGTTGCTGATTCAGGTCGATGCGCGCGACCCGTTG
>NW_006767696.1:0-9486 GCF_000300595.1 Phanerochaete carnosa HHB-10118-sp | reverse complement strand
CGTCAAATGCCGTCGTCCAGTCGAAGTAGCACCCGGCCGCTGATCTCGGAGGTGTCGGTCACGTCATCGCACGCGGCGCCACCACAGCTGACATTTACTATGTTTCGGGCCTGCGGCGTGAAACGTACAGAGAAAATGAAAGAAAGAAAATCAACCTACGTGCGCTATTACTGTGATGGTAAGACCTGTCGACGCACCAATCAAATTTCCTGCCCTTTCTCCGTTCCTTTAACATCTTCATTCGAATTGCAGTCCTCACCATACGAGATGAGGGCCTTGGGAGCAGGGTGAAGAGGTATGACAAAACAGTGGCGGTGCACGTCTCCGGCCTCCATGAATATTGGGTGTATGCTAACAGTTTCCGCCTGACGCATGTTCACTAGTGTGAAAGTTTCCACCGACTGAGCAGGCCGCATCGATGTTCTCGCCGTATGGCCCCGCTTCGACCTCTCCGCAGTTAGGCCCGTCCCCATCCTGTACGAAGTACTCGCGGTACACCTTGCACAGGCCCTGCGGCTTGCCACACCGGCGCTCGCGCGCCGACTCTTCGAGCACCGCGTGCAGGTCCTCGACGACGAGGTCAGCCGCGTCAACCGCGTCCGGCGATAACTTCGGCGGCGACGGTAGGGGGCGCAGGTGCGGCGTATCGACTGCTCGCAACTGACGACGGACCCGACGAGCCCGCAGAGGACAACGCCAAACCCGAGTCCAAGCTGGAACTAGCGGCCGTGCCCTCAGGCTGGCTCGAGAGCGTGCGTATGCACGGTAACTACGCAGGCAGCTGGCTGCCGAGCTTCGTCCAGTGGAAATGCACGTCGCCCAGGGCATGCGACAAACCCACGGCCATGAGGTGGCCCGTCTTCTTGTTAATGCAAGCGCGCTGTGAGCCTTCCCGCGTGAACGCGTAAACACTCGTCGGAGGGGCTTGATGGTGGCCGACGAAGACCAACACTTGGCGCCTTGATGTTCATACGAAAAGCGCCTGAAAACAGACCTGTATGTCTCCAGGGTGTCGCGTTGAGGCGTTGACACACGCCCGAACACTGGAAGGGCTACCTAAAATAAAATCAGATAATATAGAGGAAATGGGGGAAGGGACCTGGGGGCGCGCGAGCACCCGGAAAGAGGGTACGACTTGGAGGGACGCCCGAAAATGTGCGAAACTGTGTGAGAATGTGCAAAATGGGGCGAAAAGGTGCGAAAAGGTGTGTAATAAAATAAAAAGTGAAGTTGTGGTCAGCGGGTAAATAGACAAACGAGGGATAGAGAACGCCGTCCGCAGGCGCAGGCGCAGTTAGGGTGAGCGGGGAACCATCGTGAGTCTGATTCGCTCGATATGGACTACGAGTACAGGGATATAGTACAGAGCTGACATTACATGGTTAGATCTTTGTGGGACGAGAAGTGGATGCACGAAGGTATCGGAAAGGAAGGATGTAGGATTGCTTGGGGGTGGGGGCGTGCCTACCATGACCAGTATCGCGCGCCGTCGACGGGAACGCTGAATACAAGTTGATAGCTCGTACCCTGCAGACTAGGCTGCCAAAAGTGTTGTTGACCGCACTCGGAAGTGGACCTGCCAGTCTCGTGCGGCTACAGGCTGTAGACCGACTAGCTCGAGGTCGGAGAATGCGATGGCACCGGGGCCCAGCCGCCAACGCGTATTAGGGTTCAGACACTTCGCCGACGATTCCTGCAAACTGCGTTGAGAGGCGCGGAAGCGGGACGCAGAGCGTAGGGTGGACATACATTGAGAAATGCTTGTGTGCAGAGACTGACCCATCTCGCCAGGTCTGCCCGAGTAGTGTTGGGGTGAAGAAAGGTGAAAACCGACCAGGGCTCGTAATCAGGCCACTACATGCCCCGCGTCCCCATAAGCGTCGGATAATCGAGGTAGACGCAAGCCAGAGCACACGCGCACCAAAATTCTCAGAAACGCGAAGCTTTGGCACTCGATAATCTCGTTCGCATCCTTCAGCTCCGCGAACCGCCCGTTGAGCGCGTCGGGACAGCTGATCCCGCAGCCTCGCAGATCAGAAACATAGAACATGACCGATGATGTGTTTGTGCTGGGCAGCTCTTGGTCCTGTGGGGGATGATATAGCATCTGGGGAACGAGGTGCTCTGCACCAGGGTAAATGCTTGCCAGGCCGAGGACTGTCTGCGGCGCCTGGCTTGGCATGGCTGCTGGGTTGATGCGTAGACGCTCGAAGGCGCTTAGTAGTGTGTGCAGCGGTTGGGACGCCGAAACGGGGCCGGTCCTGGCGCAGTGCGCAGTACGATGGGACTTGAGTACCGTCCGTGTGCCGAGTGTGCCGTCATCGCTCTCTGGCTGGCTGCTAAGGGGCGCCTTATCCCCATGGTTGTCTGCTTTGCGGCATAGATGCGACGGGACGACTAGTCCGCTGCCGGCAGCTGGAGTTCTGATGTCGGCGTCCGTCGTAGTGTGAGGCGCGAACATGTGAGAAAGTTCACGGTAGAGATTGGACGAGCTAGGCCTATCACCCGCTTGATCCCGCCAGCAGCGTGTCAACAGAAACCAGAGTGGTTCTGGGAGGACGTGGTTGGCTGTATAACGCGATGGGCGCTTGCCGCGGCAGATAGCTATAGAGGCCGTTATCGCTGGGCAGCTGTGGAAGGGGGAGTCGCCATTGAAAATCTGACGAAGACAGTCAGCCGTAAATTTGTTCAACTTTGGGCTAGCCTTACCGCCCATATACACATTGCGAATGAATGAACATCGCTTTGGGGCGTGTGACGGACATGTTTAAGGCCGTATTCCTCCGGGGACAAAATCTCTGGAGCCATATAACGCGCTGCGCCGGGGGACGCAGAGCTGACACTGGCGGAGGATGCATCCGAGAAATCCGACAGTCCGAAATCTGCGAGGCGAACATGTCGGCCAGCGTCAATAAGGATATTCTTCTAAGACAGCATTCGTTAGGGCTTCACAGATAGAAAATAAGGACGAACCGCATGCAGATCTCCGTGGACAACATTCTTGCCGTGCAGGTATGCCAAAGCTGAAGCTATCTCCACCACCTATGCCCGGCTCCCGGTCACATATTGTAAATTTTGAGACAGGCATCAACACACTCACAAGCCGATTGACCTCTTCGAGGACAAATGAGTACGTTCCGATGAAGTCCATGATATTTCCATACGGCATCCAGTCCGTCACGAGACAAAAGTTTCCTCCGAAAAGTTCGCGGTCGACACCTATAAGTTCGCATACGTTTGGATGGCTGAGACTATGAACCAACGTGATCTCGCGGCAGAACATCTACGCAGACGATGAATGAGCGACAAGGCGGAAAAAGTAGCAATCATGGACAGGACCTTCAAGTGCTTGGACATCTCGAGCTCCTGACGCGTGCAAACGCGCATCGTCTTCAATGCCACGTGACGTGCCCGGTAATAGCCCCTATGAATGTCAGCATACCCTCCTCCAGCTTGTCTCGCGTCTCTGAGGGTGACACCTATGAGGTACAGGCTTTCCGGAAGCTGGAAGGAGGCCATTGACAGTCTGACGCTTATGCGGTGAAGTCGATCTCGGAAGGCGTGTGTTTCCGCATCCGGTGCGGGAAAATTGATCTGTCGAGAGAAGATACCGCGTCCGAATCCACTGGTGTACAAGACCTAAGAGGGCACGTAGTTGATAAATCGGAGATATATATGCTCGCAAATGGCACCCACCGAGTCGGCGAGGGTCAAAAACGAAGCTGCGTCGTCCTCGCGAAGCTGCATTATCTCTTCTCTATCGTAAGACACAGCGTGTTGCAGCATTTTGAGGACATAGCAATCATCTTCCTCCAGAGCTCGCCAGATAGTATCTCGACACGACAGCTTGGAAGAGAGCTGTCTAGCAATCAATAGAGCCCGACCGGTGTGCTCAGGAACCTACTTCGACCAATTTCGAGCGTCGCGATATTGCCTTAGCCAGTAATATGGCGCGATTCGTAGTCGAGATGCACGGTCGCTCGAGCTTCAAGGACAAGTCGTTTCTGCGTGAATCAGCATTAATGGTGTCTGACTGGTCTGACGTGCCATGACGTACGGGTAGCTCACTGCGTGTGTGGACTCGCCCCTCATTGACAGGTCGAAGATGGATTTTGCGATAATTGCTTCCGTTTGCTGCACAGTTCGTCTAGAATAGTAGGCCGTTGAGGCGAGCGTTGACACACCTGGTATATGAGCCCCAATCCAAAGCCCCCTGATTCTACAAAATGCTGAACGACGGGCTGGAAGATCATGTCATGTGTGAGCTTACAGCCAATAGTGCCTGGTTTATCACGCACCTCGAGTCCCAGAGCTTGAAAGCCTACAGACTCTTCCGTGTACTCCTGGTCATGCAGCGCTACTACTCCGCACTGGCTGATCGTAGCCATCTCCTGTTGATCTTCCAAGGTATCGCCTTCGTGGTTTGTAGCCTGGGACATCGCTCCTTGATAGCAGTCGAAGAGTTTTGCACGAAGAGCAGCCGTCTGTGCTCAATGAGGCACCGATGCAAGGATCGACCAAAGAGGTTCAGCGGACCGGCCGACGAGACCCTTATATGGCAATGAGCGCTGTCTGTAATAGCTGCGACAAGGCAGTCGGTAATTGCGCCGCGTAGGAGAGCCCATACTTCGGCTCGATATAGACTCGCAAGCGCAAACCTCTGAGGGTGACGCTATCGACCGGAGAGGGAGGCATTGACCCGTCGTGACGTGGATGGCTTTGAGGGGGTAAGTAGTCGACTAGTCTGTTGGAGGGGAGGCTGAGATAAGAGAGAGAGAGAAGGGCCGACCTAGCTGATGCCGTACGACGAACCGAGGGGAGTAGAGGCAAGTTGTCCTGTTTGTGCGTGTTTGTCTACACGACGAGGCGACTCACATTCCGAGTTGTCCTAAATCGGGCAGCACACGCTTGGATGCCGGCCTCAAGACTTGCTTTCAGCCATCGCGCGCACAGGGAAAGGCTCAGCTTTTCACAATGCACTCAATGATGAAGCTTTGAAGACTTGAGTGTCCTGCAGATGCTGCGGTCGAGGCGTGGCGGTTTTATCATTCAGTCCGTATGACGGGGACCCCGGCATATCCCCTACCAGGTCCTATCCTGATCGGGTATGAAGCACCTCCTAGCACCTGTGCTTCCGAAGTTAGCGGTCACAGTGCGTGAATGTTTTCCGCTTCTCCTACTTGGTGCTTTATCGTTGAAGGGAATGCAATACCCCGCACGCAAATTATATGACTACCTCTCTCATTTTGCGACTGAAGTATTGAAGAGCGAACCCAGGAGCATCAGACTGGGTACGGCAGACACTGGAACTTTTTCCTGGCGTTAGGCTTCGTCCTTGTGCTGCAATTCTGCTTCACTCGCTTATAGCGCTTATATATATAATTTCTCGGGGGCCGGGACCTTACACAGCTGCATGGATGAGACCGTGGAGCTCAAGATCTGGCGGATTTTGTGATTCGGAGTATCGTGATCTTTGAGGCTTGGTTTTTGTCTGAGATCTCCCCACTACAGTAGTAGTCCTAAGCAATTCTCAGATTGGATGCCTTCCCGTAAGGATCTGTAGCGGTTTACAGAATAGATTTCAGATCAAAACGTGTTCGGCACGTCCGGCATGTCAAAGGAGCCGTTGTGTCGGTACAGAGGACGCGGTTACAGACGTCCGATCTGAAAGGGGGGTCGACCCCCCCTTCCAGATTAGAATTTGGTCGTACAGACTGATTTTCGAACTCCGATAAAAGCGCTTAAGGAACGTCTGCCTCGCCTCACACCATGCTCGCGTCGCGCCGTCTGTTTCCCTTCCTCTCTGACCTCTGCGTACCACAACCAGCGACCGCTAGGCACTCAAAGTGCGATCATAGCGTATAGCTTGAGGCGATTACACTTGGTAAGTCTCAAAACCACGCATAAAGACAAAAAATTTATGACAGCAGGTTTCCAAGCCGGCTCATTTGTCGGAACGGTTACAGTGAATCACATTCGGCATACAGTGTGGACGAGCACACGAGGCCGGCCATGCAGGGTGTAGAGAACTGTAAACAGCAACAATGTTGCCTCCCAGGTGAGTATTTCCCCGTGTCCGAGATGTCCCTTTTGCAAACCGGTCAGTTTTTAATGCATTTCGTTGACGTTTCGCAAGCTAGTAAGGACAATGGCAAGCACCAGATGATCAACCTGCAATATCAATGCAAGACGGTTGGCGGGGGATAGAACCTATGAATCCAGTCCTCAAGGTGCACCGTCTCTCCAGCTCGTCTCGCTTCTTCAGCTCGCTCTACCTTCCAGTCAACAATGTCTCCTAATGGACCTCCCAAACAACCTCATGGCACTCCGCCGCCATCAGTGTATGTATCGCCCTCTGGCCAACACTATTACTACACGCTGGACTGTGGTTGGGTCATGTATCTGCCTGCATCTGATTCTGCGCCTCGGGCTCTGGTGAGCCATGTCAGCTTATTTCTCAATCTTCAAGTTGCTGATGGGTTATTTAGCCCCCCGATTCTGCTCCAGGTGTGGCGAGCACGGCTCTACCAGCACCATCACATGTGGTATGCCTATTCACTTCGTACAGAAACTAGTCCTTGCTGATTCAGTCTCAGGCTTATACACACAAACCTGCTGCTTTTATCCCAGATGACTACACTCACCCAGCCTCTCAGGCCCATGCAATTGACGAGGGTTGGGAAGGAGGTCGGCACAGCGGAGGTAGTTTTGGTGTGGACGAGAGTATAACAGTGACCGCAACAGAAGTGTGGTAAGCCCATCGTTGACATCATCCTCGGCCTCGTTCTCAGCTTCTTGCAGCAGGAAGAACTGGCTGAAGTCCATAGCGAAGCTCAGAATGCGTGCGTTGACTGGCGAAAGTAATTTAAAACTCCGATATTTACCCATTCAAATGTAATAAGTAGATATAGACGTGTTACGGTTTTACACGTTCTACAGAATCAGTACGAACAGATTTTTGAAACTCCGGTTTATTCATCTGTATCTTCAGAATGCTTACGGGAAGGCATCCATTAGTTCACCAGCTTATTTCTGATGGTGCCGGCTGAACAGCGGCACAGCGCGACGGCATGATGGCAACTGCGCGACCTGCCTAAGATAGGCTGACTACTAGTGGATGCCTTCCCGCAGCCGTCTGAAGAGGTTTGCAGATTAGATTTCTCCATCAAACCTTCTCGGCATCTCGGCATCTCCGCTGAGCCATTGAGTCGGTTCAGTGCAGAGCGTTTTCAGACGTAAATCTGGAAGGGGGGTCCGACCCCCCCTTCCAGACCAGAATCTACGTTTCCAGGCTCATTTTAGAACTCCGCCGGCGCCCCGTCAGCTCTCGTCGAATCTCGCGCTGTGCTTGTCTCGTCTGTCCTGCTTCCAACTCGCCGCTGTCGCCCTCGTTATTGACCAGAATGTGATTCATGTCAAGTACGTCTATCTATATCTCTATTTTTGTGCTAAAGCTGATCCTTTTCGCAAGCCCGCGCTCGGCATATGGCCGCGTTGTCAGCCCGGGTCAACCTGGGGCACGATCGCATGAAATTAGCGCAAGCAGACAACGACGGCTTATATACACGAAGGTTTGAGCGGAATTCTAGATACTATAGAGCAAAGAAGCTAATCCCATAGTCAGTGACCGTCTTTGCAGTGCACAGGTACATCCACCAATTGACTATGCTAAGCATCATATTGACAGCAAAAGCTCTGTTAGAACAGGCACGAGTGCTCTCGTGGCTTCAACGTCAACACGACAGGGCTTGTAGCAACTGGCATGAGCGAACCAGCAGTGTGTAAAGAAAGGGGACAAGGCGAGTAAAGCTGCAGCAGTCGAGTCTCATGTCCTGAACATTCGCGTCGATGTCTCAGCCGCCTCCTGACCATGAGTTTCCTTGTGCTACCCCCACGCAGGATCTCAGCAATTGGAACCTGCCACCGCATGAATTGACCCAGTCAAGTAGACCTACTCCGGTACATCTCTAATTTGTTCTAACTTGTATATTGTCGTGCTAACAAACTATAGGTGAACGCTCATATAGATGCTTCACAGATGCATCCGCCATTGCCCAGCGGACGAGATCATGTGGATGTCATTGCGGGCCCCGTGGCTTAGGCAACAGCTGGGGCCGACGAAGGTAGCTGCGACGTGGTCATCGGTGACCTGTGTAAGCAACACGAGCTTTATTCGAGCCCACAATGAGTAGTGCAGCGGCGGCGGCTACTAGCAGCGCTGTCTCTTTGATATCTTCATCTTCATCTTAATCCTCTACCTGCTGAAGCCACAAGAGCTCCTCCGGGCTCATGGACAGCGGTCGCGAGCAAAAATAAAATTTTCGAACCCCGCTCATTTAAAATTTGAAGTCCCTGCAGTTTCGCAGACGCTGCAGATTCTAGTTCGGCAGAATTTTAAGGTCCGATCTATTTGTCTGAAAACTACAGATGAGCTGCGGCACCTGGACCTCACTGATCTTGATGCTGATAAGCAGGGCATACCCGGGGGGGTTTGCCCTGCTTGCGAGCAGAGATCACCTATGCGCTCACACTACGTAGGAACTATCCCAGAGGTATCCAATTATCCTTTGGAAGAGGCCCCTCCAGCTTCTAAGTCCTCAGCCCGACGCGCCGACCGGCGCCTCAGCCCATCAGACGATGACGTGACCCTGTCTCGTCCCATCACCGGTCCGCTCCTGCCCTCTCCCGGCTATCCCCCGCGCTAAACGCCCTCCACTATCACTCCCGCCCCCGTGCTCGCTGTCCGCCGCGATGTCTGTGCTCCCTCCCCCGTATCTCGCCCATTTCTCTATAGTTTCTGCCCATTGTCTTTGCCACGTGTATTACATATAGTATTGGCACCTAATTACATGGTTACTATGGGATACATCCTGTACTACAGTGCCGGTCACTCCCAGAGGTGACGGCCAGTGGGCGCTCGAGGGTGGGCAAGCTGAGAGAGCCTCGGGCATAACCGGGAAGAGCCGGGAGCTGCGCGCTGCGATGGCGCCATCGGGCAGACAGTCTCACGATGATGCCATCGCGCAGGCATCGCGCAGGCGTCGTGAAACACCATCACGCAGTCTCGCAATAACGCCATCACGCAAGCACCGTGGTGAAACACCATCAGATACGGCCGCATGGGCGGCGCTGTGGTGGGCCGAGGGCATCTGAGGGGCCTCCCGCCCCACCCTCCTGCCCTGCCCTCGTGCTCTCCCGCCCTGGCAGCCTTGCCCTCGCGTCCGATGCTCTCCTTTCAATGCAGGACAAAGCTGAACGGGCGGGGAGCGATCCAAGCGGGCGTTAGAGAAGGCGGACATGACACGCGCGGTACAGTCGCGTCGCGCCATCAAGAGCGATCGCGGCGCGGCTTCCCGAGGCCTGTTAGTCAATCTGTCACGCGCTTTTGATGGCGCTGATCCCCTGTCAGCGCCACAACGTCTATTGCACACAGTTCAGTTACAAATGTTTCACTGCATATGGAGCAAGTCAATATGACAATGTTAC
>NW_006767695.1:5082-9513 GCF_000300595.1 Phanerochaete carnosa HHB-10118-sp | reverse complement strand
TACAGAGGAATTGCCTATGTTCAAAGAGACAAGGGTGCCAGGGATGCCGCTATCCACAACTGGTCTGCAGTTTGAACAGAACGTGCTGACCTCGGCGAGGCAAGCGATGGCCTTGAGAGACATTGGATGATCGAAGACGATATGCACGCTCCTCACTTCGTGTCTCAAGGGACTGGAAGTGGAGGACAGGCCTCGGTCGAAAGCAACCAGAGGCCAGATACGCGACATTCTCGGGGCACTGAGGGATGTTGGGGAGAGACGTTGGGATGATCGGGGACGATATGCACGCTCCTCACTTCGTGTCTCAAGGGACCAGAAGTGGAGGAAAGGCCGTCGGTCGAAAGCAACCGGAGGCCAGACACGCGATGTTGCCGGGGTACGTTGGGATGATCGAAGACGATATGCACGCTCCTCACTTCATGTCTCAAGGGACCGGAAGTGGAGGAAAGGCCGTCGGTCGAAAGCAACCAGAGGCCAGACACCCGATGTTCCCGGGGCACTGAGGGATGTTGCGGAGACGTTGGGATGTTCGCAGACGATATGCACGCTCCTCACTTCGTGTCTCAAGGGACCGGAAGTGGAGGAGAGGCCTCGGTCGAAAGCAACCAGAGGCCAGTCACGCGCTGTTGTCGAGGCATTGAGGGCGTTGGGAGAATCGAGGCGGGCGGGATGATGAATGTTGAACGGAGAGGAGTCAGAGGACGCGTGTTGCGAAGGCGCCTCCCGTGAGAAGCGCCTCGTGAGAGGGATCACCGGCCAATGAGAGTCCGTCTTTGTCTCTAGGTTTCGATGCCCTGGGTGATTTATTACATTAGATACTACTCGCAATTAAAATATACCTGTGTATATCGCATGACACAAACAGGACTATATCAGCTTATAGCGAGAGAAGACTCAGACCTGAGAAATAACGACGACCGCGCAATCACAAACAGGAGTCAAACAAACTCGCCAAAAGGAGATACCGAAGGGAACTCCACGCAATCCGTTGTAATTTTCCACCAAACGGCAGCGTGTCGCACCGTCCCACCTCTCAATAAACAACATTGCAACTTCTCGCCGACTCATGAGTGAGGCGTACTGAACATGTATCTAACAAACCGGCCAGACTGTACGAAATTAAGATTAATGGACGCGTCGCGAGACGTGCAAAACGCGAGGGACATCTGCTGATCATCTCCAACCCGCGCTAGATCAGAGTGTCTTGATGCCTTCGCATACCGCTCTTGCTGGCTCTCAGTAGGAATTGTCTCAAGTCGTTTGTCCTCCTACTCTCTCATACCGCCGACCCTTACTCATGTTGGCTCGCAACCTGCTCAAACGACGAGCGGAAGAACCCCTTCTTCCCCTATATCATCCGAAACGCGCACGAACAACTCCACCCCAGTCTGAGTTCTCCAACCTGACCGCCCGCTGGATGACACTCGGTGGGAAAGCCGTTGAACTCATTCACGACACGAACATCTTTATGTTCTCCGATCTCGCAACCGCTGTCTCTGTCTTCGTCTCGCAAATTGTCTCGAACCTCGTCTACGGTCTCCACGGTCACGACCTTACAGAATTTGCACAGCAACGTGCGCAACGGCGAGCCAAGCCACAAGCCCCAGGACGCCATTCGCCATACTCTGTCTCTTCGCCCCCATCCATACCGCCATCGCCCCCTAAAGTGACTCGCAGTTTGAAGAGCGCCTTGAAATTCTCAGATAGGACTGTGAATGAATTTCAAAGTTTCCTACCTTCGCCCCCACTGCCGTCCACGTCGGTGAGCGAAACGTCCACCAGCGAGACCGATCGAACCAAGCGACGCGTCGTCAGGTTCAAGTGTCCGCCTTCGCGGCCTAAAAACGCGTCAGCGCCAAGTCAGGTACCTCACCCGTCGCTGCCCACCGTGGAAGACGCGTCGACATCAAAACTGCCCCTCCATCCACCGCTACCCGACCAGGTTATGACAGCAGCGATCTACCACCTGGACAAGGCCAAGATCAAGGCCGCCAACGCCAAGGCACTGCGGAAAGCCAAGCAACGCGAGCATATACTTCAGAGTCAGTTCAGGTTAGAAGTGAAAGGGCAGCTTAGCAAAATGAGGGATCATCTGGAGCAAGAGTATACGCTGTTCAGCAAACGAACGAGTGAGTAGCTATCCAAACTGGCTTCGACAATCTTAACAAACAAACTTTGAGGGTTACACCGGCGAGAACGCTCGACAACAGTCGAGCGTAATGCAGACGCAGTAGACACAGTAAAACGACTGTTGCGAAGCCAACCGAAGCCTACTGCGTCTCCAAGCAGCACCGCCAAGTCTGCTCCCCCGCCGCCGCCACCATCCGCGCATACGCTACACACAATACTGCTGCCGCCGCAGCCTGCGGCGGAGCCTCCAGCGCGCCAGCCGGTCGAAGAAGCAGCGACGCACATCCACCGCCCCTCCCGGGATGCGGAACAGCCCCCTACACGTACGCCGCACACTCTTCCGCTGCCGCTGCCTCCCGCGGCGCAGCCCCCAGCATGCCAGCAGGCCGATGAACTGGCAGCGCAAACCCACCGTCCCCCCTGGGATGAGAGACACCCGCCTTTAACACCCCAGCCTACCGTGTCCCGGTCATCGCCCACCCACGCAAAGGTCTCTCGGCAAGTTGATCCCTTCGACCAGTCGTCACTTTCTTGCCTGCGTCCGTCACTTCTCCCAGAACACGACGCCAAGGTAGGCGAGTTGCTTCAGAAGCGGGGCGTCATCAGCCGATGCGGGCACCAAAGGGTCTGCGATAAAGACCTCAGGCTGCTCCGTCCAGGCCAGTGGCTCAACGACGAAATTATCAATTTTTATGGAGAGATGAGTATGCGGCGTGCAGAGGAGGCCAAAAGGAACAAGCAAGGGAATGTTCTTGACGTCCAATACTTCAGTTCGTTCTTCTGGACGAAGCTCAGCGAGCAGGGATACCATGCGGGCGGCCTAGTGAGCTGGACGCAGACCGTACGTCCCCCTGATTCTGAAATGAGTAACCGGGCAGCTGACCTGGCACAGCACAACATGTTCTCGAAGGATATTGTCCTGATTCCTGTGCATCACAGCAACCGACACTGGACTGCCGCTGCAATCAACTTCCGGAAGAAGCGGATCGAAAGCTACGACAGCTTGAATCACGACCGAACGCGGGTGTTCATCCTCCTGCGAGGGTATCTCAACGACGAACACCGACACCAAAAAGGCCGGCCTTTCGATTTCACCGGCTGGGTTGACTGGACGCCCAAAGACACACCGCAGCAGGAGAACACCAGCGACTGCGGTGTCTTCACATGCCAATTCCTCCAGACACTGTCTCGCGGCGAAGAGGAGTTTGCTTTCACGCAGGCGGACATGCCCTACCTCCGGAGACGAATGATCTGGGAAATTGGACATGTCCGGCTGCTCACCGACACCGAAAATAGCGCGAACACATCTTTTCCCTCCGCACCCTCCCCTTAACGACCTCGCCATCACCCGTACCGCCGGTGCCTGCCCGCGTGCAGAACCATGCCGCACAGTGCGCCTTGGACAGTCGCCCTGTTCCGAGCTCGGTCTCCAGCGCAACTCAGGTCAGCGGTAGCACCGGCTTCATAACTTGCAGGTCACGAGGAGGAGACAATCTCCAATCTCTGCAGTTCGGTGAGTGTTGCACATCCGGACTGTGTGCATCCGCTAACCTCGACGACACCCATAGAAGCGCCATTTCGCTTGACTCGTCCTAAGTCTGTGAAATCCGATATGGCGTGTCAGCGGGCATCGTGTACACAATGTACTCACCGGGACTTGTCTGGTCTTTGCACAGTAGCTTGACCACAGCATAAGCGAATCGAAATGGACTTGCGTGCTACCCAATGGGAGTGTACTGAGTTTGGAAGGGAAACCCTCCGGCAAAAGGGAAAGAGACCGTAAATGCGCCGTTGGCGGGAGCGTTGAGAGACGTCTGAAGGATCGAAAGTATCGCACTTCGTGTCTGAATAGACCAGAAGTGGAAAAAGAGCCTCGGTCTGATGAGACAGGAGGCCAGGATCGCGCTGTCAGAGACCGCGGATGCGCCGTTGGCGGGAGCATTGAGAGACGTCCGGAGGATTGAAAGTATTGCGCGCTCCTCATTTCGTGTCTGAATAGACCGGAAATGGAGAAAGAGCCTCGGTCTGATGAGACAGGAGGCCAGGATCGCGCTGTCGGAGACCGCGGATGCGCCGTTGGCGGGAGCATTGAGAGACGTCCGGAGGATTGAAAGTATTGCGCGCTCCTCATTTCGTGTCTGAATAGACCGGAAATGGAGAAAGAGCCTCGGTCTGAGGAGACAGGAGGCCAGGATCGCGCTGTCGGAGACCGCGGATGCGCCGTTGGCGGGAGCATTGAGAGACGACCGGGAGATCGAAAGTATTGCGCGCTCCTCATTTCGTGTCTGAATAGACCGGAAA
>NW_006767695.1:0-3176 GCF_000300595.1 Phanerochaete carnosa HHB-10118-sp | reverse complement strand
GACACAGCGCGAAACGGCGCCGGCCGCTGACCGCCAATCTCGTCCGGGGACCTCGCGAACGATAGCTTCCCTCGCTCCCACGCCACCTGCCCTTCCACCTTACATGGTTCCTGCTACGTCGTCTACGACACTTCAAGGTACGTGATGCTTCCGCTGTCGATGTCTCGAATCGCCCTGAGTGATTAATTTAGTAGATTATCAGACTGAGGGGCGAAACTTCTCCTGGGCTCGCGGTCGCGCCCATGCGAACACCGACAGTGGGACTCACGTCGTGGTCGCTCTGAACAAGCTGTGGGTACCTCAGCTGGTTGTTGGCCGTGTGGACATTATTCTTCGGCCCGATGGAAGATTTGGCATCGAGGATCCCCTCAACTGGCCGCAGCTGTACTCCGAAAGCAAGCCCTATCTGGCCCTAATCCCCAAGGCTCCCAGGGCGACCTCCGATGCCGCTCCTCTGTGGCAAACACCCGCTTCCAAGGACTTCATCCGGGCCAACGACGATGCGTCTGGGGGGGCGTTCGGCTACCTGAGCCGGGTTCGACTGGTCGCCTTGGGCAAGATCGTCGATAAGCTGGACGGAGAGGTCCAAGCTTTCAAGCGATCGTCAAGTGCAGCGCAACCGGCGGTGATCGACGACTTGCGGCGTCTTCAGGCTGCAATGCACAACGCCATGACGATGTTCGGGATCCCTTCGACTTATCGTGACGTCGTTCGTCGATGTGGCCGTCTTCTTCGATGCTGGGCGGAATGCTGGGCGTTCCTGCGGTGGCATGGGGTCGTATTACGTTGTGCGGAGGTGACTGTTGCGAATGACGACAGTCTGATTCCTCTCGAGCCTGGAGTGGATGACAGCGGCGTGATGGGGGCCGTGTGTTCTGACCCAGGTATCGCTCGCAAGCTATTCGTCGCCGGGGTTCCAGTATGGTTGTTGCAGCGTTCTCACACTGTCGGTACTCCCCAAATCGAAGGGCGACCAGCGATCCAATTTACTAGGCCTGAGGGGGTTGAGACGACTCAGACAGTCGCTATGGGAGGCGTGCGGTGTACGGAGCAGGCCGGAGAACCTCACTTGATTGCTATCTCTCGCGAGTCCGAGGCTGTGTTAGACATCGAGGACGTGCCTCTGCCGGCTGCGTTCGGCTTGACGCAATACGAGGATGAACCAGGACCAAGCTCAGGGCGTACGACAGGTCGAACTCAGGGTAAGCAGTCGTGGTATGTCAGCTTGTGTGCAGCTACTGAGCCTACTTCTCCAGCACCTCAGCGTGTTCGTGCTACAGCCCGATTCGTGCCTGAAGCGCATGATCTATTGCCTCGTAGGATGGGTGCGTGGGGGGGAAGTTTGGAGGCTCTGGACATGACCAAGCTGTGCGAATCTCGGGTCGGGCTGTGGCTCCCTGAGCCCGAGCTCCTAATTACACCCACGAGCCTGCTTCGGCTCATGGTATACGTCTCGAACTGGATCACCATCCGCCTGGCCATATTTAGCAAGCTCGGCCGACGCACGTTGTACGAGACGCTGACCCCGAACTATTGGCGATTGATCCTGGAGCGGTTCCCCGAAATGACCGAGGAGGAGAAGAAGGCCTGGGAGCAGAAGAAATTGATGGGACGGAATTCTAGCGGGAAAGCCGGACCGCCGACTACACCGCGAGGTCGCGGGAGTGACGCCACAGCGTTATCTGGCAGCAGAGCTCGACGACACAATGACCGCAATGCCACACCCGGACCTAGCTCGCAGGCCCGACGCGAGCCCGCAAAGGAGAGGTCTAATGAGAGGCAAAGCGTGTGCGACTATTTCACCGCTTTCCTTGATTTCGAGCACCATCCGTTCACGTTGCGTACGGCTGCGATTCGATCTTTCGCGTGGAGGGGCTGGAAAGTACCGCTCATTTGTCCTGCGGAGGGGGCCGACACACTTCCGTTGCCTGCCGACGTTGCGCGCGAGGTCGCCTGGGAATTAGGGGAAGTGGCGTTTCGGGTGGAGCTTCGCGAACTTGACCGCCGCATGGCGCCCCAAGATTGTGCCACGGATGTCCGACGCAGCACCGAGCTGCTCTCCCAGATTTTCCCTGGAACACATTGGTCGCGACCGGACCTCCCGCCGCCGCAAGAAGGTTTAAGTGCTTCGAATATTCGAGACCGGTGCACGAGCCTCGAGGGGCTGCGTCAGCTCCTCGTCCGCTGGGACGGCTGTCCTGCTACCTTCCGGGAACAACGTCTCGATACTGGCGCGCCTCAGAAGGCACTCGAGGACTTTGAACACGCTGCGACAGTCTTTTACTGCGAAACTGCGTACAAGAAGTTCGGGAGAGCCGCTGCCGTCCCCCGCGAAGTGCCGCAATCATTTTACCGCGACCTGGACCTCGAACGTATCACGCTATAAGCTTAAAATTTTTCTTGATTAATTGCCATTTGTCTTGTTCTCATATCCGACGCACGCCTGTATATTTCTTGTTGATGTAATCTACTTTTATGTCTCGCTCTAGTTACCCGCTGACGCTAGGCCCGAAGAGAGGTAAGTGGAAACCGTTTCACCTGATCTTTCTCGAAGGTCTGTCGAGCAACGTTCCTGGAGGCCGGTCCGTTCGAAGCGGTCCATCCAAGGACCTGAAGACTTGGTTTGTTCAGCACGCGCCTTCCCCAGGGCTCTCAACACTTCTCTAAGGAACGATGGCTGGGCACCCTAAGCAAAGGTAAATAATTTTGAGCTGTCGTAGACCGGTTGACTGACATCGAGTACAAGGCGGGACTTCACGCAGGGAGAAAAGCAGCTGCTCACATCTTCCTTAAGCGATCCTCAAGTGCAAGCCATACTCAGCGAGGGTCGGCGGGAGAAGACCAAGAAACACAACAAGGGGTACAAGGATGGGACGCTGAAGGACGCAGCCGCGTGTCTGCAGAGACTCGTTGAAGAGCAGGCAGGAGTCGAGCAGGGGGAGGACGAAACGGTAGAGGAGTATCATCAGCGTATCTGGGCTTGCGCTGAGGCAGAGAATTGCGTGTGGCTCCCGGCGGAAGCTGACGAGGACCGCGAGGCGTACTTGGACCGTTTCCGAACGACAGGTAGGGTAAGTACCCTCTTTGTTGCTCAGTAAAGTCGGCTGGTAACTGGCTCGAACCAGCGATCACAGTGGGTCAGACACGCGAACGGACGCAGTGTCATCGCATTGCCC